>NW_026057589.1:18682782-18831908 GCF_023721935.1 Panthera uncia | reverse complement strand
TTTTTTTTTTTTTTTTTTTTTCCTTCCCCTCCCCCACACATGCTGATCTCTAAATCTCGTGTTTTATTTGCACTGGCAACTGCCTGACTCTTTCTTAATAACCGAAGACATGTCTTCAGTCCAGTGGTGGACATGATGGTTTGGGTGTTTACCCATTTTGATGACCTGAATGTCTGCCAAATTTCCCTAACTCATTTCCAAGACAGGTGGATCTCCCCAGGGCATCTTCAGCACACCCTCTGACTCTGCCCTTTGGTAACCTTATAAACACCTACCAAAGTCTGACGCCTGTTCTCATTGTGTTCACAGCTCCTTCCAGTGTGCGAGAACCATCTGGAACAAATGCCAAGAGAAAGAATGTGAGTTGTTTTGTTTTGTTTTTTAAACACTTAACCTCACGAGAAAAAGATATCTGAAAACTCTGCTTTAGTTTTGAGTTTTGGCTTATTGGTGCTAATAGCCAGAGTACTAGGAGGCATGGAGGTTTCTTCCATTTGAAAAGAGATCCAGAAGGACTGAGATCACAGAAAGCATGTTCTCCAACCAGAACAGTGTTATATAATGAATCAGTAATAAGATATCTGGGATACGTACACACCTTTTAGACATTTCGGAAATTAAAGAGCACACTTAAAAAAAAATCAGTAGGATCAAAAAAAAAGTTCACAAGGAAAATTAAAATATATTTGAGTGTTAATGATAAAATAATCTATCCAAATTTGTGGGATGCAGCTAAAGTAATGTTCAGAGGGAAATTTATAGCTGTTAATGCTTAAATGAGGAAGCAGGCCCATGTTCCTCAGTTTTTACAGCAGGACTAAGGCCCGACTCCTTGCTGTTGACATTGTCCATGCACGTACTTTATTCAATAACAAAGACTATGCGTTTACAATGTCAAGGCTTGGTGTTAGGGACTAGGGACACAAAGGTGAATAAACAGCTGTGGCCCCTGCCTTCTTGGAGCTTAGTGGGTGAAATTACCAAACAAATTAGCATGTAATTAGGAATTGTGGTAAGTGTTTAACTACAAGCAACAGGGTGCAGTGACAACCAACACAGCATGGCCTAGCAAATGTGATCGGATGAGGCCTCGTAGAATGGGACATTCAGGTGGAGACCTGAAGATAAGACGGTCAGCCTTGCTGGAAAGCAGAACAAGAGCTTTCTGGGTGCACAGATATGAAAGCCCCGAGGCTAGAAGTGTCCTGAGGCCTGTGGGCGGGGAGGGAGAGCATACAGGAGGTTACAGAGAGATGGACAGAGGCCCGATCACATGAGGTCTTAGGTGCCAAGACAGGGGTTTGGGTTTTATTCTTAGGCCATGGGACACTACAAGGGGTTGAGTTTTGCCATGTAGCCTCCTGTTACACCAGACTAAGCCCTTTAGGCCCAGCTGTTTGATAGGTCCTGCCAGAACTTACTCCAGGAACACACCATATGCCTGCCAATCCCTCCTCCTAGAACCCACAGACTCCATTACTGCCCAGCTCACCCTCACTCCTCCTCTTTCACAACAGCTCTGTAGTCTTCTTCTCTGGGGAAGCTTGTCCTGACACTGGCTGCCCACCTTACAGAGGTCACAGCTCTGTGTCCTCCTCTGCACCAGACGAAAGAGGAAGGGCATCACTAGCTTCTCTCACTTAATCCGCAGCAACCCAGGCATCAAATGCTATCAAAATTTCTTCAGAGGAGCAGATGTTCTCAACCTACTGCCTCCGTCTTACACGTTCTCATAATTCTCTGGGCCCCCCTCTCCTGTAGCAGCTAGAATTCTGTGTTTTAGTCATCAGTTTCTTTGTCCATCTTCCCTCCTAGACTGAAGAGCAAAGCCCAGGTCTCTATTCTTGTATCTCTAGGCATCAAGCATGGGGCCTGGCCCAGAGCAGGCCCTGGTAACAGTTGGAAGCATGATGGACACTCAGCACTGAGCCCATGTTCAGACTAAAGTTACTTACCCAGTGACCCATCTCCAGAGGAGAGCCAGGTGGATCAGATAGGGTCTGTCTCCATTCTGTGCCCTATGCTGCGACTACCCTTGGCACAGACTGCTGTGGGGAAGAAGGCAGGGTACCAATTGTGGAGGGGCATCTCACCAGCCAGCTGCTTTTTCTGCAGAGAGAGAAAGGGGACAGGCAGGTGTACGCGGAGCCTGGCCAGTATGTGGATCCTTTCACGACCGTGACTCTGGGCTGGCCAGACAGGGACAAGGATTTACGTTTCCAGTGGTCATGCGGTAGGTGGCCTTAGAGCTCTGGAACTGTCCTATCTCACCACAAAGTAATGGATAGAGGTCAGCTTTGCTTTTTTTTTTTTTTTTTTTAAATCTTCACACAGGCATTACTTATCCTTGACATTTTGTGTGCTTTGCATGTGCCAGAGATTGAAAATCCCATGGAAATGGGAGGTGGTGGGTGTGGGGTGGGGGCGGTGGGGTGGGGTTGGGGGAAAGCAGTGGCAAACCAAGGCAGAGGGAGCCCTAAAGGCAGCAACACAGAGATGCATTGAGAGAATTAACCCTAAAAGTCAATAGGCTTTATTTTCACCACAAACAACATCAGTGCTAAAAACAAAGCAAAACAAAACAAAACAACTCCTCCCTTTTGGGTGGATCCCTCCTGTCACCTCCTTGCCCTTGCTGGGTATGTCACTGGGAGAGTCTAGAAGCGAGGAGGCATTTTCTGACAAACCACGAGGACAGCACCAGTACCCACTTCTTAGAAATGGTTGTCCTGCTTTATAGGGATACATCCTAGCTACGTACACATTCTTTTGGAAATGAATGCCATCCATATCACACTTACTATTTTTATGAGCTTTTTTTTCTTTGAACAATACATCCTCCATATTTTAATGCCATGGTATCTTCTCTATCTTGATTTCATAAGAGAGTAAGTGCAGAATAGACTGTCAAAGTTGATGTATGGTCACTTATTTACTGGTACCCTGTTTTTGGACACGTAGGTTATTCGGAATTATTTGCCCGTATATAAACAACATTGTAATGAACATCCTTGTAGTTCTGCCTTTATCTGCATCTGTGGTTACCTTCAGAAGTAAGTTTTGAGAATAAAAAATAAATTTCAAGAAATGGAATAACTGGGTCAAGTCATATAAAATGTAGAGCCTTTTGATATCCACTGGTAGGTGCTCAGGACATTCTTTGGAATATTAGTTTTCACTACCTGAATTCACAGAGGATACAGGTATACAGTTTGGGTGGTTGAGCTGATGGCCTGACCCTAGGTCACATCCCGTGAATGACTACCAAACTTCGGGGCAGGGGGAGCAAGGTGACTGATGGGTAAACATCGATCAACACAGATGAAGGGCGAGGGATAGAGACTTACTGAGCCAGTATCATAAAGCAGGAGATGGCGTGTGTCCTCCCACATGGAGAGAACGGCCCGCTGGATGCCTAGTGTACCCACAGGGACATACAGTTTAGGACAGTTGTTTCCACGTGGTATGAGAGGTACACCAGGGACAGGAAGCTGTCCTGGATGCTCCCCAAGGCAGAGCTGTATATCCCCGCCCCCCTCCCCTACTATATGCCTGCCTGTCCTCAGTGCAGGTCGCTGGTGCCGAAGAAGCAGACAGACCCTGCAGGTCTGCTCAGGGTCAGGGTGAAGGGCGGCTCATTTCCCCAGAAGCATCCTTCTGCAGTGGCATCCTTGCACCCTGCAAGTGAGAGTGTTTTTAAAAATCAAACTCTCTCTTTGGAGCTGCTTTTCTTATCTATGACTCTTTTCTTCTAAAAACCCAGACCGGAAGTGTCCTTGGATGATCATAGCCTTTGCCCCTCTCTCTCAGGACGTTGCTGGGCCCAGTGGAGCTACTGTGTTGAGAGACAGCTGCTCCGTGTGGACCAGGGGGAGCTGGTGCTTCCTCCGTCCTGCCTGCCACCACCCAGCTCCGCTGTCACCCTGCGCCTGGCCACCTGGAGGGGCGGGGAGCTGGAGAACCGGGAGGAGCAGTGTCTCTACGTGTCTGCACCCCTGGAACTCAGGCCTCGAGTCAGGTGGGGGCACGAGAGCAAACTCCCGCAGCAATGATGTCCCTTTGGCCACCGTTTACCGAAGAGCCAGGGCAGGGAAGGCTTCCTCAGCCCAGATGTGAAGGGGGAAGAGGAATTAACTTGGCAGCAAAAGGGAGGCTGGAGAGGGAATATGGGTGACAAAGGGAGGAGCACAGAATAAGCCAGAAGTGAAAGAGGCTGGTGTGGCTCATATGGAGGGGGACAGAGGGGCAAGAAGAAACGAGGAGAACAGGCAGGGCCTGGCTCTGGTGGGACCGTGTGGGTTATAAATAAAGACATGATTCTGAAGAGTTCTGGAAAGCCACCCAAGGGTTGCAAGCAGGCTGGGGACATGATCTGTCCTAGTACAGAACGCTGTGGCAGCAGGCTGGAGAGCAGGCTGGAGGAGGGCAAGAGTGGGCTCAGGGAGATTGCTTGAGCTCTTGCATCAAAGTGAAGGTTGAAGGAGGCTTGGTCTATCAGGTGGGGCCCAGACAGAGAGACGTGGGCAGGGATAAGGGAACAAGCCAGGGATGACAGTTCAGGACTACAACAGGAGGAAGCCACTCTCCCTCTGAGGACTACAGAGGTAAGCAGGGGGATGGTGTCCCGGGAACCCTGGGAGCTGCAGCTGTAGGGGAGGCGGCCCCCAACAGGAGCTGTGGGCTTGGTTGGAGGAGCACAGCCACTGCCAACAGCAGCCCACCTGCTAAGGAGCAGGGACGGTGGTGAATAAATACCCTCCCGCCCTCCCATTGTTACCTTCTGATCCCCAGCCAATGCCTCCCATTGCTGGACGCCAGCAGAAGCCAGCCGGCACAGGAATGTGGGTGACACAGTCCACAGAGATTAGCCTCCTAGTGCCCAGGGCCACGGAGTTGATGGAGAGCAGGCTGTGGGGACAAATAGAGAATGTCCAGCACACCGGTGTTAGGACAGACATGAAGACAGGAGGGAGATTGCCAGCTGCTATGCAGTTACAACTGAGAGGTCCCAGGGATGGGCTGGACCCACGGCAGGTGCCAAAGGGATCTCTCACTGGCTCAAGGGAGGGAGCGGGATGCTATAGAGAAGGCCCTGGAATCGAACCTAGACATGCTGGTTTGTGTTACCCTCCCCCACTCAAGAGTCGTGTGACCGGGAACAAATCACGCCAGCTCCATGAGCCAGGTTTTCTGGCTCTGACAAGGGGATTCTAACATGTGGCTCCTAGGGTTGTGGTAAGCACTGGATGAGGGAGTAACGATGCAAATCATTTGTAACCTGTGGCACGCAGGCAATAAAACCACAGTATTCCTTTATTATTGGAGCTAGAGGGAGTCACAGAAATCGTTCTTAACTCCCCATTTTGCAGGTGAGGAAACTTGGGCTCAGAGAGTTTAAGTGACTCATACAAGGTGACCGTTCACAAGAGACAGGGACAGGATCTGAGGACCCTGGACTTCATGCACGTTCCACACCACTGTCCTGCACACTGAATGAAGTGGGAATTCGGTCAGGCACAAGTCCTCTCCTTGACCAACACTAGGTCCTGGTTTGGGTTGGGGCAGGGGTTGCCTTTATTCCATCTTCCACCAGAAGAAAGGCCCTGTGCCACCTTCTCAAAGGACTCGAGAAGAACCGGACAAAAGACCAGCCCAGGAGGCCTGAGTGAGCTTCCGCACTGCGTTCTGTCTCCCTTTCAGCTGCGAGGAGAACTGCAGACCTGGGAACCCCAGGGAAGACACTGTGCTCAGAGTCACCATGGGGGACGGCTCTCCAGGGGCCGTGTTCAACTGGTATTTAGATGACACCTCGCTGGAGAAGGTGAGGACACTGCAATCACCCACTCTGACTGACCAGACCTGTGTCGCATGCCCAGTACTGAGCACCCCGGAAACGCAGGGCATTGGTCAGAAGGGAGAACGGATGCAAGGGAGCAAAAACAATGGAGAAACATCACAGCAGATGCTACGGGTGCCCCAGCCTGGTCCCTCTCACTAGGCTGGTGCATGGTCCCCAGCTGCTGTGGAGTGACCGCTGGCCAATAACCGACGGCTGGGGGTGTCTAATGGCCCAGGCCCCTTGCCTCTGACAACCTCTGTGGTGTGGCTGTCACTTCCTGTGGGATCGGGCTGAGGCTGGCTGGACACCTCCTGAAATCACTTCCCTGCCTAGTTCATTTTGTGCCTTACTCTGCTTCCCTCTCCCCTCTGGTTCTCCCAAGGGCCCTCCCGCAGGAAACGACCTGCCCATGAACCCCCATCTCAGGTTCTCCTTCAAGGGAAACTGACCTCAGACAATCACCTAAGCAAGGCTGGAAATTGGGTCTTTGGGCTAACTTGGGGAAGTGCCTTTGCCGCAGAGACAGATCTGGAAGGCCTCCCCAGGGTAAGGAGCCACTGCCTGCGGAGGTCCAGCAGCCTCAGGGGCTCTGGGTGGTGTTCTCTTTCAGGCGGAGCCTCTCCCACCCGCCTGCAGACTTCAAGGATTTTGGCCCAGGGCTTTAATCCTCCTTCAGAGCAACACGTCCACGCTGCGGCTGAACAGCTCCTTCCTGCAGACCTGGGGCCAGGCCCTCCGCATCAGAGCCACAGGTGCGGAAGGCTCCCCGCAGGCCCCAGCATGGGTTCCGCCTGTCTGCCGAAAGCGAACCAAGGCAAACTCAGAAACCCAGAAATGTGGGACATCAGTGCAGGGTCAAGGGCCACATGCAGACTCTGGTGTCAGCCCCATCGCCACCACTGTCTAGCTGGCGGCAAGGCATTTAAACTCTCTGTGCCTCCATTTCCCGCCTCCGAACTGCACTATGCAGGGTGGATGAGACAGATGATTCTGGTGCGGTCTGCGTGTCCTGCCAGGTGGTTCTCACCTTAAACAAGCCAGTGCGGTGGGAAATGCAGATTCTCAAAAAGACAAACAATGGGGGATTACTCTTCCAGATGCATTCAGTTGGTTCGGTTTTTCTCAAAGTGGCCCACGGACCACCCACACTGGGACAACCAGGGATACTGGTTTAAAACGCACACTCCAAGGCTTGCCCCAAACTTTCTGAGTCAGGTCTAGGCTAAGGAATTCATTTTAACCGATTAAAATTCTCTTCATGCCCAGCTCTTCCAGGCACATGCTCTTTTTGAAGTATCAGGTGGTGAGGGATGCTGGTGCAGGTAACTGTGGGCTCTTCGCGGTGCTGTGGAGGCCTGGAAAGAGCGTGGCTTTGGGTGGGGTCAGCCCATTTCTAGAGTCTGGCTGTGGCCCTTCCTACTAGCTCCGTGATCTTGAGCAAATCCTTTCATTTCCCAATATACTTCCTCATCACCACAACTGCAAGGAAGCTGCTAATATTAGCCCTGTTTTACAGATGAAAAACTGACTCTCAAAATGTGAGATCCTGGGGTGCCTGGGTGGCTCGGTCGGTTAAGTGTTCGACTTTGGCTCAGGTCACGATCTCACGGTTCTTGGGTTCGAGCCCCACATTGGGCTCTGCGCTGAACAGCTCAGAGCCTGGAACCTGCTTTGGATTCTGTGTCTCCTTCTCTCTCTGCCCCTCCCCCTCTTGTCCTCTCTCTCTCTCTCTCTTTCTCTCTCTCTCTCTCAAAAATAAATAAACATTAAAGAAAAAAAAAGAGTCCCACAAAAGTGAGACCCCAGGATACCTGCATTAGGGGAAGTTGGCAGATGTGCAGATTGCTGGGCCCCACCCCAGAACCTCCAGAGAGGCCTGAGGCTGGGGGTCAGGAGAGGAGCCTGGGAACCTGCATGTTTAACAAGCTCCCGGGGTGATCCTGAAGCATGGTGGAGTTCGGGTGACTCACACAGCCCCCCAAACACCCTCTGTCTTCACTCCCCAGCAGTGACCGGGCATGCCTATGGGGAGGACACCTATGTGATCGGCTCTGTGTCTCCCCCCGAGGTGCCCACCTGCACCATCACTCCGGAGGAGGGTACCGTTCTGACAAGCTTCGCCATCTTCTGCGACACATCCTCGGCCCTGGGCCCCCTGGAGTACTGCTTCTGTCTGGAGTCAGGTACTGGGCCAGGGCTGTGCTCTCCCCTGAGCTGCTAGGCTCCGTTTCTCCCAGAACAGGGGCCTGTCTCCCTCTGGGAGCTGCAAAAAGTATGTTCCATGTGTGAGAGACGTTTGCAGAATGAAGACCTCCCCCAACTACACCTTAGCCCCACTCCAGGCACACTGACCCAGTCACACACCCAGGGAGAGGCGAAGCTGGCCCCATCGATATCTCCTCCATGGTTATAGAGGCCAAAATGACCTCTGCCCTGGCATAAAAGACATGGAGGGGGTTAAATGGATGAGAATATGCAGAGGTGTGACCACTGAAGGCCTCGACTAGAGAAAGGTGGACACAAGCAATCCTGAGACCCAGAGGAGGGTGGTTTTCTTGGGGTGCCAGTTAAGCAGATGTGGAATGCAGGGATGTTCAGATGGCTGTGACTGGGTCTGAACCCGGAGGGAGTCAATTCATGGAAGGCAAGTAGATTCCATGTGGAACCTGCATCCCCCCCAGATGGAGGCCGGCTAGCTGCTCTAATTCCAACTGGTTGTTCCAACTGGTTGCTCACACAGGTGAGCAAAGGGGCAGGGAAGTGAAACCATGTAAAACTCAGCTCTGAGTTAAAATTCAGTAACTTCATGATTGTCTGCACATTACAATGATTAGTGATTCCACTGAGGGGGGAGGTCTCCTTTAAGGATAGGAAAGATGTGCATTCATTCATTCATTCATTCATTCAACAATAAATATTTATTACACGTCAGGCTCTTCCAGGTGCTAGATACATAGTAGTAAACTCCACAGGGCAAGTCCCTGACCTCCCTGTGTTACAATTAGTGGTGGAGACCGCTGGTAAATAAAAGACATAGGACAGGGGCGCTGTTTAGATACACCAACCTGGGAAGGCCTTTGTACAGGAAGTGACTGTTGAGTGAGCTTCGATGTTTTGAGATAATTTTTAAGATTGCCTTCTGCCCTCTTCTTCTTCCTCCTCCTTTTTGTAACTTGGTTTACCTCTTGAATTTCTTTGTAAACCTGTAAAGAGGAATTTTTTTTTGAATTTTTTATGGATTCTAGTAAAATTATTCCAAAGTCATAGCAGCACGCAATTACCTAAAGAGACTAGGGGATCAGTATAGATGGCTGTCGTCTCTCTGAAAGCACAGAGTCGTTGAGTGCTTGCCACGTCTTTATGAGCTGTGGCTTCTGTGTCCTTGTCATCAGGCTCTACCTTGGTAGGTTTCCTGTCTCCCCAGGGCCTAGAGATGCCACCCTAACTGTTCAGTTTCCATTTACCAGGTTCTTGTCTACACTGTGGCTCTGAACCTGCCCTCCAGTCAGTTTATCTGCCACTTGGAAAAGTAAACAATGACTTCATGCTGACAGTGGTCATTTTTGTGTCCAATCGGGCAGGGGACAAACAACAGGCCCATGCACTGGTGAAGGTAGGTGGCAGCAGCCTTTGTTTCTTTCCTGAGAAAACTTGTTACCCAACTGAACTTCCCCAAGAGGGTGGCTGGGTTGAAGGGAGCTAAGGGCATGACCATATGAATCACTGATCCATTCATTCCTTCAACTAGTATTTTCAGAGCACCTGCTCTGTGCCAGGCCCTGGGGACACAGCTGTGAACATGGTCACTACCTTTGTAGATCTTATATCTCAGTGGCCAGAACAGTGCCCTGGAGTAATGCCCTGGAGGCTTGGAGCAGGAGGACCCAGAGATGAGTCAGACCAGTGCCATCAGAGTCCAAAGGGAGGAGGGCCAAAATCAGCCATCAGGGCTACATGGCAGAGACTGGATTAAATCTGGGTAAATTTCAAGGGTGAGAGGCCAGGAGGAGCAGGAAGGGACTGGGGGAACTATGAGGAGGGCAGTGAGGGGGAAGCAGCGACTTGCCCAAGGCTTGGTTTCAGTGGCCGTTGGATGCCTGGTACAAGCGAGCCCAGCTGCCCTCAGCCTCGGGAGAGACCCCAGGCCACGTGCAAAGCCTTCCCGTCTTGCTCTGGCCTGCCTTGTGGAGACTGCGACTTCAGGCTCCGGATTCTGGAACAAGGACTGGTGAGTTCAGGGCTTCCCTGCGCTGAGCATGTTTCCTGTTTCCCGGTCAGGTGGGACTTGGAGACACCCACGTTGAGAATGTGGCATTCCAGGCTGCAGTGGTGGAGAACATCACCACCGCTCTGCGAGGCGAACGGGACCCCGAGCGGCTCTTCCAGCTGGCCAGGGCTGTGGCATCGGTGCTGGACCAGGAGTGCCAGGGGCGGGGCTGCAGGCGGCTGCTGAACGTGGACGTCAGACAGAAGGTGCTCAAGATGGGCCCCTTTTACACTGTCCACTGGGGCCCCGGAGTCTGGGGTGGGGAGTGGAACTTATGGAGCTGTGGAGAAGACTTTGGCATCTCCTGAGCTGTTGATGTCACCTCCCTCTTCTGGTCCTTTCACTAAGTGACCTGAAGTGATGGAAACCTGCTTTCCTTGCTCTTCCTGGAGTCAAAGCCTTCTAGGGAAGGAAGGAATTTAAGAGTCTTGCTCCAATCCCTCCTGTCAAAAGGCGACAAAACCGAGGCCAGAGGAGAAAAGCGGCCCGGCCCCAGTCATATGGTTAATGGGTTGGGGTCAGATGTTAGACGTCATCCCACTTCTGTCACTTTCCATCTATATTGTCACAGGCTGGTGAATGAACTTCTCTAAGCCTCAGGTTCGCCACTGGAAAATGGGGATGATGGATAGTGTTTACCTGATAAGGTTAGGTCAAACCACTTGAAATTACCAACATTCAACCATTTTTAATCCACAAAATGGCCATTTCATGTGTTACAACCTGACACGATAAACAACTACTGTAGAACATACGATTACCTCTACTCCTGGTGCCTGCTATATGAGTGCAGGCACGTGTGGGTGCAGGTACACACAGGTGCACGTGCACGCACACGCACGCACACGCACAGTAGCACATACACCTGCTGGGCATGAAGAAGAAAAGAAAGACTTTTCTGGTTCCCTGAAGGGTTTGCAAGAAAAGTACTTAGCATGGTGCAGGACACGTGGTAAGGACTTAGTACAAAGAAGTGGTGGTTGTCATAGTGATTACTTATAGATAAATGACGTTTATTGAGCACCTACTAGGTGCTGTCAGCCCCAAGAGCTTCATGGATATGTAATCCTCGTTAAAGCCCTACAAGGTCAATGGTGAGATCCCTATCCATGTTACAGAAGAGGAAACAGAGAAAGAGGATTTGAACAGCTTGCCCAGGCCCACATTTCTAAGTAGGTGGTGAAGACGGGGTTCCAACGCAGACTGACTCTTCCCCAGTCTACCTCCCGCCCTCCCAAGCCTCTCACCTCTTCCGAATTCACATTAGTACCTCCATACACCCCCACAACCCACCACCTGGTTCTCAATCTTGGTTGCTTTTACTCTGAACATTACCCATGGTAGACTTGCATTTGGATGTCCTGTGGTCCCCTGAGCACACAGACTAGGCAGCCTGACCCAGGGTCTCCTCATGAAAAAGTGGGGTCCTGGCAGCAGGCAGGTGTGAAACTCTAATGGGGTAACTGAGAAGACTTTAAGAAGGGCTCTGTTGATAAAAGTGGGGGCTCAGCCTGAAGTGAACAGAATCCAGAAGGAGCCGCTGCACGTGGAGGGGCTCCCTGGGACAAGCAGTGGCTTCTGAAGAATGAGGCCATTGACCAACCACAGTGGACTGGCAGGGAGGCACCGGGAGTATAGCTTCTAGCTGTCTCTCCTCCAGTCCTCTCATCTCCTGCTGCATGAGTCCACTGACAGAGTCAGGAGCCAGGGGCATCTCCATGGAAGCTGCCTCCAGGACAGTGACCAAGGAAGGAGGGAAGATCCACAGAGGCAAACATGACTTAACCTTCCAGAACATCTGACAAGAGTCCCCTCATATACTGGCCTTTTCTTTCCTCCATCCAAGCCATAGCCTGGATGCATCCTGACTTAATAGCAGGCAGGCTCAAACTCTGCAGCTGCCATGAAGGGCCGTCAGACAGGTAGGCTGAGTGAGCCGTGAGAAGCAGGCCACAGAGGACTGTTCACTCAGATCCGGACTGTGCCAAATGGTTGCCCCTCGCTTATCTAGGAACTCACAGCTAAATTAAGTGGATTAAAATGGGGCGCCTGGGTGCCTCGGTCAGTTGAGCATCTGATTCTTGATTTTGGCTCAGGTCATGATCCCAGGGGTTGTGGGAACTCTGTACTGAGCAGGAAGCCTGCTTAAGATTCTCTCTCTCTCTCTCTCTCTCTCCCCCTTCCTCTGCCCCTCTCCCCTGCTCATGCTCTCTCTAAAATAAAATCAAAAAAAGAAAGAAAGAAAAAGAAAAGAGAAAAACTGAGATGAATTAAAATGAAACAAAGTTTAAAATTCAGTTTTCCAGCTGCACTGGTCATGTTTCAAGGGCTCAGTAGTTGCATTCGGTGAGTGGATGGTACAGAGACAGGACCTTCCATCAATGCAGAAAGTTCTATGGGGCAAGTGCTGAAATTATATTCTTAGTTCTTGTGTGTAGCTATCAAGGCCGGCCCCTGGCCCCTGTAAGGGCTCCGTGGCTTAGGAGACACAGTCCCCAGAAGCCTCTCCACTCCTCCCTCCAACTGCAAAGCCAGCACCTCAACATCTTCAGACCCTTCATTCCCTCCTCCCTCCCTCCCCAAATTTCCCCTCCTCACTTCCTTTTCCTTCCTCCCCCACCCTATTCTCCACCTCTGCCTCCACCCACACATCTCCTTCTCTCTGACCCTCCTACCTCCCTCTTACAAAGACCCCTGTGATGACAGTGGCCCCACCTGGTTAATCCAGATATGCTCCCATCTCAGAACCTCTCACTTAATTAAAACTCCAAAGCGATTTTGCCAAAGTCCCTTTTGCCATGTGACGTGACATACTGACAGGTTTCAGAGATTAGGATGTGGACATCTTTGGGAGGCCATTCTTCTGCCCACCACACAACCTATGAAGCAAACAGAGGTCTGCGGGCTTTGGAAAACCCCAGATGAGCCTGGTCACTTGCTGTGACCCCAAATCTTTCTGAGACAGAAATTACATTTCTTCTTCCTCCCTCTGCATCAGGTCAGAGAGCACGTGCTGGGGTCACTGTCTGCGGTCACCGCCACCCTGGGGGACATGCAGAAGGTACAAGGGCTGGCCCAGGTTCTGAGAGAGGTGACCCACTGCAGTGAGGAGCTCACACCCACGGCCCAGGTGAGTGAGGCCCCCTGCTGACCCGGGCCAAGCCATGGGACACACACCTCTGCAGTGGGTAACTGGCGACTCTCCTCAGGTCGACGGTCCCTCAGTCACGGGGCCACCAAAGCTCCCACCATTTGGTTTCCAAGGGTCCTGCATGGGTGGTGCCCAGAAAGAGAAGACGTCCTCCCGCAGCCCCTGTGTCTCATTCTGGTGTCCCAGCCGGGGTGCTCACACACCCCACTCCCCGACCTGCCAGTGGCACCCCAAGGGAGCAGCTGACTCTAATCACTGAGGGGCACTCAAGTGTGTGCCCAGATCCCGCTGCTAACCCACCCATGTTCCCCGTAAATACACCACTGACGTCCAGCTGCCAGCTCCTGCCCTTCTTTCTTCTTCGACCCCCGCCCCACCAGCCCACTCTGCCTGCCCACACCTTCAATCCTTGCCTCAGGGTCTGCCTCTTGGAGAACTCAAATGAAATCACCATGCTCCCAGTGAAATGGTAGCCAAGGGTTCAAAATGGAGCCCTAAGCAGGGAGGGGAGAGCTACTCTGGCTGTGCTTCACCTACTGTCAGGAGGTGGAGCCCCTCACATTCTCCAGCCTGGAGCCAGCAAGGCTGACCTTTATTTCTGAGGCCACGATGCTTTTAACATCACACTTGCCATTTACACACCCATTTGCTCATCCATCCGTTCCATACGCAGGCATTGATTCGGTACCTGTGTACATCCGCCCCTCCATCCTTCCATTCGCTTATCCAGGCACTAATTTACTCATTCATTCAACAAATGCTTCCCGAGTGCCTAGTATATACCAGGTACTGTGCACATACCAGGCATTGAGAATTCAGCAAGTCACACAGACATAGCTTCTACCCTTGCGGCATTTTCAGACTACTGGGGCAGCAAGAATTTACACAAATACACACAGAATCACAAAACCGGAATAAGTGTCTTGTCCATTCATCTATCCATCCACCCCCACACATCCATCCATGCACCACCCATCTATCCATCCATCCATCCATCCATCCATCCTTCCATCCATCCCCCCCAGTTAGGGAATGTTTACTGCTATGAGCTAGGCGTGTGCAAGGCACTCTGGAAAGACTCAGAGATGGACTAGGGTACTCTCCTGAAGGAACTGAGCACATTGTGGGAAGGAGAAGCTGACCTCAAGTGAGTGATACAGGCAGCCTGTGCAATGGGCCCAGATTTTCCCTAGTTTATCTCCCCGCCCTGCTCCCCTCTATTGCAGCCCTTGTCCTTGGAATGGTGCAGGGGCTGGTCTGGCTCAGGAGGGGCTCACGTTGCTTTCCCTTCCCCTTTGGGTGAGCCCAGCGGGAGGCCACCTGGGTTCTGCAGGATGCCAGTGAAGCTCTGCTGGCAGCGAGCTCTAAGGCCCATCCTGAGGACCAGAGGCGCCAGGCGGCCACCAAGGACCTGTTTCAGGCCGTGGGCAGTGTGCTGGCAGCTTCCTTGAGGGATGGACCAGAAAACCCTACCGGGGCCAACGGCAGCCAGGTAGGTATTTCAGCCCAGATGCAGGCCTCCTGGCTACCACATGCCCTGCTCACACCAGCCTTTCTAGATGGGTCTTTCTCTTCACCTTGCAGATGAGGAAATTGAGACACAGAGGTTAAAGTCCTCTCTGGGGAACTGGAAGAAAAGTTCCAGAGACCAGAGCTTCTGGGAGCCAGTGTGGTATACTAGGCAGAGCACAGACTTTGGAGCGAGGCAGCCTGAGTTCACATGCTGCCTCTGTCACTTTCAAACCCTGAGACTTGGGCTGGGTGCATGACGACTCTCAGCCTCATTCCTCACCTGTAAACAGAGGCAACCCGCCACCTCCCAGATAAGCCACCAACTGGTGAGATCACATGTCCACCCTCCCAGTTCTCAAAACACAGAACGCTGTTAGAACAGAGGCAGCCTGTGGAGTGAGAACGGACGTGGCACTGTCTCATGCGGCCCCAGCACCCTGACGGGCCACCAGGGGAAGGGCCTCCCAGGATGGCCTCACGGTGGAGCTGAAGGCCCATCACCTTCACCAGGTGGGGCTGTGTCACGTCTACTCAGGAGCGCACATACACACACACACACACACACACACACACACACACACAGACACACACACAGACATTTATGTTCCAATACTTATACTCACATACCCTCAAACACACATTCATATGCAGACGCACAATCACACATATACTCACAAATACATACACACTTAAGTCTTTATATTCACGTCACCCTTAAATACATACATTCGCATCCACTCAGTCATATCCTCTCTCTGACACACACACATGCACGCACACGCGTGCACACATACACATACACGCACACGTGTAATTTGTGCCCCAATAGGAACTCTTTGCAAACGTCCAGTCCTTCCCGGGTCCTTGACCTCAGTGAGGCCACATCCTCATCTGGGGGTTTGGGTGGGGTGAGCAGCAGTCCAAGCCCAGGTGACCCTGTAAAATGGCTCTGCCTGTGGCTTTCCATTTCCCCACAAATAAGATGTGGGCTGTGGGTGGACGGCAGGGTCGGACAGAGCAGCACAGCAAGGCACAGAGAGTGACAGCTCAGCGCACGGACTGAGGAGCCAGATGCCTCGCCGCCTCACCATTGAGTCCTGGCACTTGCCTTTTTCCACATGTGACCTCCACAAGTCACTCATCCTTTACGTGCCTTTGTTTCCCTGTCTGCCAAACGGGTAAGTGAGAGCACCTGCCTCACGGAGTTGTCATGAGGATGAAAAGGGTTCACATAAGTGCTGGAATCCTTGCAAGTGTTACTCTTCATTCCCTACAGAGCCTGGCGCTCAATGAACGGCAGTGTTGTCCCTTGCTCACACCTCTGCGTGCCCCCCACCCCTGCCCAGTCCCTGCTGAAGACCCCACACTAGCCTGGTGACAGTGAGCAAAGGTGGCATATGGACACGGGTCACAGCAGCATCCCCTGCTTCCTCTTCCAGATGGCCACTGTGCCCCAGCTGCTCGGAGTTGTGGAGCGAGTGCAGGCTGCCCTCCTGCTGGGGACACTGCCTGGGGGCCTCCCAGCCACTCTGGCTGCCCCTTCCATCTCCGTGTACACGAACAGGTAACCAGCAGCACTGGCATCCCCAAGACAGCCTGTCCCCTGACCTGGCTCGTTCCATAGCCACATCCCGAGACCCTGTGACAGGCAGAGCCCAGGCAGCCAACCTTGGAAGTGGGAGGGCTTTTCACCAAGAGAAAGTCCCCACACTGGGTGCTTGTGCAGCGTAGGAGGGCAACGGCTGGGTCCATACCCCGTCTTGGAGCCACCCACAAGTCCTGAGAGTTGGGTCATGTTGGAGCCATGCAGGCAGGGAGGCTGAATGAAGGGGGCCTGCCCACCTTTAACCACATCCGGGGTGTGCCTGGCCAAGCCCGGTGCTCCCCAGAGCTGTGGGCTGGATTCAAGAGCACTTGCCTTGGGAGTTCGTGGACGTGAGGATGCCCTCCACCCTGCACTCCTCCCCCTGCCAAGCAAGGGCTGGACCACACTGCAGGCCCTGCTGGGACACCTGCAGTGAGCACCCTTCTCCGATTCTCCATGCCAGGGTTACCCTCCTGGGTCCCAGGGGCAATTTCCTGAAGCAGCACTCTGACCAGAGCTAGGGTCTGAAACCAGGTCCCCAGTCTAATCAGACAGGACAATGGCAAGGGCCAGAGAAGATGGGGCTGGGAACCCATGATATCAGAGATCAAGTAGGTAGGGGAGCTAAGCCTGGAGAAATGCTCACGTCAAAGCTCACTTATTCATTCAGCAAAGGATGTGTTGACCCCCACTGTGTGCCAGGCACTCTTGTTGGCAGGGGGGTGCGGCCTTAAACAAAGCTGGCTAAAGCCCTGTCCTCACAGTGTGTGTGTCGGGGGGGGGGGTGTCGGCTACCTTCCATGCTGTTCCGTTGACACGAGCGTACAGAACCGCCTTTGGGGACTGAAGCAGAGCCGCCTGCTCTAATGGCGATACTGGGGTTCCCTGCAGAGCAAGAACTCTTCCTCTGACACTGACTTTCCTCTCTCTCTCCTGGCACCTCTGCTCTCACCCTGTGGCCAGAATACAGCTCTGGAACTGGCGGGGCTCCTCTGTGCACACCGCTGCCACTCACTCTGCAACCTTCACCCTGCCCGCGGCCTCCTCCCTTGGCTCCATGGAGGCCAGCCAGGAGCCTGTGGACATCAGGGTAACAACAGTAATGCCCTCCTTGGGAGCAGCCCTTTACAGCTTCTATGGCACTTGCACTCGCATGCCTGTTTGCTCAGTTATGTTGATGACGGCCCTTTCAATTACACATATTACTATGCCCATTTTACAGATGAGGCTCAGTGACCTGCCCGAGGCCACAAGCAAAATGGCAGGGCTGGGATGCAGACTCCCAAATCCATCCTTCTTCCACTGCGTGGTGGAACTTCCCCGGCAGCCTCGGTTCAATTAGTTCCTGGAAGTAAAGTTCTTCGGACTTCGTTCCATAACTAGGAAACGGCAAGCCCAGGGCTCTTTTCACTCCCAAGTTAGGGCACATCTCTCTGTTCCTTCAGCCCCAACAAAGACAGACAAATATCTTTCTCTTGGGGACTCGCTGGCTTTGCCAAGAAAAAAGGCTCAGATGGTTTTACAGTCCAGCAGCTGCACAACTCTAGCGGGTCTGAGCAGGCCCTCAGCCTTGAGAGGCAGACACACACCCAGAAAGCCAGAACAACAGGGTCCCCCATTCACCCCATAGAGCAAGGGCCACTTGTCCATCTCATCTTGGGAAACCCTGTCATTCACACAGGGACGCAGTCACCTTCCAGCCTTCAGGGGCCTTGGCCAGCACTCTGTGTTCTTGGTTTCAGATGATGAGTTTCCCAATGAGCCCTTTCCCAGCCCGAAGTCACTTTGATGTCAGTGGAACTGTTGGTGGCCTCTGTCTGACCAGCCCCAGTGGACACCTCATACCCGTGAAGAATCTGTCGGAGAACATCGAGGTAGAACTTGGGGGTGCTTTCAGAAGTCAGGTGTCACTTCTGTTTTCTTCTTCAACTTGGTTGGGACCAACAGTTGATTAAAGAGGAGAATCATTAAGAATGGTCCATACCCTGTCTTACATGTTGTATTTTAACTTAAAACTATAAATGTATATCATTGTCAATCTTGGGGTGTACAATTGAAACATTTCTTTCAATCTGTTGATTGGAATTTTAATCATTTTCATTACATTAACCACCATTACCTTGCAGGCTCTGAAATGTCCAATTTTCTCTAAAATGAAGCAAAAACATCAGGGCGCCTGGGTGGCTCAGTTGGTTAAGCATCTGGTCAACTCAAGGGGCTGTGCCGTAGCAAGTACCAGCCATTAGAACGATAAAAATCAGGCTTATTATTTTTTGTATGTTTTGATGTTTTGATATCTTGAAAATCTTGCTGGTGAGGAAGAAGTCTACACCTTTCATATGTAGACTAACC
This sequence comes from Panthera uncia, assembly GCF_023721935.1. Classification (NCBI taxonomy): domain Eukaryota; kingdom Metazoa; phylum Chordata; class Mammalia; order Carnivora; family Felidae; genus Panthera; species Panthera uncia. The sequence continues at coordinate 18,813,202 of NW_026057589.1, read as the reverse complement.
AACCCCAAGTCCATACCCCCAACAAGCCCCTTTATCTGACTCACACACCAAGTCAACATTTCCCCTGTCCTAAACCATCCCGAGGCCAGGTACCAGGCCACCAGATGAGACCATTCCTAGAGTCCCAACCCTGTTGAAATCGTCCAAATGGGCCTATCTGAAAATGGCTTACTCTGTCCTGCCGTGCCTTTCCCATGGAGATCCCAATAACGGCCCTGACCTGAGCTTTCCCCTGTGCCTGCCCCTGCCTCCTGACCCCTGTGGCCCTGCATGGCATGGCAGTCCCCTCCTCTTAGGAAATGTAAGTCACAGATTCTTTCAATGGCACTGGCCCCTCCATATCAGCACTCAGTCGCCTCCATAAATTAAAATCCCTCATGTACAAATGAGACAGATGTCCCACAGCAGGCTGCTAAGTCTTGGCCTCATACCCCTTCTTCGCCCCCTGGATGCAGGTGGCCCCAGGGAGGGTGTGCCTCAGACGAGGTGGAGCTCTGCAGCTGGGACCGACCCTGAAGGAGCTGACAGCTGGAGCCTGTCTGTGAGTGGGGAGCAGGCCCTTCCTGGAAGGGGGCACATGGTGGACCATGCCCATGTCTAACACAGAAGGCCACCAGAAATAAGAGTGCACAGTGGGCATCAATCAGTCTGTTTTAAGAAGGGAACACAGAGCATCAGTTAATGGAGAATGGTTATGAGAACTCCTAACATATTAGTAATAGCAGAACAATGATAGCTGCTAATTTTTTAGTATTACTCTGTGTCTGGCACTTGGCTAAGTATTTTGTATGTAATATCATTAAAAATTTTTTTTAATGTTTATTTGTTTTTGAGAGACAGAGAGAGAGCGCACACGCGCACAAGTGGGGGAGGGGCAGAAAGTGAAGGCGACACAGAATCCAAAGCAGGCTCTAGGCTCTGAGCTGTTAGCACAGAGCCCAGTGCAGGGCTCAAACTCACCAACTGCAAGATCATGATGTGAGTTGAAGTCGGACACTGAACCGACTGAGCCACCCAGGTGCTCCCCCCACCCCCGCTTTAAAAAAATTTTTTTTTTAAATATGTGATATCATTTTTTAAAAGATTTTTTTGTACTAAATGTTTATTTATTTATTTATTTGGGGGTGGGGGAGGGGCAAAGAGAGAGATGGGGAGAGAGAATCCCAGGCAGGCTCCATGCTTCCAACACAGAGCCCGACGTGGGGCTTGAACCCACAAACCGTGAGATCGTGACCTGAGCCAAAACCAAGAGTCGGAGGCTTTAACGGGCCACTCAGGCACCCCCAAAATATTTTATTTTTAAGTAATCTCTACACCCAACGTGGGGCCTGAACTCACAACCCTGAGATCAAGAGTCACGAGCTCCACCGACTGAGCCAGCCAGGCGCCCCGTGTATACCATTTTTAATACCCTGAATGAGTCTACGTGGTCTACTGACGACAAGGAAGCAGAGGCTCCGAGTGGCCTGTTAACTGGCTGGAGGTCCCACAGCTGATACAGGACAGAGCCGAGATCCAAACGGAGGTCTCTCCGCCTCTCTGGCCTGTGCTCCTAACTTAGACACTTCACTTGCTTCACACCATCGTCAACATGACCATAGTTCACACAGCACACTTGAGCGAATGAGAAAAAGTCTGTCCTCTTTCCGTACGGATGCAGCCCAGTCCTTGGTATGCAGTTTGAGGAGTGTGGTGGGTGAATATCAACCCCCCGGGATGTCCATATTCTCATCCCTGAGCCTGTGGATTTGCCGCCTTACGTGGCCAAGGGGACTTTGCAGGTATGATTAAGTTAAGGATCTTGAGACAGAGAGATGACCCTGGATGATGTGGGTGGGCCCAGTGTCATGTCAGCTCCTTACAAGAGGCAGAGACAGGGAGAGTTAACTACAGAAGACAAAAGGCTGATCTGATGACAAAAGCAAGAGGTTGGGGTGATGTAAGGAGGGGCCCTGACCCAAGGGACACGACACCCTCAGAAGCTGGAAAAGGCAAGGTTCTCTCCTAGAGCCTCCAGACGGCATCAGCCCGCCAACCTTAGCCCCGTGGAACTGATTCTGGACTCCTGGCCTCCAGAACTGGAAGACAGCAGATCTGTGGTATCATAAGCACCAAGATAAGCAGCCCCAGGAAGCTGATAAGATGAGCACAGCAGAGTGGATCTTGGTTCCCTGGGCACTCACCCTGCCCTGCTCTGCACAGCAGCCCTGATGCTTACTGGCACTCCCATCCCGGCACACCCCTGATGTGACTGTTTCTGATGACAGATCCTGCTGCCCCGGCTTTCAAAAGGACACAGTGAGCCAACCGTGTTAAACTTGACCAGTCCTGAAGCTTTGTGGGTGAACCTGACTACAGATGGTGCAGCTTTGGGGATCCAGCTGCACTGGAGGCCTGACATCCCACTCACGCTCAGCCTGGGCTATGGCTACCACCCCAATGAGACCAGCTATGATGCCAAAGTTCACCTTCCGCCAATGGCTGCTGCAGGTAATCCATCAACTGGGCCAGCTTCTTGGGCAGTGGGGAGAGGGTAACCAACTTAAAGCTTGAGAATCAGAAGCCATGGGGAAAAAAAACTTTTTTTGCTACATTAAATGCCTATTTTTTGGTGTTATTACTACTACTACTATTGTTATCATCAGTATTATTTATTATCTGGCAACATTAAGTGAGCACCTACTAAACACCCTGAACTGATATGCACTTACAGAACTAACTTCACTGTAATCCTCATTACAACCCTTGGGATGGGCACTATGGACATTTCCTCTTGCCAGATAAGAACAGAGAGGTTAACTGGTACAAAGTCACACAGCCAAAAAGGGACAGAGTCAGAATTTGAGCCCTCATCTACCTTACTTGGCAGTCGTGCTGACTTGGGAGTGCCTCCTATTCTCTGCTCCAGATCTCAAGGGAAGAGGGCTTTCTTAGGATATCAGGGAGACCATCAAGGTCAGCTCCCCTGACCAGTCACCTTGGTCTTTCTCTCCCATGACATTAGCCCCAGTCTCCACAAGGCTTCGGGCTGACCTGGAACCCTCTCTCTTGCAGATGGACTGTCCACATGGATTCTGAACCCAGAGGACCTGCATTTTGGAGAAGGCATCTACTATCTGACCGTGGTCCCTGAGTCTGACCTGGAGCTAACCCCCACCAGGGACCTCACAGTTGGCATCACCACCTTCCTGTCCCACTGTGTGTTCTGGGATGAGGTCCAGGGGACTTGGGACAACTCTGGGTGCCAGGTAAGGAGAGGACACAAAGAAGAAGACACAGCAAGCTTGGTTGGGTGTGTCCAACTCATTTGGGGTCCCCTTTCAGTGCCTCTCGTGGCTGTTCTGCACCCCTCTACAGTGTCTTTGCATGTGCTGTTCCCTAGGCCTGGAATGCCCCTCCTCCCCCAGTATGGTTAACTAGATCCTGCCTCCAGTATCACTTCCTTGAGAAAACTGTTCTTAACCCCCAGGCAAGTCAGATTTCCTGCTGTAAGCTCTCCCAGTACATACATCCATTCCTCCATAGCACTAAACACAGCACTAAGCCATTTCATATCTACTCAGGAGGTCACTGGGATGATGTCTGTTCCCTCAGTGCACCAGGAGCTCCATTAGTCAGGAAGAGTGTGCTTTGATCACCATTGAGAACAAATGACCATTGATGAATGGACATTCATCGCCAAGGAACTGGACTCAGAGTCCTTTATTCCATGCCAGGTGCTGTGTTCTGTGCTTTACTTGTATTACCTCATCAGACCTCCACAATAACCCTCTAAGACAGTAGGAATTCCCATTCTAAGGTGGTAAAACAAAGGCTCAGGAAAGTCAACAAATTTACCCCCAGATCCCTTGCCTAGTAGGTGGGAGAGCTGGAACTCAGACTCAAGCCCGTCTGTCTCTGTGAGATGCAGCACTGCTTGCCCAGCCCCCCACCCAGTCTCGACAAGCCCCTGGCTGGCACATGGCTCTATTAATTGCAATCAAATCCCTGTCTCGAGTTAGCTCAGCTCTGCCCATGACAGTGTCCAGACATTAGCTCTGAGGTCATCAGAGGCCATCTCTCATGCATCAGTGTTCCTCTTCCGCCTTCCATGCCTTTGATCTGCTGTTCTGTCCCTGGGCCAAAGGCCCTTTATACCTACCCTGCATAGAAAACTCCTGTGCTATTCACCCTTCCATCTCCCACTCCAATGTCACCTTCTTGGAAGCATGCAGACATCGGGACTCTTCCTTTCTGGACTTCCACAGCATTTCATACTCTCCCCCAAACAGCAACCTCCACATCTAGCTGAAATTTATCACCTACCTGTCTCCATCTAATAGACCGTACCTTCTTTCATTTATTTAACCAATATTTGCCGTGCGCAAGGCAGTGGGGATATGATGGTTAGAAAAACCAGTGAGCTCTCGGTCCAGCAGAGGACACAGCCAAGAAGCAAATGCCACACATAATCAAATGACAATGGTCACAAGTAGTGTAAGAAGCCAGGCCCCAGCAGAGCCACAGAAGGGGACTCAGACCCAAGCTCCTTCCGGCTTTGTTTCTGCTATAACTTCAGCTCCCTTGTCAACTCCTGCCCTGGCTTCTGGCCACCACACAGAGGGAGTTCCCCAAAGTGCCAGGAAGAAACGGGTGCATCGCGACGTCCAAGAGACAACATGTTCCCCGTGCCCGCAATAGAGCCCTTTGTACCTCGTGAACAAGGCCCTGGGTGTGCTGAGACCTTCCCCGAGTCCTCACTCCCGGCAGCTGTTTGATGCCCACGCTGCTGGCCTGGAGTGCCCGGCAGGCTGTCCTCAGAGGCCTGAAGCTCAGAAAGAGGGATGGTGTAGCCGATAGGGGCGTGGGCTCTGCTGTTGGACGGACTTGGGTCCAATCCCACTTCATCAGGACTGGGCAGGTGACTTTGGGCAGGTTGCCGCACCTCTCTCAGCTTTCCCATCTGAAAATAGGGATACAAGCTGGTTACCACTTACAGTTGGGGCGGGGCCTGGACAGGAATAGGGGGATCAAGTAGTTAGTGTGGGGTCTGGCACAAGTGAGTGCTCCAGAGAGTCAAGTGGTTGTTGTGTTGGACAATCTGAACACGGAGAAGACAAAACTATATGTAAAATGGAAATCAAGGAGACAATGAACATGGGACTTGGGTGGCGGTTGGGTGCCTGAGGACAGCCCAGGGGAGGACTACTTATCTAAGTGTAAGTTATTGGAAAGTTCCTAGCTTTTGAGTAGGGTAGGGGGTTCTCAGGACTTATTATGTTATTGAAAATATACACCTACTAACACATGCGTACATGAATGCGGGACATACAAAAGTCAGATGTGGGAGTGTGTCGTGGACGAAAAGTTATATGAATCCAATATATACGCGATGCTCATTATATAGAAGTAGATACAGATAGCTATAGCTATAGCTATAGATAAAGATCCCTGGGGAGCCATAAATAAATAAATGGGTGGAAAAACAGCCCCAAATTCTCTAAATGGCTAAAGAAAGCTCCAAGTCTGTAGACCGCAGACCTTCTCAAGGGGTAAAAGCAGAATTATTGCAAGGGGGCTAAGAATCTGTATTCCTGCTTAAATATTTTCTCAAAGGTCACTAAAGGTGCAACTACTTTAGCAAGGGTATGCGTAGATTTACTCCCGGAGTTCAAGAGTCTCTCACGCTGGAAGGGTTGGGAAAGCCCGGGAGGACAAAGATGTAGGCATAAAAAGCCTGGTCCCTGGGCACCCAGCGCTGACATGGTCTTGTCACTGGCACCTGCTTGGTTTCTTCTCTGAAACCATCTCCACTCTTTCCGAGTGCCCCAGGCGTTCCCGTAAGGCCCAAAGCTGCATGACAAGCGCTGACCAGGATTGGGAAACAGTGAGAAAAACAATGAAGCAAACACGGAACTAAGGGCCATGTGAAATCTGTCAATAAACACTTGGTGTCATGCCCACGTGACCCCTCTGCTGGGTGGCTTGTTAAGGAAAAGAGACAAGAGTTACCTGCTGGGGCAGTTTGGGCTGCAGCAGGTCCTTCCTCATGCGCTGAGCTGAGGGGAGAACTTTCTGCATGCCAGTGTTTCCTGCTCCCCACCCCTCCCACCTCACCACCTCCTGGTAGACCCTGAAGTGAAAAGTGGCACTGAGTTGTGGGGTTGAACATAATCTCTGCCCACCAAATGGCCCTGGGGGGGGTAACTGAAAGTTGACAGAAGGATTTAGGAAAGGACTTAAGCGCAAGGTGTGAATTAAGAACACAGATGGGGGCCCCCAGCCCTGGTCCATTCCTGTCTCCACCCCCACCCCTGGCCCCAGTGTTATGGTCCTGTACCACAGGGGACCATGTACCCAAGCTCCATCCACACACCTTGCCCCCCATAGCCACATCCTGCCACCCTCATGCCCGAGGGTGGGCACACCGGTGGCCAGTCCACCAGAGAAGAGTGATCCTGAGGAACAGGGCTGTGCACGCCCTAGAAGCAAGGGATTCCAGGTCCAGGTGCCCAAACCATAGTCGAGAAGGGGGAATCCCAGGGCCAGGACTAGGGTAAAACAAGTGAGACATCTACGCTGCAAAATTTAAGGAGGGCGTCATCCTCAGGGTCACCTAGAGCCTTTCCCTAGACACGGTGAGTGCTCTGTGCTGTGGTGGGCACGTCCCTGGGGCCCCCGAGCTCCCTGTCTTGTGCAGACAGGTGCTGCCTGAGGATAGCTAGAGCAGCACGCACTCAAAGCATGAGCCCAGGCGAGGGGCCCCTGGTGCCTAAACCTAAGAGGGGTGAAATTCAGGGAGCGCATTCCTGGTGCTAAGACACCAGTTCAGGATTTAAACATTTGCCCTTCCCTTTTCTTTACATGATTCTCCAGTATCAGTTTTTTGTTTCTTTGTTTTTGTTTATCTTCAGTGTGAAATGACCGACCACCCTAGCGTGTCCCAGGACTTGGGGCTTTCATTTTTAGAAATAGATAAGTCCCTGGAAACCTGAGATGAGCTGATTACCCTGGATGGACTCTCAGCACCTAGCCTATTGCCTGGCACAGATTTTGCACTCAATACATATCTGTCCAACGAGTGAGCATCGGGCGGAGAATATAATGGAATCATGTGCACCCAAAGTTGTGACAATGGCTGCTAATGGAAGGTGGGGGATAGAGGGAACTTCGCCTTCACCCGTAATAGTTCTTTAAAAGGGCAAAGATGACTCATGAGATACAAGGTGCCCACTGAGAATGACGGGTACAAAGATACTTGTTACAGATAATATTGTTGACATTTAAAGATTTTTAGCTAACTAAAAAATCTCAAGAGAATCCTAGAGCTGGTCTCCCCAGGCCTCCTCAGGGAACTTTCCACCTCCCTTGGGCTTTAGTGAGCCAGAGACGTGCTGGCATTCCTACCAGGGCCTCTTTGGGGTTGCAGGTGGGGCCACGGACCACCCCCTCCCAGACACACTGCCTCTGCAACCACCTCACCTTCTTTGGAAGCACGTTCCTGGTGATGCCCAATGCCATCGACATCCGCCAGACCACCGAGCTCTTTGCCACCTTTGAAGATAACCCCGTGGTTGTGACTACCGTGGGCTGCCTCTGCGTGGCCTACGTGCTGGTGGTGATCTGGGCAAGGAGGAAGGACGCTCAGGATCAGGCCAAGGTGAGGTTGCATGGTCTGCAGGAATGGGAGGAAGGAGCAGGGGGTGTTCCCTTGCAGGAACTTCAGGGGATGGAGCTCAGGTGGGGAGCCAAAGGGCCAGCAGCAAAGCCAGGTCATCCCAGGCAAGCCAGCTTCTCAGCCTCATTGTATATAAAATGTCCATTCTCATCAAATTGTCAGGAGGATTATTCTACTGACCATTTATTGAGGATTTACTAAATGCCAGTGATTATCCCATTTAATGCTCACTTCACCTCTAAGAAGAAGATTGAGAGGCCCCAAGACCAACCTCAAGTTCAGCGATTTGCTGGGAAGACTCTCAGAATTCAGAAAAGCTGTGATACTCATGATTATGGTTTATTGCAATGAAGGATGCAGATGAAAATCAGAAAAGGGAAGAGTTCAGGAGAGATCTGGCAAGAGCTTCCGACTACTCCCCCAGGAGAGCTGTATGGACAGACGGCATTCTCTAGCAATGGCGTGTGACAGTTCATACGAAGCTCACCTGAGGCCTGGGGTCCAGGGTTTAATGGGGGGTCAGCCACAGACATATGGAGTGCCCACTGAGTAAGTGAGGTCAGTCACTCAGTCTCCAACAAATCACCTATCATCACCACCACCACCCAGAGGTCAGACTGATACAGCATGGCCCAAAGCCCTCACCATAAATCAGACTGTTAGCAGAGACTACCTGGTGTGGACCAAGGTATTCAAAGACACTCATCACTTGGGGCGCCTGGGTGGCTCAGTTGGTTAAGCGACCGACTGTGGCTCAGGTCATGATCTCACAGCTCGTGAGTTCAAGCCCCACGTCAGGCTCTGTGCTGACAGCTCAGAGCCTGGAGCCTGCTTTCGATTCTGTGTCTCCCCCTCTCTCTACCCCTCCCCTGCTCATGCTCTGTGTCTCTCCATCTCTCAATAATAAATAAACGTTTAAAAAAAAAAAAAAAGACACTCATCATGCAGGAGATTCCAAGCACTCAGGGGTTATCTTTCAAGAGCTGGCCAAGATCCAGGTCTTTCTTTGAAATGTGCAGGGTATGGACAACCTGGGCCTTCTGAGTCCACCCTTAACCGGACGGTGCCTCTATCACCTTACAGAGGAAAAGACCAAAGATCAGGGAGGGCAACTAACTGGTCCAAAGTCACCTCCAAGAAGCCAGAATTCAGACCCAGATCTGCCTGACCATAAAACAGCTCTGAGGATAGAAACGAGAAAAACAAATTGCCAACAACAAAGTTCTGATTACTTTTCTAATATGCGCACCGTATCTGACATTTAAGGAGCCTTCAGTAAAATTCTGAGTGTCTGAGTGAGCACATAAATGCTTGCAAGGATGCACTGTCACAAAGTTCTGAAATATTCTCCATTTCCCGCCCTCCCCACACACAGCAACACCTCTCAGGATGTGAAGGTGGCACAAAGCTTAATAAGCTCATAGTTACGGCATTTATACTGCTGTCTTCGATTCACACGAGGGATTCAACATTAATACTTTAAGCGCCTCCCCTGTCGCTTGGTTCCCAAGAAAGAGACTCTGCAGCGGAGCTGAGTGTGCAGGGTGTTTCACAAGGAGTGCCTGCGCTCAGCCCTGGAAAGGGAGGGAAGGAGGCAGGACGAGCAGAAAGAGAAGCAGCACTGTCCACAACAGCCCAAGTACGGAAAGAGCCCAAGTGTCTACCGAAGGATGAATGCACAAAGAAGATGCGGTGTGTATGGACAATGGAGTATCACTCGGCAATGAAAAAGAAGGAAATCTTGCCATTTGCAACTACGTGGATGGAACTGGAGGGTATGATGCTAAGCGAAATGAGTCAGAGAAAGACAAATACCATAGGACTTCACTCATGAGGACTTGAAGACACAGAACAGATGAACACAAGGGAAGGGAAGCAAAAATAACATAAAAACAGGGAGGGGGACAAAACAGAAGAGACTCTTAAGTATGGAGAAGAAACAGGGGGTTGCTGGAGGGGTGGTGGGAGGGGGGATGGGCTAAATGGGGAAGGGGCACTAAGGAATCTACTCCTGAAATCATTGTTGCACTATATGCTAACTAATTTGGATGTAAATTAAAACAATAAAAGTAAAAAGGAAGGAAGGAAGGAAGGAAGGAAGGAAGGAAGGAAGGAAGGAAGAAAGAAAGAAAGAGAAAGGGAAGCTGGGCTGGGAGCTCCAGAGATGCCCTGGGTTGGGTCGAGATGCCCAGGTCTTGAGCATGCCCAGATACCACATCAATCTGCCTTCACACGTCAGCCTCCCCAGGAGGGCATATGACCTCAGTAGAGGTGGCTGTCACATCCCAGACAACTGGAGCAGACAACCGTCCACTGCTGGGAGATCTGGACGGCTCACCACAGAGCCCACTGCGACCTCTAGTCCAGCTTTGTTTTGTTTTGCTGCTAAACCACCTTAGCCTTCCTTCCTTTTAAATTCCCTTAGAGTCCCAATCTGGTTACCAATGTTAGAAATTCTAGATAAACAGAGTTTGTATCATTCTCCAGATCAAACACTGAACGTTCTCACCTTAATACCAAGTTCATTTCCAGTTTGACTACTTTGAGTCATAGTTAATATGAAATGCATTTTGTACTATTTTATTTTAAAAGTTTTTTATTTTACTTGTTCTCACCCAATGGAATGAATAAATAACATACATAATTTTGCTCTCTTCCCTTGTCATGAATGCCCAGCTCACTCTTGGCTGCTGTGTAGTGCATGAACCCACTGAACAGGGCCCTCCTAACGCCATCCTTCTGTCCAGGTGAAGGTCACAGTGCTGGAGGACAACGATCCTTTTGCCCAGTACCACTACCTGGTGACAGTCTACACTGGACACCGGAGAGGGGCAGCCACTTCCTCGAAGGTACCTGTCCATCCAAGACCCCCCCCCCCCCCGCCCCGGTTGATCAGTGTGCCCCTCCCAGCAAAGCCCTTGCTGGCCCACTGTTGAGTCACGTTAGCATAGTGAATACGGTATTGTAGGATTTTTTTTTTTCCTCTTCTCATTTTTTTACAGGAAAGAATCTTTTTGGCAAACAAAACATCACCCCAAGCCCCAATATTTAAAAAGATAAAGTAGGAACTTGTTAAGGGAGAGATGGGGCCTAGCACAATGACACTGGTCATCTCCCTTATCCCTATCAAAGAATAACTCAGACAGTTAGTAACCTGCATGCAAATTTGCTCACATAAGAAGAGTCAGCAAACTGTTATCAATGGGTAGAGCAAAAACAAAATTCTTCAGAGAGAAGGGAGAAAGGAAAGAAAGGAACAATGCCTCCCATTTGAAAACAAGGAGTCTTAGATTTTTGGGGTAAACTGATTAGCTGGCATCTAGCTAAAAGGTCAGGTTGAGCCATCTGTCCTGGAGCAGGCTGACGAGAGGTAGTAAAGAAATTATTTCACTTACTTATCAATTCTCTGAGGTTCGTGAACATTTGGCTGTGGAGCATACAGCAGGTTGTCCCTGCAATGCTTCGGCATCCTGAGTTAAGTCTGGCCTGTGCGATGTTCCTCATCTCGATACACTATCTTGACAGCAGCCTCCAAGGTTCCTTTACTCAAACTGAGGGCTCAATGGAACACACTTTGAGAACCACTGGCACTGTGTCTACTATCTCAGAGGAAGCTCCATTGTTTTTTCAAAAATGATATCGAGCTTCATTACAGTGGGGCATTTGTCTGTTACTTTTTAAATCTTATTTTCATTTATGTTTGCATCTGTTTTATTTTTATTTATTGCTGTGTCTTAGGTCCTCAACCAGGTGGCTAACATAAAGTAAGAGCTCGGTAACTGTTCACTGAATAAACACAGGAATTAATTTCATCCATCGAATGAAACATTCATCTTATTTCTGTTTGACACTAAAGAGACTACCTTATAGGAAAGACGTGAAAACCTACGATCCACAGGCCATTTCTCTTTCTGGAGAGTTGGGCCACATGTCCGTTTGACATTGTCTTAGTTTGGATGGTTAGTAGAGGCCAGGGGTGCTGTTAAACATCCTACAATGCACAGGAAAGCCCCCAGAGCAAGGAATCATCCGGCCCAGGATGTCTATAGTGGATGAACCCTGCTGTGGAAGCATAAGTAGTTGCCTTGAGAGGGGGACCCTAGGACACCCCAGTAGGGGACTGGGAAGCTGACAGGGAAGAGAAAGAACTGATAAGGGGTGCATTATCAAATCCGTTACCTCTCTGGGCAGCTGGAGCCTAAACCCACTATGGAACGTGGCAAAATGGTAAGCAACATGGGCCTCAAAGTCACCCCACTGATGGCTGGGGGAACTGGGTCACTTACCCACGAATCCCATCAGTCACTGGTGGAGAACAGCATGTATCGCCATTAATTCTCTGGCACTTCCAGTCTCTGTTCTAACAGCCCAAGAAACCCCAGGAAAGAGACAGCTGCTGGCAGTTGGACGTGGGTGCAGGGATGCTGCAGTGGTGAGGCTGACAGACGTGGGCAGAACACAGATGGCAGTATGGTGGCTGTTTCTGCTCAGGAAATCAGCCATCAGTATCACCTGGACAGCTGCAGAAAAACAGATTCCTGGGCCCTGGCCCCAGGATTTTCAGTTGAGTGGTCTGGAGGGGGGGCCTAGGAATATGCATTTTCAAGACAATGGGCACTCATGCATTGTCTCAGGGCCAGGTACTCTGGGAGACACTGGGAATATAACTGTTAGGGGGAGAAATCAGTCCCTACCCTAAAGCCCTTACAAATAAGTACATGGGAAGTTTGAAAAAGTTACCAGGAAGCGTTTTATAACTCACGCTGAATACATAAATGCAGACAGTGTGACCCCAAATCTTCATACACCTGAAAAATAATTCAGTAGGCCCAAGATGGGAGGAGAAGAGAGAATGAAGGGGCCGTGCTATGTTGGTTTTCACTGGTTTTTGGACACTTCCAAGGAAACACGGCCAGCAGGGCCTGGTTACCAGGGGGAGTCGGCCTCTCCTAGTCTCTGGATTTCAGGTGACTATCACCCTATATGGCCTGGATGGAGAGAGTGAACCCCACCACCTGTCAGATCCTGACATCCCAGTTTTTGAGCGAGGAGGAGTAGATGTCTTCTTACTCTCCACCCTGTTCCCCCTGGGGGAGCTGAGGAGTCTGCGGCTGTGGCATGACAACTCAGGGGACCGTCCATCCTGGTAAGTCACGGGGGGGGGGGGGGGGAGGGCGGCACACCACGAGAACCCCCTAAGTGCCAGCCCAGGGCTGTGCACGTGCCACCTGGCTGATCCACACAAGCCTCCGCAAACACATAGAATGGGTCCCTACTTCACCGATAAGGACAGTGAGGGCTGGAGAGGCCCACCCATCCATGAGCCACACAGATGGGATCAGTAGCTACAAGGACTGGAAGTTGCAACCCTGGTGTCCAGTGTTAGCTCACCCTTGGCACATTGCAGCATCAACCTGTCATTGAGCCCCCAGCTCCCCATATGTAAAATGGGGATAGGTACCCGCTGTGAAGACAAACCTTGCCCAATAAGAGGGGACTAATGAGACACTGGGCTGATTCTTTAGTGGAAGAGGCAGGAACAGCCGCCCCTGCTAAGCACTAGACTAAGCCTTCCTGTTTCTGTGCCCTTTTTCACTGGCTCCTCAACAATGACCAAGTACTCTCATTCAGGGACAAGTACCCTCATCCTTGTTTTGCAGGTGGGAAAATCCAAGCCCAGGGAAGGTAAGTGACTTGCCCAAGGTCACACAGCTGGCAAGCTCAGAGCCAAGAATCTGCCCCCTCTGTGTGAGGCCAAAACTAGTCACCCAGATGAGTCATTTCCAGCCTGACCCCCCCATCAGAGGCTTGCAACTTTAGAAAAACACAGCACTTACATTGCTGTCTTTAATTTACCTAAGGGATTACACATTACTACTTCAAGGGCTGTACATTGGACTCGGAGATAGAGTTGAATATGCAGGGCGCCTGGGACCGGCCCCTGGGCAGGGAGAGAAGGAAGCAGGAGGAGCAGAGGGGGCAGAGCTCTGATGCAGCACAACAGCGTGGCTGACCCCCATGGGGAGCTCTGGAGTGTTCCGAGTCGGGCTGAGATGCCCCAGGTCTTGACCACACCCAGGCACTGCACCCATCAGTCACTGGATGTTGGCCTCCCCCGGAGGCTGTGTGACCTCAACAGAGGAGGCTCTTGCATGCCTGACAGGGCTGTCCTCCTGGAAGCGAGAAGATGCGCGTCCAGAGCCTCCGAGCACAGTCCGCATTACGCAGTAAATGCTCAGCAGAGAGTGGCTGTTGATACCTATCACTATTCTTACTGGCCATAAGGCAACAGGGGAAATGGCTGCTCCGGCATCTCCCATCCCAGCAGAGGCGAGATGATCTCATTCCTTACATGGGCCTCAAAGACCTAAATCAGGTTAGATGATTGATATCCATGAAGTCCTGAGTCCAAAATAGATGGCTCGTTCTCTGGGTGGAAGCCGGCAGGAAGACGAGGTCTTGTGCGCCCGAGTCTGCACCTCCCTGAACGCACACAATTTAGACAACGTGGCTTTCCTCACTTGCATCTGGATGCTGGCCCTGGGCCTGCTGCCCTGCACTAGGGTAAATAGTTTCAGAAGGTACCCTCTTGCAGCAGCATCTCCGTGAGCTCCCCACGTGAGGCCAAATTCACCCGCTGATCGGGGCATTTTGGCCAAGGCGCCAAGGACAATGAAGAAAAATACAGTTTCTCTTTTCAGGAGCTCTTGTTCTTGGGCTCAGGTTTGCAAAGGTGTTACCTTCGTGGTATGCAAAGAAGCCTCACCTCCCAACCTTGTCCTCAAAAGCGCGGGTCCCTTCTGCAGGTACGTGAGCCGGGTGCTGGTGCATGACCTGGCAACGAACCGGAAGTGGTATTTCCTCTGCAACTCGTGGCTGTCCATTGATGTCGGAGACTGCGTCCTCGACAAAGAATTTCCGGTGGCCACAGAGCAGGACAGGAAACAGTTCAGGTACTTTCTTCTTTTCAAGCAAATGCTGTTCACCTTATTCTTTCATCTTTAGGGAAGGTGCACTGCAATCCAGGTGAAGCCAAACAAAAGCATGTTTCAGCTATGGGGACTGGATAGCTTCAAATGTGTGACGTTAATGACCAATCAGTTTTTCTTGTTGGGACTGAGGGGCCCTGGAGGGACATGGACCCTCTGACACAGAATGATCTTTGACGTGGTGAAAACGGTTAGAACGGTTATCCGTATTTCTTTACATGTGTCGTACAATAATATGTTTTATGTGACTGAACAGCCTGATTTTGAAAGGCAATTCCATGTCTGGCCATCTGGGGCTCCTTCTTCATGCTGTTTTACTCCACACGGGTGTTTCAGCACGTGTCTCCCTTAGCTTTACTTCCTTCTTTCCACATCTGCCCAAACACATCAACGCAAATACAAATGTACACACACATACACACACACACACACACACACACACACACACACACTCATGTGCACACATACAACACCACAGACCATTTATTTCATATCTTTTAAAATGGAACTACTCCTACTATGTCACCCTTTTTCTTTGATGGTACACCATGAACATCCTTCCAAGACAGTGTGTTTGAGTCAAACTCTTCTTTATTGGCTGCATGATAATCCACAGACCAGATGTCCCACAACTAATTCAGCCATCCTCCTATTGATGGACACTCAGTCTGTTCCTAACCATTATTAGAAAATCAAGAGACTCCACAAAAACCCGGCAAGTATGAAAATGCGGCAAGTATGTTCCTACATGGCACCAATCTGCTAGAGCTGGGGACCAGCTTTCCTCTTATACAGGCCATGTACACTCTGTTTTGCCACAATCCCCACCCACTCCCTATTATCTTTTTTAAAAAAAATTTTTTAACGTTTATTTATTTTTGAGACAGAGAGAGACAGAGCATGAACGGGGGAGGGGCAGAGAGAGAGGGAGACACAGAATCGGAAGCAGGCTCCAGGCTCTGAGCCATCAGCCCAGAGCCCGACGTGGGGCTCGAACTCACGGACCGCGAGATCGTGACCTGAGCTGAAGTCGGACGCTTAACCGACTGAGCCACCCAGGTGCCCCCACTCCATATTATCTTACTCCCAACCCACTTCACTCATTTACTTCATTTGTTTGTGTCTACCCAGGTCCTTTTAGGTATGTGAATTTGTCACCTCTACTTTATTTTTGTTTTATTTTTGAGAGACAGAGAGAGAGAGAGAGAGAGGGAATGAGTGAGCGCATGAGTGGGGGACGGGGAATGAATCTTAACTGGGCTCTATGTTCAGTGCAGAGCCTGATGCAGGGCTCGATCCCACAACCCTGGGATCATGACCTTAGCCGAAGTCAAGAGTCAGACACTTAACTGACTGAGCCACCCAGTCAGAAAACAAAGTCTGTTTCCAGTGCATTTACTGAAAGGTGACTTTCCCTCCTAGCTGCCACTCCGAACAGCCCAGCCTGCAAAGAGAAAAAGTCTGAGTCCGAGAGACTTGGACCCCAGGAGAAGTGTAACACAGATGTGGGCACACTGCACAGTTCCACATGCTGCTACTGACTTGCTGCACGACCTTGGAAGAGTCACTGCACCTCTCCAGGTCTCAGCTTCCACATCTGAAAAAGGAGTTGTTTGGTGTGCCTACCCCACGGGGACCCGTACGCGTCCTGTGAAATGATGTGGGGAGCAAACTTAGCACGGCGAGCGCTCAGAGTAAGTGCTCGGTCACAGAAGCAGATCATCAAACGTGCGATGCCTGGAAATGAGACAAAGGGGTGTCTGAAGGCAGGACTGTGTCACTTCCCCATGAATCCTGGTGCCCAGCAGAGCACGGGGCACACAGCACGAGGCTCACCAAATATTTGGTGAGTTGTCAATAGAACGATGGGCAGAACAACCACGTGGAAAATCACTGTTGTTGGCAGCTGACCTATCTCTTTATGCACCTTTACTCTGAGTCCAGTCCACTCACGAATTACAGAATGACAGTCAAAGTACAACTCTGAGGGGTGCTGGCACTGGCCACCAGAATGGGCGCCAGCTGGGAGCATCAGTTCTGCACACTCAGGAGAAGCAGGGCCCCTGATTAGACTGCATTCTGCTCACAGGGAAATAACACAGATTCTTAAGTAGAATATGGTGCCATTTCCAGAAACTCTGTCTTGCAATTTTTATTCTCTCAAACTGAGCCTGAACCTATAGCCTGGAATTTTTAACCAGTATCCTCCAATGCACTAATTATAATTAACCTAATAGTATAGCTAACTACTGTATGAAAATTATAACAAAAATAATTGCTAGGGGCACCTGGGTGGCTGTTGGATAAGCATCCGACTTCAGCTCAGGTCATGATCTCATGGTTTGTGGGTTTGAGCCCGGCATCAGGCTCTGTGCTGACAGCTCAGAGCCTGGATCCTGCTTCTGATTCTCTCTCTCTCTTTCTCTCTCTCTCTCTCTCTCTCTCTCTCTGCCCCCTCTCTCAAAAATAAATAAACATTAAAAAAATTATAACAAAAATAATTTGCTAACACTGATGAACACTCACATATATGCCAGCTACTTTACCAAATGCTTGACAAATATGATCACAAACCTTTCAAAAGTCCCATTAGGCAGATTATGTTATTATCCCCATTTTACAGACTAGTAAACTGATGCGGAGTGAAGTAACTTGCCTAAGGACACACGACGAGCAGCAGGGCCATCTAGGATTGCAACTCACTCTGTGCAGAGCCCCCACCATTAACTCTGAATGATGCTAAGGTGCCGTATGTCTCCCACACTAGAGACAGTAGAGGATAAATCTTGGAAACAAGCCCTTCCCTCGCATCCCAGGACTGCTCTGAAGAGACCAGCCTTCTCCAATCCCTGTTCTTCTCTCCCTGCCTCTTCACAGCCACCTGTTTCTCATGAAGACCTCCACAGGCTTCCAGGATGGACACATCTGGTGTTCTGTCTTCGGCTGCTCAGCTCGGAGCAACTTTACCCGCGTCCAGAGGGTGTCCTGCTGCTTCTCCATGCTCCTCTGCACCATGCTGACCAGCATCATGTTCTGGGGTGTTCCCAAGGACCCAGCTGAGCAAAAGATGGACCTGGGTAACTCGCACCGTCATGACGCTCAGGGGTAGTGCCACATCATTCCCGAGGTCCCACGACCACCCTCCAATTCAATAATTCAACAAGTACTCACAGACATCAGAAACACTGTTACACTCATTACGGAGGAAGGATACGGGTCAAAATCAGGAAAGGAAAGAGGCGCGTGGGGCTGGGGCAGGGGGAGAGCAGGTACACAGCTTCCAGTTGTCTTCTCCCCACAGGCGATCTGTGACCATGCTCACTCCTCCTGACAATGATGTGTGACAACACACATGGAATACTGCCAACCAGGGACACTCCCCTGAGCCCTGGTATCCAGAGTTTTTATTGGGGCTTGCTCACACAGACATAGCTGACCCCCACATGGCTGACCTTGGCCTCCGGCCCCTCCAGAGGCTGAGGTGATGCTGTGTGGCCAAGGCCCTCACCACTAATCACTGTTAACATGGACTACAGAGTGTGGCCCAAGACCCCAGGTAAACAAAGGTGTACCTACCGGGCAGAACCACCCAAGAGCTTAGAGGTCACCTCCCAGGAGCCACTCTAGGGCCAGACGTCTCTGTGGGCAATGTGAGTCCTTACTGCACAGCCCCCTTCTGGAAGTGGTGGTGGAGACTCTCCCACTGACCCCTTCCCTCCTCTGTCCTAGGTAAAATTGAATTCACTTGGCAGGAAGTGATGATTGGACTGGAGAGCTCTCTCCTCATGTTCCCCATCAACCTCCTGATCGTTCAGATCTTTCGAAACACTCGTCCTCGGATCACCAAGGAGCAGAATGCTGGGAAATGGGACAGGGGCTCCCCCAGCCTGGCCCCCGCACTGCAGTCCATGGAGGATGGCCTTCTGACACTTGAAGTGGTGACCAAGGCATGTCTTCAACCTTGGCGGTGGAGGGGTGTTCTAGCCTGGGCACAAATGGCGGAGGGAGAACTGAGGCCTGAGGCCTGGCGACCGCACGTTGTCTGACAGCATCAGTCACCAAGATTCATCAACTACACACACGTGTGCACGTGCACATACACATGTGCATGCATGTTTACATGTGCACACGTGCACACACATGTATACCACGTGTGCATGTATACACATGCATAGGCATCACGCAGGTGCACATGTATACACGCACACACCTACAGACATGTACACGTGTGTGCATATACATATACAAAGACATAAACAAACATATACATACACTTGCACACATGTATATGTACACACACGTGCACACATACATACACAAAAACACCTACATGTATGCACCTACAATTTCTGGGAACCCTGTGTGTACGAAATATTACACCTTTATCATAGAAACCCATGGAAGGGACTCTTCTGCATTCATGCACCAATAAACATTTACTGAGCTCCTACTACACGCCACACTTTGAGAAATACAGCCTGGAATGTATCAGTTCAAATCCTAGAAGAGGGACTCTATAGGTGACAAAATGGAAGCTCAGGGTGGTCCAACGTCACATCTCAGTGGGCAAAGCTGGGATTCAAAGCCAGACCGCCAAGCCCTGGGGTGAATTCTCTTGACCACTATCCTGCCCCATCACCTATAGCTCACGTTCCCCTTACCCAACCTGGGCTCACTTGCAGGATATGTGGAGACTCGTCAGCTCCCTGTTTAAAGCTCTGAAGGTGCCAGCACCTGCCTCTGGCTGGGAGTCAGTGACCTTGATGGACATCAACCAACTGTTGGCCTTGGTGGAAGATGCCATCTGTGTGCAGAACATGGTAGGGCAGGAGTCCTGGGAGGAAGCCAAGCAGAGAGAGGACTCTTTAACACTCACTCTTGGGTCTGTACAAGTGGAAGGTAAGTCCTGATATTTCTGATCTGGGAAAGGAGACCGGGTGGAGACAGGTCTTTGGGCTGCATCTGGATCACTAGGGAGTCGAGAAGTCCTATGCAGTGTCTCTCACCGACCTCCCCTGCAACCACCTGCCATCACCTCCCTCTCTGTACACAGGCAACCCCTTTCTTCACAACGCCAAGCTGCCTTCCCGCTAAAGGACTTCATGTGTGCTTGGTCTTTCATCTAGAATGTGTTTTCTCCTCTCTTAGCTAATTCCCAATCAGGCCTTAGTCTTGGTTTAAGCACTCCTTCCTCAGGGGAGCAGCCCCACCCCCAGTGCCACAACGGGGCCTCCAGACACATACCCTTTAGCCCCTAAGCTTCTCTTGCGTCGCTCTGACAGTGCCTGCTGCCACATCGTGACTTGTGTGAAGAGCTATTTAAAATCTACAGCAACCTTGCTGGAGCGTGAGCTCTGTGAGGTGGGAGCCTGTCCCTGTCCTGTCTCCATCTGTCTCATGCCTGGCCCCATGCAACACATAGAAAGCACACAACGAATGTGAGTGGGATGACATCAGCACAGCAGGTCATGATGGAATGCACAAAGCAGAAAGGGGAGCATTGGCCTATGTGTTAAGGGGAGCATTGGCCACCCTGACAACTCTGGGTATTGGCTCTGCGATTAACGGGCTGTGGGATGTGGGGCAGGTTACTTCAATTCTCCACGCCTCAGTTTCCTTTCTGTGAAGTGCTGGGGGGGTGCAAAGTCAAACCAGACCATTTCAAAATTTAAGGGGCAGGGCACAAGATGGTGGACAGGGCAGTAGAAAGACAGTAAAGAACACGGAGTGGCAGGGTGAGAAGTCACTCCTCCATTCTCTTCCAACCCTTCTGGGAGCAAATCTCCATTTGGTACTTGTGTGTCTTTAACACCCTTTTAATACTGGGTTAATTCTCTGGCAGAAAAACAGCAGGTCTCAAACTCAGAGCTTTTTGAAACAGTATTCAGCTAAAATTTAGTAACATCATTTCATTTTTATTGAGTTCTATATATGGCACATTATTCTGGTTTGGACTACTCTCTCTGACTCCCCACTTGCCCCTTTTCTGTTCATCTTCCACCCACATTGATGTTGCCAGGGTTCGGAACAGGCTGTCCAATAGAACTTCTCACAGTGCTGGCAATGTTCTGTATCAGTGCCATCCGGTATGACAGCCACTGGCCCCATTTAGCTCCTGAGCACTTGAAATGTGGCTAGTGTGACTAAGGAACTGAATTTTTTAATGGTAATTTTAATTAATTTCAATTTAATTGATGGGGCCAGTGGCTATCACACTGGATAGTGTGGGCTAAGAATGCTGCCCTTTTTAACACACAAGGCCGATCACTGTGTAAATCTTGTTTAGAATACAGACACGGAGTCTACAGAATGGGGAATTTGAATTCATAAACTCTTGGTCCCACCACTGATATAGTGAATTAGCTTCTGGCTGAGGCCAGAATCTGCATTTTAACCAGTCACTTAGGCAACTTTCGAGCACACTTCGAGTGTGGAGAGTCAGTGCCCTCAAGACAAGATCCCAACTCCTCACTGTTAACACTTACGGTCCTCATGGCCGGGCCCACGCTGACCCCACGGTCAGCCCCACCTTGACCCCCATGCTCCAGAGAGCTGGGCTTGGGCTGCCTATGAAGGCCGACTCTGCAGGAGCTCCACTGATGCCTGCACTGGACGTCTGGCCTTGAGTCTGGGGCTTGGTCTTCCTAGCAGAGGCCTCAGAACGTGGACTCTGGAGCCAGCCAGGTCCTGGGGCTCTCACAGCCGCACCAGCAATTGTGCATCTTTGGGCGAGTTGCTCAACCTGCGACGTGGCTTCCTCCCCTATGAAACGGGAGGATTGATCCATCCAGCCTCTTGGCTCATTTCAAGGACTGAATGAGGTCACAAGACACGTGCTCAGCCTGATACTAAGCAGGTCTTCAGTGGTGTTATGATTGATAGGGAGTGATGGTATCTTCCAGAAACACTGCCTGAGGGCTTGCAACCTGAAGGCTGTTGATGTCAGAACCCGTAGCTGTGGCCTCGGCTAGGCAGACCCAGGAAGGAGGGTGAGAGAGGAGGCCTGAGTCAGGGAGACAGAGTCGACATTGCCCCAGACCTTCCCCTGCATCTAGCCCGAGCCCTGCTGCACCTTTCTTCACACGGCGGGTTACTTTCCCGCTCACTTCTCACTGGTGACTGCCGGGGAGCCGTGGGGCAAGGGTGCTCTCTCCTGTCACCTCCCATATCTGGCTTCACGTACCCTTTGCAAAGACAAACGCTGGACCTGCGCTCTTTACTGTCCCAGGAGAAGGTGCCCCTGGGTGCCCGCCTCCCAGCTCAGGGTCAGAGACCCAGACCTGGTTCCACTGGAAGAGGCCATGCGTCCCTTAAATACATGGACAACAGTGGAAAAGTCAACGTTGTTTCTTTCTTGCAATGAGTCATTTAAAACAAAAAACACCTTTATGGGTTTTTTGTTTGTTTGTTTAACTTTTTAGGAAGCTGAAATGTGAATAAGCCAACTGTAGGAAAACATTCATGAGATTATCAAGGGAATTTGGCCAGTGACTGGCTATTTTGTGCTATTAAGGGATTATCATCACTCGTTTCAAAGGCTGACAATGACACCGTGGTTTTATTTTTAGAAGCACACTGTAGCATTATAGCACATCCTAGAAGCAATAGAGAAGCATACTGAGATATTTAGGGACATGACCTGGGCCTTGGAATTTGCTTCAAAATCATCCCCGTGGAGAGAGGGCGGGCTGGGTGCAGGTGAAGCATGAGTGGCCACGAGTTGGTAATCCTGAGCCGTGGGTGTGTACAGGCTCATGTCCTCACACTCTCTGCTTTTGTAGGCTGGACCTTTTTCATGATTAAAAAAAAAAAAACAAAGTTGAAAACAAAAGGCTAAGACCGACACCAGGCAAATCTTGGCAGGAGGCAAATCTTGTATATATCAAAATATTTGCTGATGAGATACCACCATGTCTAGGATTTGCTCTAAAGTATTCCAGAAGAAAAAAGTGGGGGATGTTGGAGGGCGGGGCAGAGACAAAACAAGATTAGCCCAAGGTTGGCTCTTGTGGCAGATGATGGGCATTTATTCTGTTCTCTTCTGCCCATGTGGAAGGAAGCTTTGAGAGTGCCCTTGCTAAAAGGTTAAGAGCAGCCTACGCGTGCTAGCTGGCCATGGGAGCCTGGTACCTCTCCCCACCTGAGCCCAGATCTCTCACGGCATGGCACACAGCAAGCGCTCGATACAAGAAAGCCGTCACTAACACTGCTGTCATTTTGGCAGGCTGTCCGCTCTGTCCTTCGGCACCAGCTGAGGCGCTTTCTCTCCCTTGTCCTCCAGGACAGGTGCCACGCCCAAGTGACCCTCGGAAGGACAATGCCTACAGGCGGTGTCTCTACCTTCAGCTGGAGCATATGGAGCAAGAGCTTCAGCTGGTGGGGCCCCGCGGCCTCTCCCAGTGCCAGAGCCACGCCCGGGCCCTCAGCCAGCTGCAGACCCTGAAGGGCCGCCTTGGGGGCCGGCTGGGCACCCCGCCCCAGGCATGCACCAGGTAATCCATTCCTCCCAGGTGCTGACTGGGCACCAGAGGAGGGGCCTGCAGAGAGAAGGCAGCCCAGGAAACCTTGGAAGGATGTTCACCCAGATCTTTGCAGGCAGAAGGGATTCAGGATTCCTGCACAAATTCAGGGAGGAAGGCTTTGAACAGGGCAGTTTGCCAAAAGGCAGTTTTTAGCCCTTTGTAGAGCACCTCACAGTGTATAGCCATATTCACGTGGGCTGTTTCCTAACTGTGCACCCTTGGACAAGTCCCTCAACTTCTCTGCGCTTCGGTTTTCTCATCTGTAAAATGGGAATGATAATCCCTATCTCCTAAATCAAACTTAAAATACATTTTTAGGGGTGCTTGGATGGTTCAGTCAGTTAAGCGTCCATCTCTCATGTTCGTGGGATCAAGCCTCCCATTGTGCTCTTTGCTGGAAGTGCAGATCCTGCTTGGGATTTTCTCTGTCCCTTTCTCTCTGCCCGTGTCCTGCTCACGTGTGCACACACTCTCTCTCAAAGATAAAACATTTTTAAAATACATTTTTAAAGATAATCAGTGAAATGTGAATATAGACAGGTTATTAGACAACATTAAGGAATTGGTAATTTTGATAGGTGTGAAAATTTATTACTGTCATTCAGTAAGAAAATGACCATTTTTGAGAAATATTCTGAAGTAATTAGGGATGCTTTTATATTAGGTCTGGAATTTATTTTGAAATATCCCAGAGAGAGAGAGAGACAGAGACAGAGACAGAGAGGAGAGGAGGGAGAGAGAGAGAGAGAGAGAGAGAGAGAAAGAGAAGGTAGATGAAATGAGTCTAACAGCCATCCCTTGGCTGTTGAAACTAATTGTTCAGGGTTTGTAGTGTTGATTTTTGTAGGATGAGAAATTTTCATAATAAAAAAACGTGCGGGGCACCTGGTGGCTCAGTTGGTTCAGTGTCAGACTTCAGCTTAGGTCATGATCTCACGGCTCATGGGATGGAGCCCCATGTCAGGCTCTGCAATGAAGGCACGGAGCCTGCTTTGGATCCTCTGTCCCCCTGTCTCTCTAAGATAAATAAACATTAAAGAAAAGTTTAAAAAATTATATAGTACCAGCCATCTAGGCTTCCCATGAGTAATGGGAGCAAATCTGTGTAAAGCACCGAATAAACGTGACCTCAGTAGAATAAAAGTATGTAAACCGGATGGAATGTAGAATGAAGCCCTTTGAGGCGGGTACGAGATTCAGAGGAGAAAACTGAGGTCTGAGAGGTCAAGGAGCTCAGCCACAGTCATGCAGCTGGTGGGTGAAGTGGCATGTGAACCTGAGCCCGGTAGGTGCGCCACCCTGATCATACCCCGCTCCTTTTCAGCTCCCCGATGGCGAGCAAGCCTCCTCGCGGCCTGCCCTGGTGGTGTGTCCTGGGGGGATGGCTCCTGGTGGCGGCCACCAGCGGCGTGGCGGCATTCTTCACCATGCTCTACGGCCTGCACTACGGGCGGGCCAGCTCCCTCAAATGGCTCCTCTCCGTGGCCGTCTCCTTCGTGGAGAGTGTGTTTGTCACCCAGCCTCTGAAGGTCAGGCTGTCCTGGTCCCCTGTGCCCACACTTTCCCTCCTGCCAGCTGACCTGTCCTTAGGCTTCTACCATCCCTTTATCTATTCATTACAAGCTTACACAGCACCTGGTTGGCAATGATGACATTAACTGCCGAGACAATCCGAGTTTGGGGACAGAGGCTCTGGGATTGAGACTCTAGGCCAGGCCTAGAGGCTTACCAAGGTGTGGTACGTCCCCGTCACAGTCGCCCTCAGGAGGGTCCTTGCCTCCGTTGTATGAGAACCCAAGGTTAGGAAGGTAAGGTCACAAAATCCTGCCCTAGGGCACACGTGTAAAATATGAGTAAAACCGTATTTCCTCAGTTCTAAGATCCTTTTAACTGTGAGACAGGCTAGCAATTTACAAGAACTTTACCTTCAGAAAAGAAAAATACCAAGTCATTAAATGTGTGCATCAATTGGAAGATGCACTCCTATTTCTGAAATGTAAAGTTACTACCAGAGTTGGAGAAATACTGAGCCCCGGCCTGCTGGACAGAGTCAGGGAGGAGGAATGCTGTGTGTGTCAGGGGAGGTGGGGCACCTGCAAAAGGAGGGGACATTTACAGTGATTCTTTATACTTACAAGATGTGCCAAATCCCTCATCCCCATTTTGCCAGTTAGTCCCCAGTTCTGCCCCAAATAGCCTTTATCAGAAGATATAGGGTCCCCTGGGGTGGCCTAGTCCATTAAGTGTCTGACTCCTGATTTTGGCTCAGGTCAGTATCTCACGGTTCGTGGGTTCGTGCCCCGAGTGGGGCTCTGTGCTGACATTCTCTTTCTCTCTCCCTCTCTCTGCCCCTTCCCTGCATGTGCCCGTGAATCAGTGCAGGAGGAAGGAAGGAGGGACGGAGGGAGGAGGAAGATGTAACTCAGTACTTGAGGTAGTAGGAGAGATAAGAGAGAGCTCTGGCAGCAGAAGGGTGCAGGCGGAAAGGCTTTGGTCTGAAAAGTACGGAAAGCCCAAGATCCACTATCTGTGCCTGCTTGGTGGCCAGGTGCTGCCACCCCCCTCCGCCCCGCCCCGATCCTCTCGCCTCACAGCCACGCCCCCTCCTGGCACAGGATGGGCTGGTTCCCACTTGACTTCCCCAGAGCAAGGTTTCTACAGATTTGACCCCGATCCTCACTCCTCCCAGATCAGGAGTTGATAGGTGCCAGCTCGGGCCTGGGATTCACAATGGGTGTTTCCCAGGTGCTGGGCTTTGCTGCCTTCTTCGCGTTGGTTTTAAAGAAAGTGGAGGATGAGGACGAGCCCGTGGCCTCCCTCCCAGGACATCCGTCTGGCCCAGGTAATCGTGCACAGGTAGAGGCAGGGACCTGGAAACTGATGAGGCTGAGCCCTACAGGGCCCAGCCGCTGACCTTCTTGCTCCAACATTCCTTCACCCCTGATTGGGGAAGTACCCCTGACCCATCCAAAAACAAATGACTCCTTCCCTGTCTTCAGGGCAACCTTGTTTCTTCTCTACCCCAGCCCTCTCTCTTGCCCCCAAGCAGGACCCCTTGGCCAAAAGAGGCCCCTTGGGGGCCGTGCTATGCATGGCCATCATTCTCTGTGTAATCCCAAGAAAGCAGCTTTCTCCCCCAAGGCCCAGGCCCCTGGCCTTTAGAAAACAGAACATGCTTGCAGCTGGGCTGCAAAGAGTTCCAGGACAAGGGTCTGCAAGCTACAGCCCAGGGCACAAATGGAACCCACTACTTGTTTTGGTAAACAAAGTTTTATTGGAACAGAGCCATGCTGACCCTTGTTGGAGGAGGGCCACAGAGCAGCACCTTTCCCTGCAACCTGATATCTCACTTCCCAACCCACACTCCAGAGAATGCCTACAACAAGACCATCACACAAAACAAGCAAACAGAACAGAATCAACACTCTAATAAATAGTCCCACGCAGAGACTCTGACTTTCAGGGAAAAGAAAACAGAAACAAATCAACCAAAGACATACCTACATTCTTGTACAGACATTATACAGCGGGGTTACCTCCTAGAGTATCCTTCCACTCTGGGGTAGGGTTTGCATTTGTTTTTCTCTTGGTTTTGGCTCTGCAGATCCAAAAGGTCCATTAAAATCTTCTCCCCAAGATAAAAGAGTAATTTTTGCCCAAGGAGACACCAGCTTCCAGAACAATTAAATATTCATTTAGTCATTCCTTTGGCAGCTACTCAGGGAGTACTTGCTGTGTGCCACGCAGTTCGATGGCTCAGGAACATGATTTACATAAAATCCACTCACTGTAAGTGTGTAATTCACTGATTTTAGTAAATGTATAGAGCTGTGCAACCATCATCTCAATTCAGATTTGGAGCAGCTTCATGACCCTGAAAAGGTTTCCTCTTGACAATTTGAAGCCAATCCCTGCTCCCACCCCAAGCAACACAGCACTGGATGGAGCAGCTTGCCCTTGGAAAGCACAGCCCACTGGGGGAGACGCATTAAACAAGTAAACAACACAAGCAGACATGCAAGTGTGCAATGTGAGAACTTACGGAGAGAACTGGAGAGTACAGGCCTCTCTGCTGAGGTGGTGCCTCCATTGGTTCCTGGAGCCTGGTGCAGGGAGGGACTGCACATTGGGCACGTGCAAAGGCCCTGAGGTGGGACAGGGCTTGTCATTTTGTAGGACTACTGACAGTGTAGCCAAAGCATAGGGAATTAGGGGCAGAATGGTTCAAAATGAGGGCAGGGACACCTGGGTGGTTCAGTCGGTTAAGCCTACGACCTTGGCTCAGGTTATGATCTCACAGTTGTGAGATCGAGCCTCTAATTGGCTCTGTGCCAAGCATGGAGCCTGCTTGAGATTCTCTTTCTTCCTCTGCCCCGCACGCTCTCTTGTGTGCACTCTCTCTAAGAAAGGAAGGAAGAAGGGAGGGAGGAAAAAACAAAATGAGGGCAGAGAGGTGGGTGGGGAGCAGGGCCTTGTAGCACCTGGGTCAATGCTGGGGTTTTGGAGGGCTAAATACGAGAGGCATGATCTATCTTATGGTTTGAGAAACATTACTATAACTGCTTTTAGGAGACCAGAAGTGTTGGGTCAAATGAACAAAAGACTACTGGAAAGGTCCAGACAAGAGATTATAGGTACTGGTAGTGGGGGTGGAAAGAAAGGCATAGATTCAAAAGACAGTGGGGACAATACACCCCTATCGGGATGAAAAATGAAAAATGGTGATAATAGCAAATGCTGACAAGGATGCAGAGAAACTGGACCATTCACACAGTGCTTCTGGGAATGTAAAATGGTACAGTCACTCTGGAAAAGAGTTTGGCAGTTCCTTTCAAATCTAAAAACGGTCTTACCATATGCCCCAGCGATTACATTCTTGGGCATTTATCCCAGAGACATGAAGACTTATTTTCATGCAGGAACTTGTAGCTACATGTCCACAGTAGGTTCATTTGAAACAGCCAAATGGCCATTCCTAGGAATCTACCCAAGAGAAATGAAAATCTATGTCCATACCAACACCTGTACACGAACGTTCATAGCAGCATTATTCATAATAGGCAAAACTAGGAACAATCCAGACATGAGTGGATAAAAACATACAGGAGTATATCCATACCAAAAAAAGGAACTAAATACTAATTACACAACAACATGGATGGACTCCAATCCATTATGCTAAGTGAAAGAAACCAGACACCAGAAACAATGCACTGCATGATTCCATTTATATGAAATATCCAGGAACAAAATCTATAGAGACAGAAAGCAAATTAATGGGGCTGAGGGTGGGAGTGGGGACTGACTTCATGGGGATATGAGGGAACCTTCTGGGTTGATGAAAATGTTGTACAATGAGGTTGTGGTGATGGTTGCACAACTCTATAAATCTACTAAAATCACTGAATTGTAGACTTCCAATGGGAATATTTACGAAAATCATAGCTTAGTAAAGTGGCTTGGAAAAAGAAGATACTTAGAATTAGACATGACAGGACTTGGAAATATTAGTTACCCTCCTTCTTCCATCCATCAAAATTTCAGAGCACTGGGATCTATCTCAGAGTCCAAGAGCACGGCGGGGGGGGGGGGGGGGGGGAGCGTTGTGCTTTCAGTACAAGGAGAATTCTCTGTGGAAGGAGAAGGGACAGAATTCTGGGTGTGGGGATGGAGGGGCGGAGGTGTGGAGGGCAGTGTTGGGAAATGGCTCCTGGCTGCAAAAGCAGAGGGCAGCTCCACCGCCCCCTGGGGGACAGTCCTTGTGTCCTTGCTTTCACAGACCCCTCTGCCTTGTTCCGAGCACGAAGGTGCAGCAGAAAGGACATCTACCAGCCACCTTTGGCCACTGACATCGAGAAGATGAAAACTACACACCTCAAGGAACAGAAGGCATATGCCTTCATCAGAGAAATCTTGGGTAGGCAGCAAGGTCACCCACAAGCAGTCTCCCCACTCGCTGGTTGTCAGCAAAGACTTGAACAGCCAACGGTGCAATCTTTGACAGACCCACACTGCCTCTGGGCCTGTTTTCCTAAATATCAACTCACCCCAGCTTCTCCCCCATGCTGAAAATCCTTTGGTGGCCTCACATGAACCTTAGGGTAAAATCTGAGCTCCCTACTGTGGCTCTGCCCACCCTGGGTCACCTCTCTTGGCCCGTGTGCCCTGAGCTCTGTCACACCGTGTTCTACAGCTCCTGGGACTCCTTGCCCTCTGCGGACCCCAGGCCTTGGCACAGGCTAATCTAACCTGCCAGGAATGTGCCTCCCCTCCTCCCTACCTTTCCTTCTGGCTAATTCCTTATTCTTTTATTCTCAGCCCAAAGATTGGGTGTCTTCAGAAAAGCTCCCCAAGCTCCTGTTGACCAGGAGCTTCTGTATAT
Source organism: Panthera uncia (assembly GCF_023721935.1). Taxonomy (NCBI): domain Eukaryota; kingdom Metazoa; phylum Chordata; class Mammalia; order Carnivora; family Felidae; genus Panthera; species Panthera uncia. Next base: position 18,783,652 of record NW_026057589.1, on the reverse strand, counting down.
CTTAGTCTGGGTTCTCCCATAAGCAGATTTGGGTACAAGCAGTTGGTTGGGGAGGTGATCCTGGGAACCACTGGCAGAGAAAAGGAAAGTACAGAAGAGAGAAGGCAGGCAACAGAAGATGTGGTGATGAGTGGGTTCCATGTGGGAATTGGAGCCCAGTCCTGCTTGGGACCTCTGTGGGAGTATGTAGTACACGCCCCCAAGTTGTCACTCGCAGGTCACTGGTGAGGGCTGCTTCCAGGGAGGACACTGACCCTGCAGCACTCCCAGCCTGCCTTCCCACTGGCTGAGCACATTACGGCCAGACAAATGGAGAGCAGGGAAGCTTGCATAGAAGTAGCAGCATGTACGGAATAAAGAGAGCACAGGGGTACAGGCGGAGTTCCAATTCATCCCAGGCAGGGGCTACTGGAATGTATATTCCTAGGCTCTGGACCCAGAGATTCTGGATCAGTAAGGCTCTGCATCCCCCTAAGATTTGGATGTGTGGCATCCTAAACGAAATCTTTGTACCTAAAGGGCCCTTACATCACACTCACCTGTCTACAGGTAACCTCCCTGAGGGCAGGGAACACAACGGTCATTTTCATTGCTCTGTCCTCAGCATTGCAACATGGCAGAGGCCCATTTTTAAAAGACTCTTTTTAAGAAACACTTATGGAGTATGAATTCTGTGCAGGCACTATTTTTAAGTGGTTTATAAATATTGATTTATTGACTCCCTCATCACAACCCTGTGAATAGAATTGTCCCCATTTCACAGACAAGGAGAGTAAGGCAGAGGGGTAAGTCACTTGTGAAAGTCACATGGATAGGAAGTGGCACAGCCAGGATTGGAACCCAGGCAGGAGGCTTCTGATCTGTGGACTTTACTCCTTTCTGCTAAGGATTGGTTCCACTGTCACTGGGGGCGGGGGGGGGGAGGGGGGGGGGCTGGCAAGTAGCTGGTCTACAAGGCCTTGCTATGCACCATTCTATTTCCTGCCTTGGGCTTGGGGCTGGGGCCCCTGTGTGACCAGGGCTATGCCTCCCTTCCCAGCATATCTGGGTTTCCTGTGGATGCTGCTGCTGGTCGCCTATGGGCAGAGGGACCCTAGCACCTACCACTTCAACAGACACCTCGAGCACAGCTTCACCCAAGGCTTTTCGGCCGTGCTGGGCTTCCGGGAGTTCTTCACATGGGCCAACACCACCCTCGTGAGCAACCTGTACAGTCACTACCCAGGTACTCTCCCCTCTCCCAGGACGTGTGTCAGCCCCTTGTGCATATTCCTGAGAACAGGCATGGGTCACTGTCACCATCAGCATTACAGACAACCGATAACCACGGGACGATATGCTTTGAAGGAGTGACCCTCAGAGGGCTGTGTGTGCACGAGACAGGAGCCCTAAAGCTCCCTGGGTGCAGAGTGGAGGACTTCCTGAACGAGAGACAACCAAGTACGAATTGGCTACACGGAGGCAGAACCCAGGCAGAAGGGGTAACATGAGAAAAGGCAAGCCTGAAACGCCACAGCACATTCCTGGAATTATAAAGCACTGGGTGTAGGCTAGGAGTTGAGGACCAGTGAGAAGCAAAGCAGGAGACAGAAACAGGGGCAAGATCATGAAGGGCCTCAGAAGTCCACAGTTTATGCCTAAGCAAACAGGAAGCCACTGACAGTTTCTCCATGAGAGAATAACAACCAACTCTGTGTTTAAGAAGGATCATTCTGGAATCATATGGAAGTTGAAGCGGAGAGTCGTTAGGATGCTAGGGAGAAATGATGGGGCTGATGCAGGAGTGAGGGGCTAGGGTGACGGAGAGAGGGGCATGGCTGCAGACAACACTGAAGAGGGAGAGTTGACGGGCCTTGTTGACAATTGGGATGTGCGCATTGAGGGAAAGGGCACAAAGGGTCTCCAAGGTGATGACTGGATGGGGGCTGTACCATTCCTCAAGAGAAGTTATGTGGGAACTGGATGACGCCCAAGTAGGGAGATGGTGGTGAATGTGTCCTATGGTTGGCCATGAACTACTCTTGACTATTTCACGACGGCTACACTGAAGTTCACGTTAGCGTCCAGGCCAGGGAACTTGGAATGCGCGAAAATGATTTTGATGACTACACTGACCTACTGGATTTTCATCTCCAGGCTTTGTCACTGATGGCAACTCCAGGCTGGTTGGCAGTGCCCAGATTCGCCAAGTGAGGGTCCGGGAAAGCTCTTGCTCTCATGCCCCACAGCTGCAGGCTTCTCGTCATGGGTGCCGCGCACCCTACTCCCTGGATGTTGAAGACCTGTCAGACTATGGGGAAGGCTGGAATGCCTCCGTCCTCAACAACAGCAGCGGCCTCTCCCGGGCTTGGCAGTACGAGAGCCAGAGCCAGCGCCGAGGGTATCCCTTCTGGGGCAAACTAACCATGTACCGGGGAGGCGGTTACGTGGCCCCCCTGGGGACCGATCGCAGAAGCACATCGAGGTAAGACTCACTTGATTCACATGTGGCCAAGGAAAGCCAGGTGCTAGAGTCCAGGTCTGATTGGGGGGTGTAGCCAAGTCCATTCACGCTGCTATGGGGAGAGACTGGGGGTCTCTGAAGTATGCAGATGGGATTTCCAGGCCCCTGGACACTGGAGTCTCCCAGGTGGAGGGGAGGTCCCTCTCCAGCACCCTCAGGCTCGTGGGCTGAGTCCGGTGGCCTCGGCTGGAGCCAGTGTAGGGATGGGGAATTCCACCAACCACACAAAGCTGTCCACCACCAGGCAGATGGGAAGCGATTAAGGCTCTTCACCTTACCCAGAATTCTGCTATGCACAGTGAATTACAGGACCAGAGAATAACACAGAGTTTGGAGCATTCACTGTTTTTACGGTAGCAGAAGCAAGCCTGCTCTTTGTCCGAAGGATGCCATCTCACCTTCGTCTCCTGAGGTTGCTCACTATAAACACGGCCTCGAGAAATGGCTTGGGTAAAGCCCAGAGAGGACCCTGCATTCCTGGAACACCCAACATGGTGGTGCAAGGACACGCAGGGCACATGCAGACCACCTCTCCCGGCACACTCGAGAGTTCGAGCGTCAGAGGTGTTAAACCCTGGCACAGTTTCCTGTTAACTTTGCAGACCCAGGCAAGTTAGTGAATCCACGTGAACCTCGGTCTCCTCCCTGTATTCTTACAAAACCGAGGAACACTGGTAACAAATCCCCAAGGGGAACAACTGGCAGGGGACCCCTGGGATTAAGGACAGGTCAGGGATAGTTTCTTTTGGCACAAAAGGTGTTTTCCTGCCACTTGGAACAACTGATACTCTTTCTTCTGCACACCAAGCAGGATACAGACCCACTGGAGACAGGGCATGTTTTAAAATATTTAAAAATAGTCCATCATTATTGCTGTCACACACACACACACACACACACACACGCACACACACACACACACTTTCTCTTCACAGTGTTACTGACAAGCTGGTGTCAACACCATTGTAGAGGAGGAAACTGAGTCATGGAGAGGTTATTAGTTTCCCTGCAAGGCAGTCAGGGTTTGAACCCAGGTCCATGTAATACACGCTCTTTCCGCAGCAGCAGTGGGCAGACCTCCAGAAACTGGTCTTACGTGAACTGCCAGCCCAAGAGAGATTTCAACAGCGGCGGCTGACTACCTAAGCCCCTGATTTTCTACGCACTTCCTCTTACTCGGTGATCCTCGAACTTTAAAAAGAATCACAATAAAAATTAAAAAAAAAAAAAAAAAAAAAAGCATCACAATCCCAGGAAGGGCTCATCAAAGCACAAATCCCCAGGCTCTGCCCCCGGAGTTTCTGTTTTGGGAGATCTGGGGTGGGGCCTGGCAATCTGCATTTCTAACAAGTTTCCACATGAGGCGGATGCACTACGGGGACCACACTTGGAGCACCTCTGCTCTGACAGCCAGGAGACCATGGGTGCCAAGACACTGCACCATGGGTGGGAAACTGTGATCACTCCCAGGAGCAGTCCCAAGGCCCTGTGGCCCAGGGCACGGAGCTGAGTCAGAGGGAAAATTTTCCACAGGAAGCCCTGGCTTTCTCCCGGGGCAGAGCGGGTGGGGAGCCACTGCAGATGGAGAGGTCTCTAAATGCTCCTCTTCCTACAGAATTCTCCAGTACCTGTTTGACAACACCTGGCTGGACAGCCTGACCAGAGCCGTTTTTGTGGAGTTCACGGTCTACAACGCCAACGTCAATCTGTTCTGCATCATCACTCTGACCCTGGAGACCGGCGCCCTGGGTGGGCAGCCTCGCCTGTGACCCCACTTGCGTTCTGGAAGACAGACGCCCCTCCCTCTGGGCCAGGGCTCCTGACCAGGCTGGGCCTCGGTGCCCCAGGGCCAGAGCTCCAGGGCAAATGGTTGTTTGGGAGATTCGGGGTGGGTCTTAGTTCTCCCCGGGGAACCCAAAGGCCAGGCTCCAGGGCTGCACCAGCCTTATTCCTAGTTGCCCTCACTTCTCTCTGGCCTGTCTCCCAAGACACTCTAAGGGAACGCAGTTGGGGTTTGAAAGCATCTCATATTCTTGAGCTTCCCAATCTGGGGGAGGCAGGTTGAGGGGCTGGCAGGGAAGAGCTGGGGAGGGTGCAACCTGGGAACAGATAACTTCATCTAAAATAATACTTTACCACTCTGTACCTCAACCTACAGCATAAAGTACATTTTACATCATATTCCAACACACACACACAAATACACGTAAGACACAAGAGCTTCAAAAACATTTCCCTGAACTAGATGTACTGTGCTCTGATCTTTTTCCCCATTACCTGCCCTCCTCCCTCTTTTAACGCTTTCAAAATCTACTGAAAATGCGGCCCTAAAGCCTCTTCAGCTAATAAATCAATTTTCCTAAAATTCAACCACCTCTCCTTTAAAAATTAAATGATTTTTAGTATCAAATTACATTTTTAATAAAACTAATACATGTCTATAGTTCTTTAAATTTCACAACTGTGTAAAGTGAAAAGCAAAAGGCCTTCAACTTCTATGATCACTGGCCACTGTCAACATCGTCAAGCACTTCTATCAAATCCTTATGGGGGGGATGGTTATTTGTATACTTATATTCTATTTCTTTTTGCCACCTTTGCAACTCTTAGGACCAATTAAACAGTCTGTTCCCAAACACACCTGATTAAATTATATGTTTCTAAAAGATGAAAAGTGAGGGGTGGTTGTCAGGTCTGGTTGGTTCAAGCAGTCCACTGATGTCGGCATGGACTCGGGTTGTTTGTGTCTCTCCATTCTGCCATTCTTGGGGTTGGCTTTGTCTTCAGAGACAGTAGCCTTATTAGTCAGATTGGTTTTTTTCTTAAAAGATAACTAAAATATCATTACAATATCTGCCAAAAAGAAAAGATACACAAATGGATGAAAGTTGATTCAAAACAAGGTTGAATTTTGGGCATATTGGTCAATAGATGAATCGGTCTTTAGCGAACTCTTTTTAGGTGAACTGGCTTTAAGTGAGCCAGCCTTGGGGCACCTGGGTGGCTCAGTCGGTTAAGTATCTGGCTCTTGGTTTCGGCTCAGGCCATCATCTCACAGTTTTGTGGGTTCGAGCACCGTGTCAGGCTCTGTGCTGACAGCACAGAGCTTGCTTGGGATTCTTGGTCTCCCTCTCTCTCTGCCCCTCCCTCACTCGCACTGTCTCTCTCAAAATAAATAAACTTAAAAAGTTAAAAAAAAAAAAAAAAAAAGGGAGCCAGCCTGGAGCAGATTAATGTTAAGTGGGCAGTTGTGCTCTGGCTGGAGGTGACTGAGGGCACAAATGGAGGCTACCAGATGCAGAGGGTAGGGGACGGCTCTCCCCGTGCAGCTCCCGGCATCCTTTCTGACAAGTGCATTGTCGTTGGCATCCCCCGTGTGTCCCTGTCCAGTCCCTTGGGTTTTTGGGTCTGAAGGACCTTTATCTTCTCTTCTGCCCTGGCCAGTCCTAAGAAGGGCCTGAGATTGCATCATGGCACAGATGACTTCCGGTCAGAAGCAGTGGCTCTGAGCAGGCAGGTGACCAGGAATGAGCAGAACGTGTTTTGCTTCCCAGGAACCTTCTTTGCACATGCGAACCTGCAAAGCCTGCGCCTGTACCCCTTCACTGACGGCTGGCACCCCTTCGTGGTAGCAGCAGAGGTCATCTACCTCCTGTTCCTTCTCTACTACATGATTGTGCAGGTGAGGGGTAGACTAGGGCTCCCTGGGCTGGAGGTGGCAGTGCGCCTGTCCCGTCTCACACACCTTCCCTGGAATGAGGCCAGTGGAAGGGAGAGGGAGAGGTTCTGTCTGCCTGTTTGCCATGGCAACTTTCCGGTCCTCCTGTAGTCATGAGGACCCACCCAGCTCAAGGACCAACTTTCAGCACCTCTCAGGAACTAAGATCCAGAGGCTGGTCCTTCCCGGATGGGGAAGGGAGAGGAACTGAGACCTCATATGTCATAGGTGGGAGACAGAGACAGGTGACTGTGCTCCATGTGGTCTGGTTCACCTGTGGTCTCTGGGAATTAGGAAAAAAATCCCCTTTGCCACTTTTACAACCATGTTGCAAAATGAAGGTACAGACGTTGATAATGATGGGGATTTGAGGAGGCGGGGAGCTCATTTGAAGCTTGGGATATGGCCTGCCCCTTGCCCCACCAAAAATGCAAATCAGGTCTCTTAAAAGGACATCCCCAACCCCTGCTCAACAGCCACGACAAACACTTGAAAATAAGGATGATACCTTGAGCGCCTACCACGTGATTCGCATTGCGCTAAGAATGCTGCATGGATTTTCTCCTTTAATACCAATAGAAAGGTTCTATTGGCTCCATTTCACAGAGTAGGAAGCTGAAGTCCAGAGACATTAAGTAATTTATCCAAGGCCAAAACTGAACCCATAGAGTCTAACCCCTGAACTTGACACTCTGCCTCACCATGAGGCTCATAAACCTGGATCCCACAGGGTCTCTGAACATCGCCAGTTCAAACCAAACAGGGAACAGTTACCAAAGAACAACCTAAGTCTTTGCATTTTTCTAGAACATCAAAGGAGGCCCATCTGCCTACCCACCTCCAGGCTGCCCTCACCCTCTGCCTGCAGCTGCTTCAGAACGCTTCTTTCCAAAACCCTTAAATCTTTCTCAAAATACTGCTTAAGCAATTTTTAAAATCTCTCTCCGTCCCTTTAGGATGGAGGTGCACTTAGCCAAAGAGGAGTCCTTCCTCCATAAGAGTGAGTAGGAGGAGGGAAATAGAAAAGACAATAGGAGATTCTCTTTAGTGGGGATTGGTCGGGGGGGGGGGGGGACAGTGGGGGAGGCCTAGAACTTTCACAGCACAATTCCTTTTGACTTGCAACACCTGATGAGGAAACAGAATTTAAATCAAAGTCTCTGGCCAATCTAGAAAACCTCTCCACAAAGGCACAAAGGTCAAGAAAAAAAAAAACAACAACAAACAACAAAATTATTTATTTCTAATTTATTTATTTTTATTATATTATTTGTTATTTCTAATCTATTCATTTATCTCTAATTGTGGTAGATTATGTATACCATTGTGTATGTTCTATGTTATATTATATGTTATTTTAATTGTGTATATTTTATATTTTACTTATTACATATACATAAAGACATGTATATATAATATATAACAAAGTTTGCCGCTTTAACCACTTTTAAATGTACAACTCAGTGGCATTAAGGACATTCACATTGTTGTGCAAAAACCATCACTACCATCCATCCATCCATCCTTCCATAACTTTTTTCCACCTGCAAAATTGAAACTGTACCTATTAAACAATAACTCTCCACTTCCCTCGAAGAAAACAACTTTTCTTATTGAATAAGCATTAAACTAGAAGTTAGGAACATCCCAGGCAATCCACTAAGAGATTCCAAAAACAGAAAGGAATCTCACCCTTGCATATTGCTGGGCAGATAGGACCCATTACATACTCCTTCTTAAGATAAACACTAATTAATCCTCAAGAGGATTTATGGCATATCTATCCCACTAGTCCACTCTAAATTCACCTGGTAATTGGGGTGGCCACTTGTGTTTGCTAACTATCTTTATCAAAAGAAAAATAGGGGCACCCGGGTGGCTCAGTTGGCTGAGTGTCTGACTTCGGCTCAGGTCATGATCTCACAGTTCATGAGTTGGAGTCCCATATTGAGCTCTCTGCTGTCAGCACAGAGCTGGCTTCAGAGCCTCTGTCCCCTTCTCTCTGCCCTCCCCCGCTGACACTCTCTCAAAAATGAATAAACATTAAAAAAAAAAAGTAAAAATAAACATATATATTCACAACAGGAGGTAATTTTGTAATTTGAAGCCAGGTGCCTGCCATTTGGCTCCTACCCTCCCAGGGAAACTGGGAGTGAAGGCGCTACCTTCCTTCATGATCACATGTCAGACAGAAAGCTCCCAGGTCCTTTAGAAAAACATTCTTGAGGCTAGCTGAACTTTTAAAAAGATAGACATGCACCTCAAAGGGGCAGAGAAAGAATTCACAATTACAAGTTTTCTGAAGTAAATACCCTGTGAAAGGGTGGGAGGGTCTTTCTCCTTCCCCAATTTTTTGCATCAGAGAGAATTAAATGTTTTTCTTATTTTTGCTGTATTTACTCTTCTGTGCCTTCCAAATCCCGCAGCCTGAGTTGGTGATGGGGCAGATGGGGTCTGTGCACAGTGCTGGGGAGAGGCCCCAGGCACTCTAGGCACGTGGGGCCAGGGCTTTAAGGAGCCTCTCCAGGATACAGTAGACCCCTGCTGGAGGGTCCTCTTGGATGGCTGGGAGAGCTTTGGTGGAAGGGGTGGGGAGCCACAATTCTGGCCACAGCATTTGGTACAACCTCCAGCTCCTTTCTCAGGGCAAGCTCATGAGGAAACAGAGGTGGCACTATTTCCATAGCAAGTGGAATCTTCTGGAGCTGACCATCATCCTGGCCAGCTGGAGCGCCCTGGCGATGTTTGTGAAGAGGGCTGTCCTGGCAGAACGTGACATCCAGCGCTACCGGAACCATGGGAAGGAGTAAGTGGCTCTGCCTCAGCTCCCAACTCCCACACTAGATCTGCTTCCTCCAGCTCTGTGGCCCCAGGGTCAGAGGGAGGCTTTTGAACAAAATTTTTTTTAACATTTATTTATTTTTGAGAGACAGAGAGAGACAGACCATGAGTGGGGGAGGGGCAGAGAGAGAGGGAGACACAGAATCCAAAGTGGGCTCCGGGCTCCCAGCGGTCAGGACAGAGCCCCACACGGGTTGAACTGACCTGAGCCAAAGTTGGATGCTCAACAGACTGAGCCACCCAGGCGCCCCCAGAGGAAGGCTTTTGAAGTCCTGTTGATCCTCAGAGGATCACGGGTCACTCTTTAAAAAGTAACTATAGCTACCACTTAAATTCAGGTTTAGGGCCTGAAGCATACACAGTTGGAGAGGGCTCTTTTAAGACAAAATGGAACAAAGCTTACTTTTGCAAATCCTACCAAAACAAAAGACCTTGTGACACCATGGTAAGGTCCCTGCCCAAAAGCTGTAGCAGAACGCCAGTCAACCTACATCTGCTACAAAGTGTCTTACATCATTTACAACCTACATCATTTACAAAGGGTCCACTCTGTTAGGCAGGATGTACTAACCCACCAGATCCTCATAAGAACCCAAGGTGGTAGATGTTATTATTACCCAAAAGTAGGTTCACCTCTTGGGAACCATCCAGCCAAAAGACATGACCAAACCAAAGAATAGGAAAAGGAAGCATTTTACTTGCAATAAAGGAGAACATCAAGGATCTTTCCCAAAGTGGTCTCTCCAAATAACAAAAATGGGGAAGTTTTAAGGGAAGGGTGAATACATATTCTTGAAGGGGCTACGCAATGGAGAATACAGCGTGGAATTGGGGCAGAAGTCATCTTAGTGTAACTGAGTCCAAGTCAAAGTCACTAGGACTGGCAAAGGTCAGCATTGTCAATTCTCTGGCTTTAGTTGGTCTGGTATCTGAGTACTCGAGGGGGTTTAGATCCTGCAAAGATAACTCAAGAAATGTACGCCAGGTCAGTCTTCACTTTATCATTGTTGATTGTCCTTCATAGGATCAAATTACCTCCTGGCCTGATAATGGCTGTTTTGTCCGTACATTCATTCACAAGATGGCAGAGGGCCTGAAATGACTTCTGAGGTCAGGAAAGCTATGCCTCGGGCCACCTGGGTGGCTCAATCAGTTAAGCATCTGACTCTGATCTCAGTTCAGGTCTTGATCTCAGTCAGGGTTGTGAGTTCAAGCCCTACATTTAAAGGTGGCAGAGAAGTAATTTAAACCTACCTTGTGTGAGAGGTTCAGTCACTAGAGCACGCAACTCTTGACTTTGGGGTTGTAAATTCAAGCTTCATTTTGGGTACAGAGATTACATAAAAATAAAATCTTTGGGCTCCATGCATGCCCAGTGCTGAGCCTGCTTAAGATTCTCTGTCTGGTCCTCCCCTGCTAGCTCTCTCTAAAAAAGTTTTAAATAAATAACAGTTTTAAAATCTTGAAGGGGTGCCTGGCTGGCTCATTTGGTAGAGCTTGCAACTCTTAATCTCAGGGTCATGAGTTTGAGCCCCACACGTTGGATGTAGAGATTACTTAAAAGTAAAGTCTTAAGGAAATATATTAAAAAGGAAACAACAACAACAAGAAACCTAGCTTGTAAGTCTCCAGGATCCCAATCCTTACATCAAACCACTGTATTTCTTGACTCAGTGATTTTATTGATATAGCTAACATTTATTTATTGTTGGATGCCATATGCTGTTATAAAAGCAGCACTTTAAAAGCATTATCTCATCTACTTTAATCTTCCTAAAACTTCTAAAAGATAATACTATCAACATCCCTTTTTTACAGATAAGGAAACTGAGGCTCAGAAAGGATGTCTGTGCAAGGTCACAGAATTTGCAAACGGAAATGCAGGGCCTATAAGAACTCTGCATTCCTAACCTCCACCCTAGATGGTCTCATTCAACTCCCAAACCCTCACTGAGCTCTTCTCTGTACCACGCCCATGGCGCCAGCCAAGTCAGGACAAAAGTTCCACCCTCTCTCCAGGCACCCTTCCACAGAAAGGTCTCCGTATCAGTTGAGTTCTTTGAGTTCAGAAATTATCAGAAGTGCTTTTATTTTTTACTCAAGCTGGTTGTAAATCTTATGCAGAACAGCATTTCTAAAACTTAAAGGTGTTTGAACTCTTGAAGGGATCTGCAAAAGATGACCTGGGGTCCAAATCCAGCCCGCCACCTGTTTTTGTAAATTAAGTTTTAATGGAACACTGCATCATCACCTGTTCCTTACATACTGTCCACGGCTGCTTTCCTGATAACAACTGTCAACGGAGTTACTGGGACAGAAACTATCTGGCCCACAGAGCCTCAAATACATACCATCTGACCCTCTGCAGAAAAACTCCTGCTTAGAGAACAAAGCCTGAGTTCTAGGAAGAAACAGTGGTGAGTTTAGGTTATACATGATTAAGACCATTAACAGCCAGTGTGATTTGTAAATCATCACTGTCCCCCTACATTAACCACGCTTTATAATTCCTCACTGTGACCTAAAACATATTTGGTTCTCAATATCCACATAGATAGGGTTTTTACTCAGATGGGTTATAAAACAATCTTATAGTAAGAGAGTTCTCTTCACACTGAGTGTCAGAAAACATAAATCTGCCACTTTTGACAGAAACCAGAGTAAAATGTGGAATTACATGAAACCCTCAGTTGCATTTGGTTAATCAATTAACCAAAGCGTTGTGTTAATTTCAGAAACTTGCAAACTTCGTTTGCTTGTTGGAATAGATAAGTCATTCTATAACCAGATCCTGAATTTTCCAAGTATTTTTTAAGACCAAGTGATTTGCTTCATAGTCTCCTTTCAACCCAGTGCTTCCCAGGCCTGGCTCCTCAGCAGAATTGCCCAGGGAGATGATCAAACCCTGATGCCCAGGCCACATCCCAGACCTACTAGGTCAGTGCTGGGGACAAGCCCGCTCTAGTATTTTCATTGTCTCCCTGGTTATTCTAACCTGCAGCCAAGGCTGAGAACCATGCTTTCATTAGAGCCGTCATCACAAAAGAGGGCTTACGTAGTTACTTTTCCACGCATATGAGCAATTAAATGGCGCAAGAGAGGGTTAGGTGTTTTAAGAGAGACAGGAAAAAGATGCTGCGGGAACCAAAGGAGGAAGCTGCCATCCATACCAGCGGCCCCATATGCTCAAAGGGAAGGAAGATTCTGGAGGGCAGGAGATTAGGGAAAAGGACAGCTTTTACTCAGGCGTTATATATGTACATTAAATGCATTTAAAACCTGAGATCATATAATTTTGTTCTTTAACCTGTGCTCCATCCATGTCACTGGATAACGGTCTACACCATTTGAACGACACACCGATATTAAGACTGAATTTAAAGCACAAAGACACAGAGGGGAATTAAGGGCAGGGTGGGATGGCGGGAAGAACCAGGCTTTGGAGTCAGGCCTGGATCCAACTCTTTTTCTTCCACCATGAGTTGTATCGCTATGTCACTAGCTGGGTGACCTGGTGCCAACTCTTCCTCGTCCTCATCCATGAAACAAAGACAGAAACACTTGCCTCAGCCAGTGGTCTCGAAGGCCAAACATAGCTGAGGTTCATCAGGCCCTCAGCACAAAAACCGAATGATCCTTCATCCTTCCTTCAAATGTAAGGGTAATGTGGACACACACTCAGACAAATGTGAGGGAGGAAGTGGCACCTAGTAACCCCAGACCAGGAGGGGAGGCTCACAGAACTCCCTCAGTTCCATCTTCTTGACCCTGGGAGGATTCTTCCTTTGCCATTCTTCCATAGCTCTGCAGCCATTAACCAAAACTGGTAGGTAAGGGTCCCATGACCCCCATCACTACCACATCACTACCATCATCACCATTACCCTCACCACCACCACCAACATGCTACCACATCACCTCCATCGTCATCGTCGTCGTCATCCCTATCATAACCATCATCCCCACCACCATCACCATCACCCTCGCCGCCACCATCATCGTCCCTACCACATCGCCTCCATCACCATCATTGTCGTCATCCCTATCGTAACCATCATCCCCACCACCATCACCATCTCTACTCTCATCTCCATCATTGTCATCCCCACCTCATCATTACATAGCTGGGGAACTGGACTAGCCTTATATCTCCCAGATCTGTTGTGGGAAGTGATGGGCTCTGAGATCATGACAAATCTAATCCTGCATCCTGGGCTGAGGATCCAGCATCCTGACAGCCCAGATGAGCTCTGGCTGAGCTTCTCACAGTCTCTGAGACTCACCCTCCCTTTTGGTCCTACAGGGGGATCAGTTTCAGTGAGACAGCAGCAGCCGACGCTGCCCTTGGCTACATCATTGCCTTCCTGGTACTGCTGTCCACAGTGAAGCTTTGGCATCTGCTCAGGTTGAACCCCAAAATGAACATGATCACATCTGCCCTGCGCCGTGCTTGGGGGGACATTTCAGGATTTATCATCGTCATCCTTATCATGCTTCTGGCTTACTCCATTGCAGTGAGTGGTTCCTTTGGTAAAACCTTCGGGGCTGGTCTCCTTGGAAGCAAAGGCTTCTCAGTGGTGGTGGTCGTTGGGGGGGGGGGGGGGGGGGGGGGGCACATGCACTGAGGGTTAGCGTTAAGACTTTGGAACCTGGGGGAGACGGTGGATATTCTGAGTCCAGGGCTTTGCAGTTGGGGGCTCATAAACTGGCCACCCCAAATGGCAAGGGTGGAGACATCGGCTGGATAAGAGCAAGGAGGTATAGTCTCTAAGACCAAGAGGGCCAACTACCTCCAATAAAGGATTCCTTTCTGTACCTGGACCCTGCCTGGAAATGCCACTTCTCCCGACACTCCACATGCTCAGACACACTTAGAGCATTCGCTCTGTGCTCGGGGTTGGAGGGGGGAGCTGAAGATGAATTGGGCAGAGATTAGCCTACATATGGGTAGGCTATGTCACTGCTTGGTGCCCTACACGAGGCATGAACTTAACAGGGCCAAAAATCATTTCATTCAGCCCCTTGACACTGAGAGCATTTTGGCAGTCATGTCTCTTTTGCGAATGAAAAAAAAAAATACTGCCAACTCTTTTATTACCAATTATGTGGGAAACAAAGACCCTCTGCCACATCTTGCTCTCCATCTAAATATAACCCCCATCGCCTCCAAGTCCACGTTCCCCATAATACCACAGCTCTCACTCCTCCGTGCCCCTTTACCCAATCCTGACCCACTGTCCACCCCAGCCCCTCTCCCAGTTCTTGCCTTGGCCCCATCCAGTCTTACCTTCCACCATCCCTGAGCTGCACACCACACAGTGGTCTCTCTTATCCTAGTTACCACTCTCTCTCTAGCCCTCTCCCCATTCCTTAGCCATCCTTTTCCTGTCCCTATCACCTCCACCCTGACTCCCCACTACCTAACTACTGCCTCTCCCTCTCCCACCCTTAGAAATGGGGTAAGGAGCACTGATGGAGTGATGGGGGGTGTATGCTAAAAAGCTGGAGTTTGGTTTTATCACAAGTACTTCACTGGACCCCTTAATTCACATGGATTTATTCAGTCCTCCATCTGCAGTATAGGAGCTACAGGGACACTGGCCGTGTCCGGAGATGAGAAGTCACCAATTCAGAGCAAAGGGAGTGCTGGGCCTCCCTGACATAAAAGCGGCAATCTTTGGAGGGAAGCGTGCTGTGGTGAGGAGGGAGTATAGGGGACGCCCTGCCCAGGCAGAAGCCTGTTGTCATCCAACCCAACTCCCCCAAAGCAAAGAGGCTGGGGCCTCAGAGAGCCCAGTTTCATCACTGAGTCACCTGAGTGAACTGCAGCCATCTGAGTGAACACAGTAGGGGCCTAGTGGGTGGTGCTGAGCCCCAGAAGGGGATACGCATTCCTTACAGAACTGGGTAGGTACACACACACTCACTTGCAAGCCCCCATAGGTACGGTTTTGCGGGGCCAAGGATAAGGCTGACCCAGAACAGAGACTCTGTCAAACAACAGGCTTTGGGGGTGGGGAGTGGGGAGGTCACTTGGTTTCTTTTCCTGTTCATGAGGACTCTTTCCATTACAGTCAAACTTAATATTTGGTTGGAAACTCCGTTCCTACAAAACCCTCTTTGATGCAGCAGAAACAATGATCAGCCTTCAGCTAGGAATCTTTAACTATGAAGAGGTAATGGGGTGGGGTCGGGGGAATATGGACACGGCCATCTACACCAAGCCTTTATGAAAATGAGAAAAAGCACCCTCCTCAAATGTCTCTCCCTGAATGGATGCACCCCTTAGGTCCATGGCCTGGCAAGCACAAGGCAACTTTGGACAAATAAACAGTCCCCTTCCTCTAGGCAGACAGCCCCATACTAGGGCCCATAGTTTGCCCTGGGAACCCCTGCTTACAGGAGAACATCATGCACTGAGTACTTAGGAGAGGACTGGGCTGGGAGGTCTCTAGAAGGGAATGCTCCCAGCCCTGGCCAGAAATGGTGCCTTATATTTGGAAATGGCGGCAGTAGGGAGTAGGGGGTGCTATCTTTTTCTTTTCCTGGCAGCTTGTTTTGTTTTGTTCTGTTTACTTAGAGAGAGAGAGAGACAGAGAGAGAGAGAAAGAGAGAGAGCAGGGGAGGGGCAGAGAAAGGGAGAGGGAGAGGGAGAGAATCGAGAATCTGCACTGTCAGTGCAGAGCCAGGTTCAGGGCTCAAACTCACGAACTGTGAGATCATGATCATGAGCCAAAGTCAGCTGCTTAACCAACTGAGCCATCCGGGCACCTCGTCTCTTGGCAGCTCTTGAGAGCAATGCCCGTGCTCTCAGCTGCCAGACAAAAGGGATCCTTCCTGGTTCCAGGCTCTGCCTAGTCTGAGAACCAGTTTTCCCTCTGAGGATGGCTATGGGGAAGTGGCTACTAGGACACAGGACTTCTGGGGGTGACTCTTGGCTTTCTTCCTGACAGGTCCTGGACTACAGCCCAGTGCTTGGCTCCTTCCTGATTGGGTCCTGCATCATTTTCATGACATTTGTGGTGCTGAATCTATTCATCTCTGTCATCCTGGTGGCCTTCAATGAGGAGCAAAAATATGATCAGGTGAGTCCCTTTGGCTTATTCTTCAACAGTCATTGACCCTGAATTAGGAAGTGACTGAGCAGCACTAGGCATGCGGGGGACGTGAGAGACCTCTGTAGCTCAAAGCCCTCATTTCATGGGAGGGGAAATAGGTCCAGAAGGAGGAAATACCTTCCTCAAGAATACAAACAAATGAAGGGCAGACTAGAATCGGGTCTCCTGATTCCCAAGGTGGCACTTGGTTCATGACCCCAGTGATGCTGAGCCCTGAGTGTACATTAGAATCACGTGGGGGCTTTTGGGATGCCTGCTGCTGCATTGAGACCAATACACACAGAATCCTTGGGTGAATGAGCCAAGCACGTGTATTTCTGAAATCTTCTCAGGTGATTTTAGTATACAGCCAAGGCTGAAACCTTTTAAAAAGTTATTAAGGCAGACAAGTTAGGTGATACAAACCTTAACACTCCATGAAGTGGACAGTCTCTATTCAGAGAAGTACAAATGGGGTGGAAGGCAGGAAGCTTTTATAGGATAAAAGAATAAAGAACAAGGAAGAGAAAAATGAAAATATATCTGACTGACTGGGGCCACACAGTCAATCTTGTTTGTGGCGAGATGGAAAAGAAAAGAAGTATAGGGCTCAGAGGTGGCTTGGTGTTTGGAGGTTGGCTAACCTGATATACTGCATTCTGATAAAGGGAAGCATTTACAGGGACACAAAAGTTCTCTAAGCTTCAGTCTGCTGACATGGCACCCCAGGTTGGAGCAGCTCCATCTTGGGCCCAGACATTTGTTTCAACAAGTCATATGGTAACAAGTTTAAATTTTGAGAAGACGGCAAGCTATTTCCCAAAGCAGATGCACCAATTCACGTTCCCAGCAGCAACGCATGAGGGTCTTTGTACATACATTCCTAACAGCCCCTATTGGGGGTGGTAGAGGGAATACTGTCATTCTCATCACAGGGGAAGAAGAAACATCAGGGTAGAGGTGGGAGCACACACCCCTGGGATTCCCAGAAGAAGGGGAATCCCAACAGAAAACGGACTCTACACAGTGCAGTGACTTTGGCAGAGACCAAGGTGAACAATAAAACCATGGTTTCCCCTTAGGAAGGAAGAAACCCCCCAAAGAGAATGGTTCTATGTATGTCGTATGGTTCTTTTTCCCTCTACAGCTGTCGGAGGAAGGAGAGATTGCCGATTTGTTGCTGGCGAAAATACTCGGTTTCCTGGGCATTAAATGTAAAAGAGAGGACCCTGGCAGTGGCAGGGAACAGCCCGAGTTGCTGTCAGAGGTCCGGCCTCCCTGTACCTGTGTCAGCTGCACCCAAGCTTTAAGCTCTTCATCCACACACGAACATCTATAGAGGGGGAAGGCCAGAGCCTTGGGCCTATGCTTCCCAGTGATTCTACAGTCTCTCCAGGCCAATGTTTTTCTGTGTCCACAGAAAAGTCACCAAGCCTGGCAAGTAAAAAAAATAAGAAAAATATACGCTTAAGTACATTCAATTGCCACTATTGTCATAGACTGTTCAAATGTATTTCCTCCTAGAAATAAAACAAACACTGTCTGGAGTTTGGGGAAAAAAATGACCTCTACGGACTATTTCATCTTCTTGGTTGGTCGGGGATTGCTTCTGAATGATTCTATTTCAGGGTTTCTCAAATTGTGTCCAAGAGGTGTTAATGGCCATCGCTCTCCCTCTCTCTCTCTCTTCCTCTCGAGAGGAACACAGTAGCATAAACTGGGTAGCTTAAACCAATTGAAATTTATGGTCTCCATCCCAGAGGATAGAAGCCCCAAATCAAAGTGTCAATGGGGCCAGGCTCCCTCTAAAGACTCTGGAGAACAGTCTTTTCTTCTAACTTCTAGTGTCCTTTGGTATTCCTTGGCTTGTAGATGGATCATTTTAATTTCTGCCTATGTTATCACATGGCCTTCTCCCTGTGTGTCTGTCCCTGTGTTTCTTTTCTTCTTCTTATAAGATCTCTAGTCCTACTTAGTTTTTGTTAATGTTCATTTATTTTTGAGAGAGAAAGAGAGTGTGAGTGGAGGAGGGACAGAGAGAGAAGGAGACACAGAATCTGAAGCAGGCTCCAGGCTCCTAGCTATCAGCACAGAGCCCGATGCAGGGCTCGAACTCTTGTACGGAGAAATCATGACCCGAACCAAAGTCAGACACTTAACCTGCTGAGCCACTCAAGCACCCCTCTGGTCCTAATGAATTAAGGGCCCATCCTAATCCATTATTACCCCATCTTAACTAATCACATCTGCAACACCCCTATTTCCAAATTTGATCACATTTTGATTAGTAGGGGTTAGGCCTTCAACATTACTTCTTTAGGGGACAAAATTCAACATAATAGGTGTCATTCCCCCAGAAATGTTTCTGAATCAAATAAATATGACAAACACTAGATTATAAATGTTACACAAGTTCTTTAGCATGGGAACTGTGAGAGTTTTTAACGTGCTAAATATGCATTGTGAGTCTCATGGAATGAGGCGAGCACGCAAGCTCAAGTGTGCAATGATTCCCAAAACTTTTTGACCAAGGCATCCAGTTTTGAAGCACCCCAGTCAGGGCTAGTGTTCCTTAGGTGATACTTTGGGAACTGGTAATCTACATCAGTAGTTCTCAAGCCTGGCTGCATGCCCCAGACTTCATCCCAAACATCAGAATCTCAGAATCTTTGACCTAGGACCTAGGCATCAAAGTTGTTGTTGTTGTTGTGTTTTGTTTTTAAAGTAGGCTCCATGCCTAGTGTGGAGCCCAACACAGGGCTTTAACTCAACACCCCAAGATTAAGATCTGAGCTGAGATTAAGAGTCAGATGCTTGGGGCACCTGGGTGGCTCAGTTGGCTAGTCTCTCAGTTTCTGAGTTCAAGCCCCGCGTTGGGCTCTGTGCTGACAGCTAGGAGCCTGCTTCAGATTCTGGGTCTCCCTCTCTCTCTTCCTTTCCCCTATACTCTCACTCTGTCTCTCTCTCTCTCTCTCTCTCAAAAATAAATAAACAGTAAAAAAAAAAAAAAAAAAGAGTCAGATGCTTAACTGACTGAGCCACCCAGGTGCCCCCAGGCATCAATAATTTTAAAACCTCCCCAGGTGATTCCAATGTGCAGTCAGAGTTGCTAACCATGCCCTAAATTCTGAGAACCACAGATCTAGACAATAAAAGGTGTTTAGGTGTCTGTGTGGATAAGGGCACGTTTCCCCTCCCCCGTGCAGGGGAGTGCACCTCACATATCCTCTCTAGCTCACTCATCTCCCGCCCCCAACACACACACACATACCTCCTCTAGGTTGCCTGCCCCAAATCCATTCCATGCTTTCCTCTTTGCTATCAGAACCCAACTTTGATCAAGTAGCCATATACTCCTTTCCCAGGAGACTCATGGGAAAGTGCCCCTGTAGCCACATCAATGTAAATCCTGATTTGGATACTAATCCATTTCCCTTGACAATGAGGGATTTGGGGTAGTCACACGACCCAGTTCCAGCCAATGAAAACTGAAGTCTCTAGGACACTTCCAGGAAAGGCCTACTTGCCAATAAAAAGAGACACAAAGAGATGGCATCTTATGCTGCTAGACATGGTTTGGCCTGAGCAACACTTCAGGAACTTGTGCAGCTACTCTGACACCATGGGGAACAATCCAAAGACAGCAGAGCAGAAAGATGAGAGGAACATGAGGGCTTGATGACTGACTTCATCAACCCTGGAGCTGAACTATTTGCTTCTATCTGGATGAGAGCTTATCGCTTCTCCGCCTTTCGGCTAAGATCAAGTGTATCTGGATGAGAGCTTAAATGTCTTTTTAGGACAGTTGAATCAGGATCTTACCCTGAATATAAAAAAAGGATCGTTCACAAGGAGCCACATAACATGCAACATACACAAAACCTTGGGGATTTCATCATCTTCTATCCAACCGAAAGCCCATCATCCATTGTTTATTGTGTCACGCATGAACGTGAGCTAAATGTGCAGGGATGCTCATCAGACAACCCATAGCACGGTATACACACAGGCCCCAATACACTGGTACAGAAACCTACCCAGATACACAGTCTGTTTTATTTACTTACGTATCTATTTTTTTTAATATATTTTTAAATTTTTTTAACGTTTTTATTTATTTTTGAGACAGAGAGAGACAGAGCATGAACAGGGGAGGGTCAGAGAGAGAGGGAGACACAGAATCTGAAACAGGCTCCAGGCTCTGAGCTGTCAGCACAGAGCCCGACGCGGGGCTGGAACTCACAGACCGTGAGATCATGACCTGAGCTGAAGTCGGACGCTTAACCGACAAGCCACCCAGGCGCCCCTCTATCTATCTATTTTTAAAATGTTTATTTTTTTAGAGAGAGAGAGGGAGAGAGAATCCCAAACAGGCTTTTGTCAGCACAGAGCTCGACATGGGGCTCAATTTCCTGAAATGGGAGACCATAACCTGAGCTAAAATGAAGAGTCAGATGCTTAACCGACTTAGCCATCCAGGCACTCCAGTCTATTTGTTTTAAATATGAAAAGCTCTAAGATCTGGAGAAGTTGTAAGTTATTCATCTAGTCTCCACTCCTTTTCTGACTGTAAATATCAAACTGGCAACTCCTTCAACTGTATTGCTATGAGAGGAAAAAATGCTTAAAGAGATGAGTGGACCCCTTCTGACACACTTGAGAGAAAAGATCACAGGCAATTCTCAGGTGGTTGTACCAAACGTGCAGTGGGATGACGTTTTAAATCTCAAGCCATGGATGTTACAATGATTATCAATTAGGAAAAAAAATAATTTGTGATTAGCCTCAATACTTATTAGATTTTAAAAAATGACACACTGCCTATTGTTTTGGTGGAAGGGCATGTGATACAGGTCACAGACTGACATGTGACCTTGTTCTTCGCACCAAATACATCAGTAGAGCTGGGAATAAATATTTTAGGGCATGGTTTGCATTGTGCTATATTGGCTTATAACAAAACAACAATAAAAACAGAGTATTGATATGAGAAGCTAGCCAAGATCTGCAGTCTGGAGTAGACCACTGTGAGCCAGTCAGCATCCCAAAGGGAGGCAAGTGGCAGACCTTACAAGCAGTTGACCGTGAGCCCAACTAGAGGTCAAGTCCTGCTACTGCCACCTAGCAGCTGCTAAAGCTTGACATGCCTTCCCCATTCCACTCCCGGGCAAGTCAATTAACTTTTCCGAGCCTCCCGTTCCTCATCTATGCAACGAAAGTAATACGTATCAGAAAGGGGTTTGGAGAGGATTAAAAAGGTAATGTTTGCACAGTCCCAGGCATATGGCAAGGAAAAGGAAACTGGAGCATGACAGCCCTTGCAAGCACTGCACAGATGTGCTAACAATGCCCATTTTGTAAGTGGGGTGGAAGCTCAGTGCAACAACATGGAAGTCTCCCAAACATCCCTTCACGCACTCACATACACACACGCTTTAAGGTGTGTAGAATAAGGAATATGTGATGATGACAATCTGTAATAATGATGTGGAGCTTGAGGTGTTTTTCACTCCACTGTTTCTTCACTGATTCCTGCCCACGCCATAAAATTTGTGTTGACGGTGAAGTCTTTCCCAGAACTTAATTATTTTCTGTCTCCTTGGATGGGGACAGGACTTCTGTTTTTCTGGAAAGGCTTTGGTCCCAGGGCTGGCTACTTAAGCAAGGAACTGACCATGCTGGGTTTCCACTTTGCCCTTTGATTGCTCCTCCATTAGCTAACTGGCTCCCATCCAGTCTCCACCAAGGAGACACTCCCGACCCTTGGACAAGTCTTTGCTTCTCTAGGAGCTTCTGTCTGTCCCTTGCATGGGGGTACCCAGGCCTCTTGGGATCGGTAAAGTAATAAAGTGGGCTCCTGGATTGTTTTCAGTATTTCTCAAAGTCAAACAGAAACTATGTGTCAGAGCTACCTGGGCCAATACCCAACGACAGTCTCCTTTGAGAATGATTCTGTTTAGAACTGGCTATGAGTCCCGATCTGGGTGACCTTGATCCTCTGTAGAAGCACGGGAGCATACTTAACGGGAATGGGGACACTCTATCTTTCCCAGGACCTCAGAGACCCAATGGCACGAGAATGCCCGCCCTGCGAAGCCACCTCTGCCGGAACCCTTCTCACTGCCTGGGCGGGTCCCCCAGGTTAGCAAAGCTGGAGCTGCTGACCTTGCACTTTCACTGCGGGAAATTGACTCCCGGGAACTAGGCCCCGCCCGTTCCCCCCCAACCCCGCCAGCGACCCGCGGCGCCGCCCGGTAGGGCTCGGCCTGCTGCAGTAGGCCCCGCCCCTGACCCTCAGCCCCTACCGCAGGCCCTCCGCCCCTCTCTAGCGTCGCCCTATCCGAGGTCGCTCCCCGCCTGGAGTCCCCGCCCCCGCGCGCTGCCCTACCAGGTCCCGCCCCTCCACACCCGGGCCCCGCCCCCGCCCCTCAGACCAGCCGGCTCGCTCCGGCTCGCTCCAGTCCGGGGCGCCCCCCGCCCCGCCCCGCCCCCTTCGGCCGGGGTTCCCGAGACGTTGCACCGCGACCCCGCACCTTTGCGAACATGGCGCTACGAGCGGTGCGGAGCATGCGGTCTGCGGCCTGCAGCCTGCGCGCCGCCTCCGCGCCCGCCGCGCCTTGCCTGCCGCGGCCCTGGGGGCTGAGGGCGGGCGCCGTCCGGACGTTGCGCACAGGCTCCGCTCTGCTGTCTGGTAAGCGCGGGCGGGCACGTGGGGTGAGCCCGGCCGCTTCGGGGGAATGGGCTGGGCGCCTCCGTCCCCTCGTCAATGCTTACCTCGACTCTCCTGTGCTGACCACCCGGGTCTAGCGAGGTGACCACTGCCCACGCTTTCTACTGCTGGGATCTCCGGTTGCGTGGCCACTGCTGTCTCCCTAAGCGGCGTGGCCGACACCGCAGCCTTTGTCCTGCGGGCTGGGGAGCCAGGAGGAGGAAGCCTGGCACACACGCACGACCGCTCGCTGCTGGAGAACCGGGCAAGCGTCGCTTGGCTCCTTCGCGATCTTAGGTTATCTTGCATATGTGTGTATCGTGGGCCCTAAAAGTGGAGACATAGTGGGCTTTAGTTTGCTATGTGGGCTATCACTGAGAACTCTGAAGTCAAATTAAAGCAAGAGCACTTAGTGAAATTAAAGCACGGGAGCTAGATTTTTACCAGCAAAAGCGAGCATATCTTTGAAGATTTGGCCATTTCCCAAAAACAGTGAGATAGTCTTTTGGACTCATACATTCTACTCAAGTCTACTGAATCGTGGATGTGTTGGGACAGAAATGAGGCCTCACACGGACTTGAAACTGAAATAACCAGGAGCCCTGCCCACAAATATCTTGGTCATCTCTGATACTTTATATTTTAGCGCAATTATCGCTGCAGAAAACGTTTTCTTACTGCCTGCGCAAATGCTTGAGACACTAACTGCACCTCCAAGAACTGAGGCTTCTTACTTTAGGGTGAATAGGTCTGTGATGGCTCTTGTCTCATTGACTGTTTCAGAAACCTGTTTGGAACTGGAAGAATTGATAACATTTATTTATTCCACTCTGAAACATAAAGCTGCTACTCTCTCGTTGCTAATATATTCCTTTAGTTCTGTTGGTGACACATATCAATAATTACCGATTTGCATACAAGAGGAAAGCATATCTCAGATAAGAATTGAATTTAAAGTCTGTTTTTTTGGTTATTCACTGTTACATCTAGTTAAATATTGTCCAGAATATCAACACCCATGATCTGGTTGAACACCAAGGTTTTTAAAACCGAGACCCAAGTTCCAATTTTGATTCTACCTCTTATTAGCTATGTGATCTGGGGCAGTCACTTAACTTCTGAGTCTCTTATTAGAAAAGTGGAAATGATAATGCCTACCACACAAAGTTGTTGGGAGGCTGAAATGAAATGAAATGTAACCTCTCTGTACAAGTAGCCTGACAAACAGTAAGTCCTTGGTAAATGTTACTTGTTATGAAATATTATAGGATCAAATAATAAAAAATAATTGGCCAATATTAATATAGGTTATCTGGCTAGGGAATTAGAAGGGACTTTTTTTTGGGGGGGGGGGGGAGTCTCCATGCTCAATGTGTGGCTTGAACTCGTGACCCTGAGATCAAGAGTCATGCTCTACTGACTGAGTCAGCAAGGCACCCCACATAGTGACTTTGAAAGGAAGAACATGCAAACACATAAATTACTGAAAACACGTCATTTTGAGGCCCAAAACAATGTTTTTAAATGCTCAGTAAGAAAGTAATTACCTAATTTGTCCACTTTTTCCCTTTTGGGCCAAGGGTTAAAGGAGAATTAAACTAACTCTGGTCTTTAGCCTCAACAGCTTGGTCTACTAAAATGTCTTAGGGACTTTTAAGTTAAGTGGACGTTCATGCATTTACCTTACTAATGCTGCCTCTCCTCTAAACCTGGGGTCGCTCAATTGCTAAACTGAGTGAGGGCAGCCTTACTCCTAAGATTATCTTTACAATTAGGCAAGATGGCAAGGCCCAAATCAAGACAGTTGTCTCAGAGAAGTCACATTTGTTGTCCAGCCCTTACTTTAAAAAGGTGTATTTGGATTTGAACTGCTCATAATTGGTATTGTAATCAGCCAGTTCTACAGCTGTAACCGGGAGAAGTGAGTGTTGTAGCCAAACACCTACGTAGATATTTTGTTCAAAATCTCCTTTACTTAATAAACTAAACTAAAAAGTTATTTTACTCCCTCAAGTTCTGAGTGCTGTTTGCCAAGCACGGTGTTTAGAACTGGGAATACAAGTGAAAGTGGGATACACCATGCTTTTGCTTGCTTTGTACTTAGTCTCCTTCCTGGAGAGAACTGACAAAGGGGCTGGATGCGTAGCTCCTCAGGTGCTCTGTGCTTGTATGGTCAGGACTCAGGGAGACTGGTGCAGCGTTGTGGGAGTAAGTTGGATGGCCCCCGAATCCAAGCTTGGAGGGCTAGAAAGGCTCCTGGCAGGAAGGAGGTTCTGAACTTGAAGTAGTCCGGAAAAAGCAGTGCCGGGAGAGAGTGGCAGGCAGAGCACCAAGTATGAACTTTACATGGAGAGATCAGATTGACCTGAAGCAGTTAACTACTTGAAGTGGAATGAAGCAAAGCAAGTTCCTTTGTGACAGATTCCGACTTCTTCCAGTGAAGAATATGAAATTGAAGTTTTTTCATGATTAGGGGAAAAAGAAAGTAGTAGTTACATTCTGCTGCATTTCAGAGCTGTGACATTAAAGCAATTTAAGCACAACTATCTTTTGGGTAAGGGGGAAGAGTGAACCAGCAAGGCTTACTCTAGAACAGTATTTGAGGTAGTGATCCATTTTCCCATTAGCTTCTGATGCATTATTTTTGGAAAAATGCTTGGCCTCAGAATATGATATATATATTTAAGAAGATAGCATATGCTTTAAAAAATTTTTGTTTCTTTAAATGACAGTAGCCACTTTCTTCAAGGACAAGGTTATTTCAATTAAAATGAAATCTTAAGAACTTAGTCAAGTTATATAATTTGATCCAAGTCGTTTTCATTCCTGTAAGATTCCCCTTTATAACCAAGTTGCAGTGAAGTCCTCTTAGGTCAACTCTACCCAAAGAGGCATTTTTTTTTTTTTTTTAGGTTAAGTCATTTATGAGCATTTATAAGTATTATAAGCATTTATGTTCCCTCACCCACATCCGTCTATAGAGGAACAGACTACATTCTGTAACACAGATCACTAATAGATAAGTATACTTTGAAATGTGCCCCAAAATAGTTTATATGTGTGATTTAGACTAATGTTGGAATAATCAAATCTCCAAAAGATGCACCAGGTGTTCACATCGAGCCACCGTCGTCTAAATGATCCTATTGTTGAGAAGATGTTCTGTCTTCACAAGATCTGGTTTTTCCTGGGCAGTGTACTGAAAGGCAGGGTCAGTAAGTCAAACACAAATACTGGGAAAGTCTTGCCTTTAGACAGCATTGATATGAAAAGTGCTTTTTAACAAGTGGTGCCACTGCTTTTCTGAAATACTGGTCTTCTGTTTTAGTGCGTAAATTCACAGACAAACATGAATGGATAACAACAGAAAATGGTATTGGAACAGTGGGAATCAGCAATTTTGCACAGGTACTGGATTGTCTTGAAATATTGAAAACAGTCTGCGCTTGCCTAATTTGGATTGTCTCTACCTTTAAAAATTGTTTATTCTGCCCCTTAGTATTTTGAGTTCTTTCAAGAGCATCAATCATAGGTGAAGCAAGTAAAAATGTAATTTAGTTAGGGCAGTATATAGTGTTTTAAGAGATTATTGAAAGGTTAACACTTAAAAGTAAACACACCTTATTCAGGAAAGAGATGTTTGTTCCATTTGGGGTCGTTAAGGAGAGAGTAAGAGCAAGTAAAAGGCTAGAGTGTTGACAGTGTTTTGTAGATCCTGTGGAGCACCCATGATCCATGATCCATGTGAATACACGCTCCAGAAGGAAAACCTAAATTGGCACAGATTGGACCAAGGCGGAACCCTTTATTTAGCCAATCTTTTTCTCTTAATCTCCCACTGATCCCTTGTTGAGAAATTATGCAGAAGAAAATGAGAAGGCAAATAACAGTATGAGTCCATGATTTTTCCACTGGGTCTGTGTGTAGGGTGGGGCTGAAAGGGGAAAGGGGGCACTGAGAATCAATGGCAGCTGTATCTTCACTGGCATTTCTGTGTACCTACTGAGGCCCGGTACAGCAGCATGCCGTGTACAATACTGTACAAGTGTCGTCTTCCCCTCCTGGAGTTTATGAGGGGAATCTCCTACATGGAAGACAACGTACAAAGCATCGCACGGTTGTAACTCACTGACCTGATGGGGAGCTCACTTCTTAACAAACAGAGTCAAGGTCTTCATGGAGTACAAGGCTTGAGGACTATGATTTGCAGATCAGTAGGTAGGATTTCAGCAAATACAGGAGGGGAGATGGCCTAAGCAAAAGTGCAAAGGTGAAAAAGCACAAGGTGTGTTTCTTCTCGGAGGAGCTCTAGTATATGGGGGGGGGGGGGGGGGGGGAGGTTGTGACCGGAGTCACTGCTGCCTGTGGGCCAGTCTAACTGGTGGCCTGTTTTTTTGCAGGTCCTGAGCTAAAAACAGTTCTGCATTTTTAAAGTTGTGAGAAAAACCAAAGAATGCAGCCCCTCAAGTGTAAAATATGCCCTATCTGAATGATAGAGTATTGGTGTTTGGCTTGTTTCTATTCACTAGGAGGTTTAATTTGATTTCTTAAAGGTTATTGTTTTGTTTGTTTTAGGAAGCTTTGGGAGATGTTGTTTACTGTAGTCTGCCTGAAGTTGGGACAAAATTGAACAAGCAAGGTATTTTTCTCATCTTGGTATATGATTCATGCCTTAAGTTTTCTTTACCTTGAATAGTAACTTGTTTGCGCCTAGGGTCAGTTAGAGTGCTTTTTACTCAAGTAACAGAAAACTCATCTAAAAGTAGATTTAACAGTTGAGGTTTATTATATCTCCTTCAAGAGGTCTGGAGATAGGTGGATACAGGATTGGCTTATTGGCACAGTGAAGGTTCATCAAGGACATGACTTCTTTTCCTACTGTTTCTGCCTCTTTGTGTCAGAGGTCACAAAATGGCAGCAAAATCTTCAAGCATCACTTTCTCAAATGGCCAGATCCAAAAGTAGGATGAGAAGATAAAATCTGTTTTTCTTTAGAGGCAGTAAAGAATATCAGGAAAGAGTGGGCTCAGGAGTCAGAACCTCATTCTAAATCCTGACCCCACAATGTATCAGCTGTGTAATTTTGGTGAAATTAATTTGAGTCTCATCTTTAAGTTGGGATGATAATAATAATAATAGCTACCTCACAGTTGTTTAAAGATTAAGGTGAAATTAAGCATAATGTTTAACATAAGATGAGTGCTTGATAATGTTAGTAGAACCAGGTACATTATTCATGGGCTCTGTGACATACAGAAGACAGCCCTACAGAATTTAAGTATCTGTTTTTCTAAATATCTTTGACAGTATTGGCCATAAGTTTTTCTGCTGAAACTTTCCCCATTATTTATCTTGCTTGAACTTTTTCTGCTTCCTGGCTCTCAGTAGTCCTATCCCTCTTTTTGAAGGTCTTCGTAGGAACCTTTTCCGATATCATAATAAGACCCTTGTGATTGATAATCTTTGTCCATTTTTCTTCATTCTATACAGACAGCAGTTGTTATTTTCTTTTATGGTGTTTTATTTACTGTGATCCACTTTGCTGCTCTCAAGCAGGAGATCCTGTTTCCAAATATCTCTTCCCAGCAAGTGAGCAGCATGACCTTGCTTTCTGTGCTGAAAAAACTTCAATTAACATAAGTATCCCTAAACTAATGAATGCTCTCTTTAAACTTTCTGCTAAAGGTCCTTATAAAATTAATGCACAATTTACATACAGTGAAAACGCACGATGTATGTACAATTCCATGAGTTTTGACAAACACTTTATAAACCTTGCCCATTAAACCCCTTCTCAAGACAACCTCTTCTCTGATTTATCACCATAGATTAGTGTTGTCTATTTAACTTCATTCAAAAGGAACCACAGTTTATGTCTGGCTTCTTTTGTCCAGTATCATGATTTTGAGATTTATTTATATTGTGACCTACTGTTCATATTTTGTTGAATAGTGTACCATTGTGTAACACTTTAATCTTTCCCTTGTTGATGGATGTTTGTATTATTTCCAGTTTTTGGCTGTTAGAAATAAAGCTACTATAAACTTTTTGTATAAGTCTTTTTTGTAGATGTCTTCATTTCTCTTGGGTAAGTATATGTAGAAGTGGAATTTCTGGCTTACACGTAGTAAGTATATGTTTAACTTTGGGAAACTGGCAGTTTCTTATAAAGTGGTTGTACCATTTGACATTCTCACTAGCAGTATGAGAGTTTGTAGGCACTGCACATCTCACTGTGGTTTTAACTTATCTTTCCCTAATGACAAATTACTGTTGAACACCCTTCCACATGCTTTTTGCCACTCACGTTTTTTTTTTGTTGTTGTTTAGTCTCTAGTCAAGCCTTTATCAAATTTATTTGGGTTCTATATATTCTAGATTCAAATCCTTTTTCGGGGCTATTTTTTGTGAGTATTTTGTCATATTTTGTGATTTTGCCTTTTAATTTTCTTGTGTTTTTTTTTTTTTTAAAGCTTTTAATTTTTAACAAGTGCAAGTTATAATATTTATATATAGAACATTGTATCTTCTCTAAGAAATCTTTGTCTGTTTCCATAGTTCCCATCTTATACACCCTAGTGCCATGGGGGTGCTGTGGGACATTTAAAATTTTTGACCTCTCTTGGACACCACACAACTGATAGCTCAATGGAATTAACAGTTCCAATATTAGATCTCACTGTGTTACCTTGGGTAATGTGTCTTTGAAGCAAATACTGCATGAAAATAAGCAAGGATCATCAAATAAGGCAGTGGTTGTGTTCAGGCTGATTCTGTGGTGGCGAACTTGTATAGCATGCAGCAGCCACATATCACTAAATAGTTGTAGTTAAAAATGAAAAGTAAGTTACTCAGATACTTAGGGCACTGGGAACCAAGAAAGTTTGAGCAATTCTGGCATGTATCAAGTTTGCAAAGGTACTCTCCGTGTGTTTTTTTTCTTGAAACTTCACAATAGTTTTTGCTTTCATTTTCAGGCCTTATTAAATTCACTGTTCTTAAAGTTTTGTAGATTCCTTTGGATCTTCTATGTAAACAATGTAATCTGTAAATAGCTTTATTTCTTATTTTCAACCTTCATGCACTTTATTTCTTTCCCTTGCCTTATTGCACTAGACCAAGCCCTCAGTGTAATGTTGAATAGAAGTGGTAAGGTAGACATCATTGCCTTGGCCTTGTTCCTAATCTTGGGAGAATGCATTGAAGACTGCATCATTAGGCATGATAGTTTGCTGTGGGGTTTCTGATGGATGCCCATTATTAGATGAGGAGGTTCCTTTCTATCTAGTTTGCTGAGAGTTTTTATCATTTATGGATGTT
The DNA here is from genome assembly GCF_023721935.1 of Panthera uncia. Classification (NCBI taxonomy): domain Eukaryota; kingdom Metazoa; phylum Chordata; class Mammalia; order Carnivora; family Felidae; genus Panthera; species Panthera uncia. The sequence continues at coordinate 18,753,464 of NW_026057589.1, read as the reverse complement.
GAATTTTGTCAAATTTGTTTTATCCATCTATTCACGTGATCATAGGGGTTTCTCCTTTATTCTGTTAATGTGATTAATAAGATTTGTTATTTTAGAAAGAGGGAGCACGAAAGCAGGGGAGAGGGTCAGAGGGAGGGAGAGAGAATCTTAAGTGGGCTCCATGTTCAACCTGGACCCAGATGCAGGGCTTGATCCCAAGACCCTGAGTCAGAATCAGATGTTCAACTGACTAAGCCACTTTGGCACCCCAAGATTGATTTATTTTTAAGTGTTTAATTAGCCTTGCATTCCTGGTAGACATGATGCAAAAATTGTCTTTTAAAAATACACTACTGGATTTGATTTGCTAATTAATAATTTTCATATTAATATTCATGAGAGATACTGGTCTTTTATAATGGCTTTGTCAAATTTTGGAATTAGTTATATTGTTTGGACTAAGTTTGGAAATGTTCTCACCACCTATCTTTTTCTGAAAGAATTTGCAAGATTGGTATTATTCTTTAAATGATAGAATTAACCAGTGAACTGTGAGTCAGATGATTTCATTGTTGGAAGGTTTTTGACATGTAATGTAATTTCTTTAACAGGTATAGAGCTGTTCAGGGGCGTCTGAGTAGCTCAGTCAGTTAAGCTTCCACTTCAGCTCAGGTCATCATCTCATGGTGTGAGTGGGTGGCTAGTGGTTCGAGCCCCACATCGGGCTCTGTGCTGACAGCTCAGAGCCTGGATGAAGCCTGCTTCAGATTCTGTGACTCCCTCTCTCTCTGTCCCTCCCCCACTTGTGTTCTCTGTCTCTCTCTCTCAAAACAGTAAACATTAAAAAAAAATAGATATAAGGCTATTCATATTTTCTACATCGTCTTACTTTGGTTTTATTATGTTTTGGGGGGAGTTTTTCCATTTCTTGTTGTGAAATTCAGTGTAAAAATGCTCATTTTTCATTTGTTATCCTTTTATTTCTGCAGGATCTACAGTTAAGAACCCCTGTTTTGTTCCTTCATATTTGTAGTGATTTGTGTTGTTTTTTTTCCCTTGATCATTCTTGGTAGCTATTTATCAATTGTATTAATCTTGAAAGAAGCAAATTTTCATGGTTAATTTTCTCTACAGTCCGTTTCGTGCTCCTATCTTTGTTTTCTTCCTTCAACTTAGATTTAATTTGCTCTAATTTTTCTGACTTCTTACTAAGTATTTTCTACCCATATGGTAAAATGCTGTCTCCCTTGTGGTGGATAGCAGCTAAAATAGAAGTTTAATTCTTCTGGCCTCAGCTGGGACACTTGGGAGTCTGCCTGGTGCATGCATGGCTGAGGGATAGTTCAGAGACCTGGGCAGAGTTTATACACAGGATTTTTGGTGCTCCCTTTTAGTTTCTCTCTTTTGGATTTCCCACCTCGCTTTCCAGTAGCTGTGGTGGCCTCAAACACTTGTCTTCTGGTTCCTTAACGCCAATTAAGACTGAGATTTTCTTTCAGAATTTTGGCTGCCCCACATAGCACAGATTGGTGCCTCTCTTCAGGCTAAAAGCCATTGGAAAAAAATCACTATTCCTTCTTTCAAGTGTTGTCTACTTTCCATAAATTAACTGCTTTTGTTCGTGTTTTTCTAGTATCTTTAGAACCCAGGTCATTTGTTTTAAGATGTTCTTTGTAAATGAAACCCAAAGATATTAATTAATTTCCAGCGCTATTTTAGCTATAACCCACAAATATGGGCATGTTGTATCCTTATCATTCACTTTAGATCACTTGATGTTGTCCCACACGACTGAGGCTGTTTTTTCAGTGCTTTAAAAATTTATCAAAAGACTGAAATAACCAATCTAGTTGGTTAATTTCAGATGCTCTTTCTTCACATTCCCTGACCCTTCTGTTATTGCCATCCAGTGAATTTTATTTTAGATATTATACTTTCCAGTTCTAGAATGTTCATTTAAATTCCATTTCTTTATAGGTATTCCCTCATGATGAACATAAGATGAACTTTTAAAAGATCTGAACATGTTTATAACATAACATATTTATAATAGCTACTTTTAGGCTCTCTGCTTATTCCAGTGTGTGGGTCTATGGGTCATTTTGGGATCTGTTGACATTTTCTCTTCATCATGGCTCTCTTCTTTTAAGGATCTCAACCCTCAATTTCCAGCCACCTTGGCAGGCCCACATTCTGTCCTCTGATACCTCAAGCAATTAAGACTGGTTTTCTGTTTGTGTTCTAGTTACACTGTGCACTTTGAGGCAACGCTGTCGGCACAAATTATGCAAATCAAGATCACACCCAGTTTGGGCCCCCTTTAAGGACTGACTTCTCTTTGAGTCGTTCTACAGAGCCTTCATATCATTGTTTTTTTATGTTTTGTCCAGAGTTTATAATTGTTATGTGCAGGAAGGCTGGTCTGATAAGATACTTCACCATTATTGGAATCTCCTAAAATTTTCATTTTCAGAGCTACAGTAAATTGAAAGAAAATTTTTACTGAAGTTATTAAATACATTGGTATTCAGATACATCACCATTTGTTGTCACTCTAAAACAGATAGATCCACTTTACTGAGGATATTTATACCCTTCTCACAGGTGACAGGACTATGACAAAAATCTGTGGTTTTATTTTGTTCTAGAGAGAGAGCTGGGGAGAGGGGTAGAGGGAGAGAGAGAATCTTAAGCAGGCTCCACACTCAGCGTGGAGCCCAATGCGGGGCTCAATGCTACCCTGGGATCATGACTTGGGCCAGAATCAATAGACCCTCAACCAGCTGAGCCGCCTAGGCACCCCTATGGTTTTATTTTTAATTAAAGATATTTAGAATGTTTTATCATGCCTGTATTAAAGGTGACTACTCCATATTTTATATGTTCAGGTTACTGACTTGTGATATTTGATATTTTCTTTAATTTTCTCAATTTAGAGGAGTTTGGTGCTTTGGAAAGTGTGAAAGCTGCTAGTGAACTCTATTCTCCTCTATCAGGAGAAGTAACTGAAATTAATGAAGCTCTTGCAGAAAATCCAGGACTTGTCAACAAATCTTGTTATGAAGATGGTAAGTTGTTGCTAGAACTTTTTCAAAGGATTATTGCTACAGTTAACATTTAACCTAGATTTATAAAGCAAGCTTCAGCTGATTTTAACTTCATCTTTTTGCACTTTTGGATAGTAAATAGGGATGTTTTGCTTTAAAAAAGGGAAAGACAGATTAGCTCAGTATTGAAGCTTATGTTTAAGATCTCTGTCATTGAAAACACTGCCTTATTTTGGAGTTCTTGGTGTCACCGTTGGGACTCTTTATTTTCCTCTTCAGACACGAAGTACCCAGTCACCCTGTGTGGTGTGGGTGGCGGCAGAGGAACACCCACTGTGCCAGGTGCCAGTTTTCTCATACGCTCATCTTCCCAATAACCTGGGGAAGTATGGGGGGCAGCAATTTTCTCCATTTTGTACCTGAATTGAGGCTCCAAAGCTTTTATCTATTAAGGTCGCACAGCTAATAAATGATAAAACCAGGATTAGCTTGCAGTTCTCTGTTGCCTGTCACCTGCCCCTCCAACTCAGCTACTGCTTTCTGCTGCCATTCACCTCAGCAGTTACAGTGTTTCTTCTGTGAGAGAAAGCTGTCCCTGGTCTGCGTATCTGGATCCCTCAATGTTAGTTGTTGATGGTTATGACAACTTAAAGTTTTTGTTTTTCGCTTTTCATTTAAAAAATGTTAATTCCGGTACTGTTAATATATCGTGTTATATATTACTTTCATGTGTACAATATAGCGATTCAGCAATTCTATACATTACTCAGTGCTCATCATGATAAATGTACTCCTTAATGCCCGGCTCCTAGTTCACCCATTCCCCCACCTACCTCCCCTCTGCTAACCATCAGTTCTCTATAGTTAAGAGGCTGTTTCTTGGTTTGCCTCTGTGTTTTTCCTTTGTTTGGTTGGTTTTTTTCTTAAATTCCATGCTAATGAAGTCATACGGTATTTGTCTTTCTCTGACTTATTTCAGTTAGCATTATACTCTCTATCTCCATCCATGTTGTTGCAAATGGCAATATTTTTTTTTTTTTTACAGCTGAGTAATAATCCATTGTATATATACCACAAGTTTGTCTGTTCATCTATCAGTGGACACTTGGGCTGCCTCCATAATTGGCTATTGTAAATAATGCCGCAGGAAACCTAGGGGAGTGCGTGTATGCTTTCAAATTCGTGTTTTCGTATTTGGATAAATACCCAGTAGTGTGATTACTGAATCATAGGGTGGTTCTGTTTTTAATTTTTTGAGGAACCTCCATAGTGTTTCCACAGTGGCTGCATGAGTTCGCATTCCCACCAGCAGTGCATGAGGGTTTCTTTTTCTCCATATCCTTGCCAACACTTGCTGTTCCTTGTGTTTTTGATTTTGTGTTTTTGATTTTAGCCGTTCTGACAGGTGTGAAGTTGAGTCCTTAATCCATTATGGTGGAAACTATTCCAGCTTTAATTCTTTTCAGTTGTGATATGCAAAGATATTAACTGAATTGTTAAGGCTAAAATATAACTCTCCTTGAACAAATAATGAGTGATTTATGTCAAGAATACTAAATTTTGAGGCACTCAGAAATTTTTACATTTTGAACACATTTGACTTTGACACTTTAAAAAGATAGTTTGGAATATGATAACTGTTTTTTGGTTGCAGGTTGGCTGATCAAGATAACACTCAGTAATCCTTCAGAACTGGATGAATTGATGAGTGAAGAAGCATATGAGAAATACATAAAATCTATTGAGGAGTAAAAATGGAACCCCTAAATAAACTAGTATGAAACAACTTAATCTAGCATAGTTGTCTTAAATTAATGGTGCACAGAGGATTTAAAATGGCAACTCTTAGCAATACCAGTGCAAAAAGAAACTACTTGCAACAATGTTAATGAAAGAAAACACCCCTTAACTTTCTAACGATTGCCTATAAACACAATATGTATATTTTTTGCAACACCCTATGATTTTTAGGCTAGGCTCCAGTTATACTATTCAGAATCCTGAAATTAGCTGTGGTTAGAAATTAGTTATAAAAACTATGTAATTCCAGGATAACAATGTCATCTTAAACCTTTGGGAATTTTCACTTGCTTACATCTATACCTGGATTGGGGTCAAAATACTTAAATGATCTGTCCATTGGAAATAAATGGCAGTGGAGAAAGGTCTGTTAGTTGTATAGTGTCAGATAAAGAACAATATTATCTTAATTTTGTAATATACTGTGCTTGCTGGTGCTATTTTTATATGGTGAAGCAACAGCCTTGAAGGAAGATAGTTTAATAAAACATTCAACTTCATTAATCATGTATTTTGTTTTGTTGTTACTATTTCATTTAGTGACTCTGCTAATATTTGTGAAAATGCTAATTTTAACTTATGGAAAGTTATTTAAGGAATTTATTATTTATTTTTTATATGTATCTTTTATTTTTTTTAAGCTTATTTATGTATTTTGAGAGAGTGTGTGAGTGTGCATGTAAGCAGGGGAGGGTCAGAGAGAGGAGGACAGAGAATGCTGGCAGGCTCTGTCCTGTCAGCACAGAGCCCAACATGGGGCTGGAACCCACAAACTGAGAGATCAAGATGCTTAACTGAGCTACCCAGGTGCCCCTTGTAAAGGAAATATAGGGGCACCTGGGTGGCTCATTCTGTTGGGGGTCCAATTTCAGCTCAGAGCGTGATCCCACTATTTGTGAGTTGGAGTCTCACATTAGGCTTTGTGCTGAGAATCCCGGCTTGGGATTCTCTCTCTCTGTCCTTCTTGTGCCCTCTCTTTTTCTCTCAAAATAAGTAAATACACTTAAACACTAAACAAATAAAAAATAAAAGGCAATTTCAGCCATAACAATGAAGAGTTCCAGGAAAATGTTTTCTTTTAGTCACAAATAAAACAGACCTAATTGCCTGATAGTATTAAGTACCATTTTTTGGTTATCTTTAACATAATCAAAAGGAGAGCACTGACTTATTTTGTTTTTATCCTGCTAAGTTAGAAGAGAGAAAAGGAAAACAAGGAAAGGTAAAAGTTTGATCAACATAGCACACAGCATCCTTAAGTAAGTAAACCACATTCAGGTTTCCATTTCAAGTAATGGGAACAGCAGTAGGCACAGTGAAACTTTATGAGCTCCGACACGGACTTACTGAATATTCTTTGCAGCTTAAGCAAGTTTACAGTGCCCAGTGATAATTTTAGGTTGCTAATATAAGTACACGCAGCGAGAGCAAACACCTCTATCATTTTTCCCAGTTGGTGCAGGAAAAGGGAGGTATTCAAATACTACCACCTTCTGACGGTGAATAAACAGCAAAGGTGAAAACCTAAAGGAAACAGGTAAATCTTCCCTGCTCCTCAGTAGAAAGAAACCATCCTTTAATGGCCATGGCACTGCTGAGCTGTATCTCTGCACCTTTATCAAGAAAGTACCCAAAGTATCTTGGATGACTGTCTCCCTGTATGTATAATTGTTAGTTTTTAATTATTAAAAATTAATTTGACTCTCTGCTTAGGAAATAAAAAGGAATGAGTAAATGAGTAATAATTACATAGATTTACTCTTTTGTTTTGAAGATATTCTCATACATTACCTGTGATGATCAAAATAACAGCCAGAGCTAAGAAGGACAGACCCGTAACTACCACCATTTCACAAAAAAAGGTGGCGGAGAGGATAAGACACATAAAGAGCTGGGAAGTCATTTAAGATTTTCACATTTTCGGGTTCATTCTTCAGTTCTTTAGTTCATGTTACTACAAAGATACTTAAACTGGAATCGGGGTGGTGAGGAGGGAAGATCGATGAGCTAAAGGAGGGGGGAAGCAAGGAAAAATGGCAGTCCTAGAGTGAAAGTACATCAGTGATTGTAATCTCAAAGAGATGGGCAGTTTATTCTCTCTCCTGTCCTTTCCCAAAGACACACACTTGCCTTATTAGGCTCACTCTGAGTTTTCTTAAAGAGCAGAACATTATGGCAACTTACTCTTGCTATTTAGAATACAGAACCATTTCAACCCTCGTTTCTATTACAATGCTGCCAGAAATAACAGGCATCGAATGGCCCTCCATAGAGTAAATCAACAGAATTTAACTTTTCTGATCTCCTATTCCTTTTGAATGGTTTTGGTCTTAATAGGGCAGTTTAATAAAAAGTTTTGAATAATGCTTGCTGATAATTAAAACTCAAGAAATGGAACAGGTTACCCAAGAAGTATTAAAAATTTTGTTTTTATCACCTCAAAAATTTTATTATCACCTCTCAGAGTTTAAAGAAGTTGAAGTGTTAAGTTTTAAGAAAGAAACTGCTAGAGGGCTCTCTGTATAGGTGTGCCAGTATGAAAATTAGGCAGGTATTTCAGATAAGCTCTCAGCAAATCAGAATTCCTGAATTTTTCTGGATTTCTCCAATTTTTCCGGGGCTAAAATACCAGCACTGTTCACCTTCAGTTTTAAAAATTATGCTAATTGTAACTGGCTTCACTACTGCTTAGCAATCACTGTATTGTTTCAGACCCAGTCACACATCTGCCTTCCTCACTTTACACCCAGATTAAATTTTCTTCCCTGCAAATGGCTTTACTACTCACCACCTACCTCCATCAGTGTTTTCCCTTTCTCTGTTGTTTTCCCTTTTAAATGGACTATTTTTCAGAGTAGATTTAGGTTTGCAGCAAAATTAAATAGAAAATACAGTTTTCAAAGATGTCCTGCCTCCATCTTTCTGTTTTTGAAACCTTCCTTTGCTGACCCTAGGATCTTACTCTACTAGAGTTTGTGATATCTTGATTCAGTCTATATTGGCTTTTTGTAAGCATGACTAGCTAAACACACTTTTTCCTTAATGTCTCTACTGAGTCACCCTATCAGGTTTTTACCTGCTAAACTTCAACAGTGATTACTGCTAGCCTATTTCAAATGGGGATGCAGGCACTGTTCTGAAGGAAATCAGTTACCAGATCTTCCCAACTTCCACGTGTTTATGAGAATGTGCTTACAGTCAAGTTTAATTAAGAGTGGGGCACCTGGGCGGCTCAGTCATTGGGCATCTGACTCCGACTCAGGTCGTGATCTCATGGTTCATGAGTTTGAGCCCTGCATCAGGTTCTGTGCTGACAGCTCAGAGCCTGGAGCCTGCTTCAGATGCTGGCTGTATCCCTCTCTAGCTCTGCCCCTCCCTCGCTCATGCTGTTTTCTTCCTCTCTCTCTCTCAAGAATAAATAAAACATTAAAAATTTTAAAAAGTCATTTAGTAAAATACTTAGTTTAAATGTTTGGTATACTTCCCAGAAACAGAAAGTAGCTTTAATGATGGGGTAACAAATCCTTCTACTAGTCAGGTGATTTCAAATTTTGTTCAAAAGAAGTGAAGACCTAACCAAACTGTCAGCTGATCATTACATGTTTTTTGTTGGTGAATAATTATGTGATTTCTGTGTGTAAAGAAGTTAAAAAAAACTTTGGGGGAAACTGGTGTAACAAAACCTCTTTCATATGCATCTTCAAATGAACAAGGTATCTCAGGTTACATATATTTAAAAAGGGGGGGGGGCACTTGGGTGGCTCAGTCGGTTGAGCGCCCAACTTCAGCTCAGGTCATGGTCTCATGGTTTATGGGTTTGAGCCCCAGGTCGGACTCAGTACTGACAGCTCAGAGCCTGGAGCTTCCTTTGGATTCTGTGTCTCCGTCTCTCTCTGCCTCTCCTCCCGTGCAGTTCTGCCTCTCTCTCTCAAAAATAAACATTAAAAAATTAAATAAAATTGGGGATGAATCTCATTCTAGCAGTATGTGATATTTATGCACAGATACATGAATTGGGGCTAGGGGAAGAACAGCCCCACCCATTTCACTCTGATACACTTCCAGTAATGTTTAGTATTTATCAACACGTAATACATTCCTACTGTCTGTCAGATGAGTAGGAATGGAGAGAATTCTCAATCCGGAAAAACAAGGAACTGTTTCAGCCTTATGGTCTTATGAAAAAATTTAAGTTTGATTTTCAAATTATTCTTTTATTGAACAGGAAAATGACAAGACTACTTACTCAATAAATCTTTGACCATAAATGTCAGAATAAAGTTCTGTGTAGTAAGAATAAAAATACAAATATGAATAAATAGAAAAAGGAAGAATTTACATCTTTTAATTCGTTTATATTTTTAAGTATTGGTGGGTATCAAACTCATTAAATTTACATTTCTTTCAATACTTTTCAAAAAGTGGTGTAACTTTTTAATGTTTATTTTTGACAGCGAGCATGAGCGGCGGAGGGGGAGAGAGAAAGTGACAGGATCCAAGCAAACGCCACACCCCACACCGTCAAGTGCAGAGCCTGATGCGGGGCTCAAACTCACCAACTGTGATACCATTACCTGAGCCACCCAGGTGCCTCTGAAGTTACGCAGTTTTGTACAATTGTTTTAGGCATACCATTTACTTCCAGGTTGTGATATACAACAAGATCCAAATATGCATATTGTAGGTAAAGAAATGATACCCAAAAAAGTCGTATCTAGAAAAGTATTTGTTGTAACATCCTAGAGCAATGTTACACAAGTCTTTCCATAGGCTCCCTAGACTTTCTAATACGGTATGTTCGGTGCAAAAGCAGTAATACAAAGCCATCTCTCCAAATGCCTCTTAATCACAGTGCTGTGAAAGACATTCTAATGCATTTATACAAGACAAACATTCACACTTGAAAAAACTAGAAAGCAGACAAGCTTTGGAATCAGACTTGAGCTGAGTCCAGGCACAGGTTCCCAGCCTTGGCTGCGCCTTGAGGTGCCCAAAAGTAACAGGACCAAAGGGAGAGGAGGAGGGGGTGGCTAGCCTTCCACTGTTCCAGTTCCTCATCTGACTTCGGGATGTGAGCACGGCCATTTCCCTTCGTTCGTTTACAAGATGCCCATGCCCGCCTCACAGCGCTGTACCGCGACAAGTCCAACGGGTGCTACCCTCGTGCCGCCGGTGGATTCAAACTAGCACCTACCCGTTGAGCAACTGGGGGCCAGAAAGTTAAGGATGAGGAGATTCCACTAGAAACTTGGCCCGCATCACCCTCCCGCAGTCGTTCTCCTGGAGAAGGGGCGGTCTGGGGACAGCTAGCAAAGCCGGGTACCTAAAGAGTGGCGGCCACGGATGCCGCTGAGCATCCGACAACGCGCAGGGCAGCCCCCGCCTCCCCCCAGCACCATCCTGCCCAGGCCAGCAGTGCGCGCCTGTGAGTGGAGGCCGGTCCTCGTTACTAACTCCAGCGTCCGGCGGGCATGAAGCCGCTGCGTCTACTTCCCTGACTCGCGCTCGGGCTCACACCTTACCTCAAACGCCGCCTCGGGCGCCCACCTCGGGCCAGGGATCCTCTCTGCAGTGGAAGGTGCGCAGCCGCGCAGAGCCTGCCGGGAGCACGTGCCCAGGGCCGTCAGCCAGCAGCGCCTCCCGCGCTCAGCTTTGTTACGCCAACGGGCTTGGCGTCACTTCCGCACAGACCCCGCGGGCCCCGCCCACCGCCCCGCTCCGCCCCCAGCGCGTCCGTAACCCGGGGCAACTATCGCCCTCGCCCGCTGCGGGGGTACTTGGTTGTCCCGGAGCCTTCCATCCTGTGGGCCCCACAGAAGGGTGTGAGCGGCCGCGGCCGCTTCCCCGCCTCCCGGCCAAGGCCCCGGACCACTGCACGGGCGGCGGAGCGAGAGGCCCTGCCCAGTTCGAAAGGAAGCTGCGCACCGAGGCCGGGAGGCAAAAGGGGGAGGTACTGTGGGCCGGGGGAGGGGCTGGAATAAGAGTGGGAGGGGCCTAGGGGGGCGGTGAGTATGTGGGTGGGGCGGTGGGAGGAGCCGCAGAGAGGGCGGAGCCCTGTGGGGGAGAGGCAAAGGGAGGAAGGGGAGGGGCTCGTGGGCAAGGGGGGACGTTTTGCTGGAGAGGACAACTCTTGAAAGAAGAGTAGGCATCTTTTGTGACACGGTAGGAGCTGCTGGATGCTGGAGGAAGAGAAGGAGCTACCTAAGGAACAAAGAAGGATCTTGGAAGAAGGGAAGGAGACTGGGGGAAGGGGAGGGGCTATTCTAGTAAAGAGAAGAGTCCGCTGTGAAACGCCTAGGCTTTAGGAGCAACGGGTGGATTGGGTGTATTTGATGACTTGTGCTTTCGTGTAGACTTGTAAACTGGGTGATACCCAGAAGACAGGCGTTGCTTTACTCTTTTATCCCCGGAGTTAGGCATCTAATAGGCACTGAATGAGTGAATGGGTGGAAAGAGCGGAAAGCTGGGAGACTGGGACTGCAGTAAAAAAGGTCTGATCTGGAGGGATGATTCCCCTAGGAATCATTCTATGCATCATCAAAGCTGCTGTGCTCTGTGGACACATAATAAGTATAAGGCACAGATAATTAACATGGAGAGATAAGATTTATACTCTTGAAAACGTGAACAAATTGTGCGAGCGGTGCATGTGCTTCGCTTTGAGGCAAAGATTCAACTCCCCGCCAAGTTGTGTTCTAAAACTGTAAATTAGATCGAAGTCTTCAAATCATTTTCCTTTAGAAACTTTATTACCAGTGATCAGCATGCCCAAGCCAATCTTCAAGACGTATTGAACCACTTCAGATGCCTGAAGCTTAGCTCTGTATTAAGAAACTTCACTTCTACCATGCCCCACAGTGTTTCTATTCATTGATTTCTTCTTTCGATACATTGTTAAGGATCCACAGAACATCCATTCAGAATTCCAGCTGAGGCTGCCAGGAAACCATCTTTCTCTCCTGGCTGAAATTCTGACATAGATTGAAAATTCCTTTAAACCTGAAACTTCCAGGAAGATGGAGGTGGGCGTAGGGCATGGTGTAGAGCCAAGGTGGTGGCAAGGAGTTTTGAGGGATTATAGCTTGCTTTTGACTTAAACCCCCAGCCAGGGCTTTTCACCTCCTCTCCTGGCCCATCAACATTCCCCTCACCGTTAATTGCCTGGGAATGTGTCAGCCAGGTGTAGGAATCTAGAGTAAGGATTTGGAATCTTTTTATATAAGCCATGGCAAATAGGTGGCGCCCATGCTACCTCTCTTTATTCCCTGGCTGACATCGTTAATCAACCACACACCCCTTTCCTCCAGTGTCCAGGTCTTAACATCCTTCTCAACACAACCTTCCAGTTGTATTGGAACTGTTTGGAACTGACAATCATCCCTAACATAGACAATAAATTTTTTAAAAATTAATGTTTGTTTTTGAGAGAGACAGGGGGTGAGCAGGGGAGAGGAAGAGAGAGAGGGAGACACAGAATCCAAAGCAGGCTCCAGGCTCTGAGCTGTTGGCACAGAGCCTGACTTGGGACTCACACTCATGGACTGCCAGATCATGACCTGAGCCGAAGTTAGGCATTTAACCAACCGAGCCACCCAGGCACCCCTAAATATTTTAAAAATAGATAGACATCAATGTAAATGTAAATTCCTCTAACGCCTGGTAAAATTCCTTTTTTTAAGAAATGGGTGCACCTGGGTGGCTCAGTCGGTGAAGTGTCCAAGTCTTGATTTTGGCTCAGGTCATGATCTCACAGACATGAGATCGAATCCCGCATTGGGCTCCAGGCTCAGCATGGAGCCTGTTTGGGATTCTCTCTCTCCCACTCCCTCTGCCTCTCATCTGCCACCCCTTGTCACGCTCATGGACGGGCTCTCCCTCTCTCTCAAAAATAAATAACCTAAAAGAAAAAAGATTGCCTAAATTGATAGATCAAGAATGCTGTAGATGAGATTTATACATGTAGGCCAGATAATTGTATAGCGAGGTGAATTTACAGCTGGTTGGTACTTAATAAACGTCCAAGTACAAGGCATATCCACATGGCATTGTCCTTTACCTTCTCCTCACCAGCATTTTATCAGTGACTTAAATAAAGAGGACGTATGCCCCTCAAATTAATAGAGTGTTAAAGTGGAAAGGAATGGCCAAACTGTGGGGTGTCACAGTCAGATTCACTGTTATCTAAACAGGTTGGATTGGTGGTCCAACATGGAGAAAATTTTAGAAGGATCAGATCCATTTAGAGGTCTATATCTAGCAAAAAAAAAAAAAGAAGAACAAGAAAAGAAAAAGAAAACAATTCAAAAAGAAAATTAACGGCATGTATGTGGAGTGAAGAAGACAGGGATTATTAACAATTCATGTGGGGAAAAAAATGTAGAAGTTATAGTTGACCCCAAGCTCAGTGTTAATCAAGATTGTGATATAGCTTAAAAAAAATGCAGCAATCTTTGTTCAATTAGTAGGTGTAGATTTTAGAGCAAAGAGAGTCAGATTTCAAACTAGACATTTCTCGCCAGACCACATTTGAAATATTTTTCAAATACTCATTTGAAAGGTACTATATTTCCTCATTTCCCGGTACTATATTTTAAAGACATTGACAGGCAATGGGGCGTTCTTAAGATGAGGGAATTTGAGGTTCCCATCTGAAGAAATAATAGCTGTCTTCAGTTATTTTCAGGATTATCAGATGTTGCTTTTAGGAGCAACACCAGGAACTGAGAGGCATAATTTTCAGGCTTGCAGATGTCTTGTTTTGAGAACATTCTAATCTTTAGAGCTACCAGTGGAATGAAAAAAGATGCTTTTAAAGTAATGAGCTCTCAGTTATAGGAATGTAAAGCTCCATGGAAGTGAGGAAAGTGGAATAGCATGACCTATTGATTTACCTCACATCTGTAAACTAGCCATAATTTTACTCTCAGAAAATATGACTATTACAGCCATGCAAATCTTTACATTTCAACATCAAAGTAAGAGTGCATACAATTTGTAAGAAATCACATAGCCACTCTTTTAGCTGATCTTTAATTGCTTCTTGTACGTTTCTTTTCTTTTAAAAAAAATTTTTAATGTGTATTTATTTTTGAGAGAGAGAGAGAGAGACAGAGTGTGAGAGGAGGAGGGGCAGAGAGAGAGGGAGACACAGAATCCGAAGCAAGCTCCAGGCTCTGAGCTGTCATCACAGAGCCCAATGCAGGGCTCGAACTCACAAACCATGAGAATCACGACGTGAGCCGAAGTTGGACGCTTAACCAACTGAGCCACCCAGGCACCCCGCTTCTTGTACATTTCTATTTGTTATCTCTTACATGAGCTGGAAGACAGGAATGGGCAATACAACTTGAAGGCACGATTATTGGAGAAAAATTTAACACTAAGACTGTTCTCTCCACTGACTTTTTTTTTTTTTTTCTAATTAGAAAAGACCACCAACATTCTGTTTTGGTAGTGGGGCATCCTGACCCAGCTTGAACATCCGTGTCTCAGAGGAGCATCGCAATCTGGTATGCAGTAATCTGACCATTTGACTAAGGATACTGTGGTTACTGACTTCAAGATGATTCTTCACTTTTGGTCACAAGGAGCCAATATTGTTCCCATGATCCTCCATGAAAGGAGTCACGTACTCACAAAATGCGGTATTTATAACAAACATGTAAAGTGCTTACAACAATGCCTGGCGCGTAAAAAGAGCTATGTAACAGCTTATTTTTATTATTTAATATTACCGTCACTTGGGTTTCTTTTGGCACTTTCGAATATGATGTGACTGGCACTTCTGGTACCCTCACTGGGTCTGACTTCCACTGACTCCAGAACAGGGCCTTCCCTGATACCGCCTCTTTGGCCCCCGCTGTTCCTTTGTCTCGATATAGACATACGTGGAGATAATCTTGTCCTCCTCTCAGATTTCACAGTTCCTCATGACCTCCAACAAATAGTCGGAAGAGCTGGAGATGGTTAACCTGAGAGAGAGAAGAGCACGTGCAGCCTTTTCACAGGACTGTTGGAAAGCTGAGGCATCGGGCAGCCTTCGGATCGATGACTCTTCAGCCTTTTGTAGCCACAGACGGCTTTGTGACACTGATGCGGGCCCCTTCCTGGAAGAGTGCTTGAGCATCTTCAGAGGTGTCCTAGACCTCGTGAAGCCCACCCATGGCTGGGAAGGCTTTCCCTCACAGAGCCGTGCTCTGGAGCACAAAATGAGGACGCCAAGTAGAGGATATTGAGGGGGCAGGGAAACCAGTGCTGGTTCCATATAAGGAAGATCTTCCTCAGAGCCCTGCTGCGTTGTACGTTGCCCAGGGTGGTTTTTACGATAGTGATGGCCAGACTTGGCCCAGTCCAATTAGAATCAGGATCTCTGTGGGCAGGATGTGGGCCTGATGATTCCAAGGTGCTGCCAACTTTGAGAACCAGTAAATTAGAGCTCTTTGCCATTGAAGAGACTTTCTAAGTAGTGAGCACCTTGCCAGCAGAGATACTTCAAGCACAGAACTTTTTTTTCTTATTGATTTGAACATTCTAACGATACTTAATGTCTCCTGAACAATATCTCTTTTCTCTATTAACCTCACGCGTACAGTTATCGTTTAAATATGTGGCTTTGCTTTGGAATCTGCTTTTTTCCTTCCGAACTGCATACTTGTTAAGTCCTTTGGGTTGTGAGGCATAAATGTATTTGTAATTCAGAAGAGAACAGGACCAAGTCCGGAGCTTCTTTGGCCTGAGCCGTGCCTGAAGTGGAATTTTATAAGATGAAAGGACCGGGCTGGTTTGCACAGTCTGGCCCTTAATCATGCTTCTGTTTCTAATGAGAATAGCACTCCTGGTTTTCAGTCACTTCTTTTTCCCTTTTTTTTCCTCCCCCTTCAGATTTCATTCATTTCCTCTGATGTCTCACTGGAAAAGATCAGGATGTCCAAAGATATCTGACCTTCCGTAGGTAAATGGAACTTTATTAGCATCAAAATGCCACTTTAAGACTATATGAAAAAGCCGAAATGGTAATTAAACAGATATTGTTATACGAAGTTACCTCAACAGAAAATGTTACAAGTGGGCTTCTGGCGGGGATCGCGTCAGGGTGAGAGAAAGCAACGTGTGTCATCCCAGTGGCCTCTGTGTCATTATAAGCAAGGAAAGCTCAAGAAGGCGCTGGCTGTCCCTCAGCATTCAGCTGGACCATTGGAGGTCCCCAGGCTCTGAGTTTCATCTCTGCCGCTTGCGGGGTCCCCAGGAGGAGCATCTGTCTGTAGGAAGGTAGTATAAGCACACCCGTCTTCTAGATGAGCAAACAGACCCAGAAAGGTAATTGGCCCAAGGTCGTGCAGCTAGCAATAAGATTGGAACCCTGGCTGTTTGGCAACCAGATCTGTGCTCCTGATCAGGACGATGACTTTCCTAACTCTTTGACTGGGTTATCAATGCCAAGTTCCGTTTTTCAACCTGAGAAAACATCAGTTAAGGATAGACAGCATCACCCTCAGCATCACTGCCGCCACCGCCGTCACCACCACGCGGGGTACTAGTGTGCACGGGGGCTGCCATGACATGGCATCACCACAGACCGAGCGGCTTGAATGACAGAAATGCACTGCCTCACAGTCCCGGAAGCCGGAAGTCCAAAATCAAGGTATCGACGGAGTTGGTTCCTTCCGAGGGCCGTGAGGGAAGGATCTGCTCCGGGACCCCCTCCGTGGCTTACAGTCTTCAACCTGGGCCTCCTCACACGGCCTCCCTCTCTGCGTGTCTGTGTCCAGATCACCCTTTTCGTAAGAACACCAATCATCCAGGGTAGATTAGGGTAGATGAGTGAGCAGACTGACTTAGTCTAGACCACATGCTGCCTAGCCTCTGCCTGGTGTCCAGAGTTGCCGTAGGGAAAGAAGAGGCTGGGCTGCATGCGTGCTCAACACATTTCCCATGGTGTTAGCACAGTAGCATCTGGACTGTTTGGAAGTGGAGGGTAGGGGTCCTTGACCCTATATTCCTTGCCGTGTTCTATGCCATGATCCGGGATAGAGACTGAGCTAACATCTCCCTGTCTGCTTTTCCTCGATCCCAACTTTGGTCTTTCATTAAACCCATTAGTCTTTCGAATTGGCCATATGTTTTATAATATCGATAGCTGGCAATGGATGCTTTTGTAATATTTCTTGTCGGTCTCTTCATGAATGTGTCTTGACGTTATTTCGCCCGAGTTGTCGAGTTGATTTTTCAGAAACCAGTATTAAAAACTAAGTTCAGCCCTCATTTCATGCTGCAGGAAGAAGATGTTAAAAACCTTCAGCAACTATCACGGTGATGGATCTCTGTCAGGAAAATGAGGCTGAGTTAGAAAATAGTGAAAACGATGAGACGGAATTAACCTATACTTGCCCAGATGAAAGAAGCGAGAAGAATCACGTTTGTTGTCTTCTCAACATCAGCGACATTACGCTTGAACAAGATGAAAAAGCCCGTGACTTTGTCATCGGAACTGGATGGGAAGAAGCCGTGAGTATCTTCTTCACTGAGGTGTCTCACACGCCTGTGTTTGGTGCAGGCCTTTCGCTTTTTTCAAAAATAGTTATTACCCAAAAAATCGATAAATGATCAAGACAGGAAGTTTAGGAATAGAGGTACAATATAAATAATGATAAGAGCGGTACCTTTTATTCGGTGTTTGTGGCCAGTTAGTACTGGCCAGCACAGGACTCAGTGCTTTACACACATCAGTTCATTCAACCTGCCCTATGAGGCAGGTATTGGGACAAGGACAGTGAGGCACCCAAAATGTGAAAGAGTGTGCCGGTGGCCAAGGCAGGGCTTGAATCCAGCTCTTCTGGGCTCCAGACCCCAAGCCCTTAACTGCTGGGCTAAGCTCCCCAAGAGACGTGAGATTTCTGTCCTAGTGGTTCCACTCAGAACTCCGTGGGTTTATTCTTAAACTATTCTTAGAATCAATACTAGAATCCTAAATTTAGAACTGTAAGGATGTCACATTGGAAAAGATTAGGATGTCCAAAGATATCTGACCTTCCATAGGTAAACGGAACTTTATTAGCATCAAGTTCAGTGATTCCTAGGTGATGCTTGGCAATGTCTCACAACTAGGGATGAGGGGAAGGGGGCGCTACTGGCATCTGCTGGGCTGAGGCCAGGCGTGCTGCTGCATATCCTGTAGTGCCCAGGACAGCCCCTGCCACAGGGAATGGCCCGGCTCTGTGTTCGTTCAGGAGTGCCATCACAGAATACCACACACAGGGGAGCTCACGCAACAGACATTTCTTTGTCACAGTTATGGACGGTGGGCATCCAGGATCCGGGTGCCAGCATGGCTGGGTTCTGGGCAGGGAGCCTCTTCCCGATTTTGTGCTCACATGGCCCTCCTTGGTGGTGCAAGCAGAGAGGGACCCCTTATCGCCTCTTCGTCTCATAAGGGCACTAATCCGATTATGAGGGCCCCACCGTCTTGACTTCATCAGCCCTAGTTACTTCCCAAAGGCCCCACCTCCAACTTCCATCCCTTTGGGGACTCGGGCTTCAACATAGGAATTTGGGGAAACACAATCATGCAATCCATAACACGCCCTAAATGTCAGAAGTGCTGAGGTTGAGAGACCCTGATCTAATTATGACTATGGAAATGGAGGCCAAGACACGGCAGAGCAACTCCCCCAGCCCACTTGGCGGTTGATGGAGCCGTGTCTGCAGGACCCTTGTCTTGTGCTCTCTCTGCGGCACCACCCACCCCTGCCTTGCTCCCGCCAGATCAGTCAGTGTTACAGACAGTTCTACCTGAGGATCTGACTTTCCAAGTTTAGAAGGTTCTGTTCACCCCTGGAAAGTAACAACTTTGCAATGTGTACATATCCAAAGGCTGTTCAGAATTCAAGAATTTTCTTGAAAGAAATGCCGCACGTGCCCCGTGCTCAGAGTATGTTTGCCGCTCACGGTCTGTCGAGGATGATCGTGCCACACCATCTCCTTCCACTTAACCACCTGCTGCTCTTCACTCTCTCCGGCCACCCAGCCCCGCCCGGCTCCTTGGGCGGCCTTATCTCAGCAGGTGTGACAGAGACCTGTCCTGCACTGGCTTGTGGCCCTTTGGTACTTCCTGTGCTGGTGCCGGGGGCCTGGCTGCCAGCACATGAATGAGGACGGAGAGCACTCTGCTGGCAGCGATTTATGAGCGGTTCCCGTGTGTAGAACCAAGGGATCTCACAGCATGGGGGGCCTCGGGACTGTTCACTTCTGGCCCAAACCGGCCCAACACAAGGGGCCTTTCCTGTCACTATGTTGGTCTCTCCCTATTGGAGCCCTGGAGGCACCCACACCACTTGGGAGCTCTGTGGGGACTCCGGAGGGAGGCACAGTCACCTTGCAATTGCAGCTTGGCTCTTGATCCTGGCAGAAATCTGGACCTTTGTGCCAACACTTAGCCTACTTGTGACAGCCTACCTGTGAGGATCAGAAGAGCCAGGTGTCATTGACCCCCATCTCTGGACTTGGATCCCCTGTCAGGCCACCTGAACACCCTGGAGATACAAATGCTTTGTACCAGCCTCAGCCCAAGGCTCACGTGGGGTGCTTTTTTAAAACCCCCTGCCCAAGTCCATCTTTTGAGTATGGGCTTAGCGTGTTGGGGTGAAGCTCAGGGATCTGGAGTTTACGCAGCAGCTCTGGTGACTTAGGGTCAAGGAGGTGGAGGACATTTGCTGACTCATCAGGCACACCTGTTTAGTAGATGAGACAGAACATCCGTAAACATCCGTAGAAAGATTAAAGTTCCAGATTACTCTGGGATGGTGACCTGAGCCAAAACCAAGAATGGGATGCTTAACTGACTGAGCCACCCAGGTGCCCCATAAATACAAACAGTTCTGATTTGAAGAGCTCTGGCTTTATTTTAATGTGCATCTGAAAAAGTATAGAGCCAGCACATCGAGATGCCCACATATGGTATTTTTGCCTAGTATTTGAGTATTAAACCCCATTGCTAGGGTTTCAGATTAACAAATACTCCTACAAATGCTATTACCAATACTATCACTTAGTATGAGGCTAAAATAGAGTGACAATTTTTAAAAGGTGGTGAGTCAGTTTTAAGAAAAGTATCAGGTCAAATAGGACGGCCCAAATAGGGATGTGTCCAGAGCTGGGGCAGCTAGATTTGAGCAGCTCGGCCGGGAGTAACATGCTGCTGTATTTGCAGGTACAAGGCTGGGGAAGGACATCTCCAACCGCCTGCATCTGGTCCAGGAAGAAGCTTAAAAAGGCGAGGGTGAGAGAAAGTGCCAGCAGCTGCTTACTCTGTGTCAGTCTCTCCCAAGGGAGTTCTGAGGCCGGGCCTCAGTCGGAGGTGGGGAAGCTGGGGTCCGTGGGTCCGGAGAAGGCTCGAGGCAGCCCCTCCCAGACTCAGGGGACCCGCCAAGGCCCCACCACCGCCTCCAGGGAGATTAGCAAGGTCTGCTTTCCCACTTCCAGTCAGGGAGAGAAAAAAAGTCTGCAAATAAAGGAGTTTATTTGGTGCAAGGAAGACTGGGCCACCCCTGAGGCTATTAGGGGCAAGGGCCCGGGCCAAGGTCCCTCCATCTCATACTCCTTGACTTCCAGGGCCCTTTTAGTCCTACCTCCCCTGAAGGCTTCACCCCCATACGGCTTGGATGTTCTGGGTAAGAAGAGTAAGAACTTTTTCTTGCAGCCAGAAGAGAAGGTGCTGAGTGTGGAAAAGGATGAGTGTGTGGCTTGTGCGTGTGGACTGAAAAGGGTTGACGGGAAAGGTGAAAAGAGACCTGTTGAGCTGGCCAAGCACCCTAAGGTCAATGACACATTGCCTTTCCCTCCCTGGGCGGCCCCCGCACCCCTGCTGGCGGATCACGAGAGGGGCTGCCTGCACTGGTCCCTCCTGCCTGAGAAACACCTGGTGTGCCCTCCCAATCCCGGCAACGTGTGCTGTCTGGCCACCGTGCAGCTTTTGCAGAAACAGGGGGCGCAAAACTACAAAGCCAAATTCAAAGCCAGGGAGCCAAGACCTGCCGTGAACACCCAAAAGCTCGTTCTCACAGAGGCCAAGCAGGAAAACAGGTCCAAAACGTTGGAGACCAAAGTGTTCCCGAAAACTCTCTTGCCCTCCCTCACAGTGAGCAGAGTTGTTATTCCTGTCTCCACTCACAGACTCCTCTGAGTTGCCACAATAGAATTCCCTGGGAATGACCACTGTTTGAAGTTCATTCATCCTCTCCCTGTCTCTCTCCCGCCCCGTCCCATCCTTCTTTTCTGCCGTACTCTTTCCTCCCACCCTCCCTTCCCCTGTCCTTTTTTTGGTAGTAGAACCAGGGGAAATTGAACCTCACTCTATGGGTTCTGAGTTATTCTCAAAGCTCCCATATGTATGTGTCACCTGCTTCTGCTGCCTGGCCACTTACAAAACGCAAACGGGTAATGCCATTGTTGCCTCTGCCTGCCTCGTCTCTCTACTCCCCGCTGGAAGCCATGTGGATGGCGGGGACTCTGAAGGGCCGTCCCTCAGTGATGCCCATGTCAGCCCTGAGCCAACTGGCAGGGGCTCTCTCCTCCCCACCCCAATGCCTTAAGCTTAGTGTAAGGGCTTGTTTAGACCACATTATTTCCTGATCTTTTGAACCAGGCAGATATCGATTTGTTGCTTCATTTTCTCTTGCAACAAAGATCTGGAACATTGCTTTAATAGATAACTCCAGCCTATGGTCCAAATGAATATCCTTGTGTCCAAGGTGTCCTAACCTTACATCCATGGATATACCATATCCACGACATGCTGCGTGTGCCAGGGTTTCATATACTTATAGCCTCGTGCTAGTCTCCACGTCTGGAAAAGTTTTAGCCACAGGTCTATAAAGTCCATCTTGGGAAGCAGGTTAAGAATAATTTTTTTTTTAAATGTTGCTGTGATTATTATTGCCACCCTTCAAGCTTCCTCCAGCCTTACCTTCGTCTAATATTTGGGAACTGTACAACTCCAGACAGACACGGAATAGGGATGTTACTTTCTCCCTTCCCCTGTCCTCCTCCTTCCCTCATTTTACCCCAATGCATATTTCCCAAAGTTGTATATAAATTAAAGATTTGTAAATGAGTTATATTTTAAGTGCCAAGTGACCATGCTATGTAGAGAAATGCTCTGAAAAACCATTTTGTAATATGAGTAACCACTTAGCTGCTCTGTAATTACGTAGTTTGCATTTGCTTAAGATAGGTTGTACTTGGAACTCTGGACTTCCTGTCCCCCCACATGATAGGTAGACAGAACATATGACTGTGTTTGTAAACATCTGCTTTGGTCTTTGTAATGTCTCTAGTTTAGGTGTTTTTTTCTTTTTCTGTTTCGTGGTTTTTGCAGAACACTGGACATGCAGAAATGGTTGTAGTACAGCGGTCATTAAAAGGTGTATTTTGCCTACAGAGATTGGACGCTTCTTTATACTTTAGAGGCAGTTTTTAGGTCCTGCCCACCCCTTCCCTGAGTGAAGAAACCATCTGGATTCTGCCCCCAGGAAGCCACTCTGGTTTCCCACTGTGTCTGGACCGTGGTGGTGTTGGACCCGATGTTGTGTGAGGGCCCTCCGGCTCTGGCCCCTGCCCACCTAAGTCAGTGGCTCTGCAAACCCCCTCTTTTAAAGAGCAGGATGAGGACTAAGCTCAGTACACGTAAAACAGGCGAGAGTGTCTCGGGAGGGAAGCCTCTACCAGCGCAGGTGAGGGACAGAGCCTCGCCCAGTCAGCCCAGAGGTGTTTACATTTTGAGATCTCGAGGCAGTCTGAAAACACTGATCTAAGTTAAAACAGAATATTTTTTTCCTAAGAAAAATTCTTTTGCTGAGATAAGGGTTATAAATTCTATAGATTTGGGGGTAAACATAATAATTTAAAATTAAGAGGAGGGCAGGTCTCAACAAAGGAAGGGCCCAAATTCAAAGATTTGTAGTATCCTTCCTTTTAAGCAAATAATTAGTTTGGCCAACAAAATACTGACTAGGAGACTCCTCTGTGAATAGATAGGCATGTTTTGCGTTTGGCATCTCTTTAGGTAATTTTTCAATTAACCTGATTAAACTCCTCTGGGACCTTATTTGCATTAGCCTGGGCTTAGCTTGTTTTCTGTGGAGAAAAAATCACTCCAGGTTTCGCCTGTTTCCATTCAGATTAAATCAGGACATCCAGACTGGTCTTTGATGTCCAAGTCTAATGTTTGTTTATTTTTGAGAGAGACAGAGCATGAGCGGGGGAGGGTCAGAGAGAGGGAGATACAGAATCAAAGCAGGCTCCAGCCTCCCAGCTGTCAGCACAGAGCCCAATGCGGGGCTCGAACCAACAAACTGCAAGATCATGACCTGAGCCCAAGTCGGATGCTCAACTGACTGAGCCACCCAGGCGCCCCCATGTCCAAGTCTAGATAAAGGCTAAATGTTTAATAGAATGCAGTCCCGATTAGGGTCCTAGGTCACCAACAAAACTTTCAGGGGGAAATCCCAGCATTTAAGGGAGTTAAGCATGTTAACATGGGCTCAGTTGGGTTTTGGATCCTCTAGTCTTCTCTAAACCAAGCACAGAGCGGGGCTGTGTTTCATTTCTTGTTGTATTAGTTTGGGATGTGTCATTAACAAGACTTTCCAAACTCCTATTTTTCTCGAAACCTTATAAATCACCTGATGGAACTGTGGCAGCACCTGACCCAGGGCTCCTGCAGGGCCCGAGGTCACCTTCTGGATGAGGCCAGGCTGAGGCCTGGGGGTGCTGCTGAGGGTCTGGGTGAGGCCAAGGGAGGGGCTGGAGGGGTGGGAGACCTGGGCAGACAGATGTCCTGACAGAGAGATGAGGGGGTGGCACTTTTGAAGGGCGAAGGGAAGACTTTAAATCAGAAGGTCTGGCTACATTTGGACGAGTATGCGGGACTTTGGCTACTCAGGGAGACTTACCCTCATTTTTAGCTTTATTCTATTTATCCTTTGTATTATTGTGAAATTTACCCGTACTTCAAGCACCATGTTATGAAACTATTTGAACCCAGAATCACATTGGTTTTCACTCTCCCTCCCTCCAAGTTCAAGAGCTTCAGGACCTAGAGAGACCACAGAAGCCCAGCCTATCTCTCGGTGGGTACCCCCAGCTGGCCAGGAAGGCCAAGTTGCATAACTCGAGGCTTCACATCTGGGGCTCTTTGGGGTCCAGTGCTTGTGCCATCTTGGTGCTGCATTTGGGGGGTATTGAGAAGCAAGGTGGGGAATAAACTGAGGGGCTCCTATGGCGGTGACCAAGGGCATATCAGGGCTATCCCTGGTACCACAGGGAACACTCTCCCACTGTCTGCCAGGCTCATGGGACCCTGGTGCCAGGAGACCCTCAGTGCCACGCTCTTGCCGTCCAGACTACTCGGCCCGGAGTTCTATTAGCCACACGATGCAAGAATCCCCTTGAATTTACAAGGCACTGTTCTAAGAGTTCTAAGCCCCTTCTGGGTATCCGTCTCTTTATCCTGAGCAAATGCACGGGTGTCAAGGATCATCTTCTCCCACAACCCAAGGAGAAACCAATGAACAGAGTGTGTTCAGTCAGGTCAATTCCCAGGTATGGAATAGCTGGAGACCACATAAGGCAGGAAGAAGGCTGGAGAATGCCATTCCTTCCTCTAAGCTGGAAACAATTTCAGACACAGGACGTGGTGAAGATGAAGAGGTAATGTACGTAAAACGCCAACAAAGATACGTGATTTTTCTGAATGTATTGATCAAATCAAATATAAATAAGTGGATCATTTCCCTTTAATGAATGACTGTCCTCTTAAAATTGTAGAGGGGTGCGTGGGTGGCTCAGGTGGTTAAGTGTTCGACTCTCGAGTTTGGCTCAGGTCATGATCTCACAGTTTGTGGGTTCGAGCCCTGCCCTGCATTGGACTCTGTGCTGACAGCACAGAGCCTGCTTGAGATTCTCTCTATCCTGCTCTCTCCCTCTCAAAATAAATAAACTTAAAAAAAAATTAGTGCCAATGTTCAGAAATCTTTACGTATAAGCAATACTCCTAACATCCACTGCTCATGCTAAATCAGTGTGAATATTAAGAGGCTGCCAATACCGTGGATACCACTCCTTACTAGCCCCTGACAAAACGTGGCACGTATATGTGAAAATAGTTCTTGTTCCTGATTTAGCTCAACCTACAGACATTTCTTCCCTGTGTATCTTTTAAAATCAAACTATTTGTCTGCTTATGAAAACTTCTACTGTTAACTTGAAAACATACTGTAAGCCAGTCATATTTTCAGCACTACAGGACTATTACCAATTTTATTTGTTTTAACGTGCATGTGTTCTGAAGAAAACTAGAAATCAGACATTTAATTTGGGATAAACACCACTAGTTCTGATACTGTTCATGACTCTGTAGGCTTAGTTTCTGTGCTTATTCACCCAACCCTCATGACTGATTTCTGTAATGTAACTTCAGGAAAATGGAATGTCAGAGAGCTACTTATTATGGTAGTTATTTAGAGATCACCAGGAAGGGAAGGATAAAAAGCTGTAAGCAAAAGCAGGAAGAAGATTCCAAGCTTGGAACAAGGTCTTATTGACATTATACCATGCTAATAAGCTCAGGCCTTTATGCAAAAAAAAAAGTAAAAAAAAAAAAATAATAATAATAATAAATAAAAAACCAAAACAAAAAAACCTTGTTCACATTGAAATGACATGTATAGTTTTGAGAACGATAAAGTCACGAAGGAGATACATTTTCCTTTCAAAGGTTTTCGTTTTTTCAAATATTTGACCATTTCGCGATAAACTAAAAAAGATATCACTTATTCTGTTTTGTTGTTTCTTTTTTGTAGCATCCTGACCTATAATATTAACCTGCTTTACAATCAAGTATCAAAAGTTAGTGGGAGGGGCCTTGGCAAAGTTTCTACTATGCAACCATCACTACTTTGTGGACTTAGAACAAAGTTACAAATGTGTATATTTTGTTATTAGTAAGGCAATATAAAACATAGAGGTTTTTTCCTCAAGCTTGTTGAAACAAATGAATGACTATTGGTACTCTTCCAGTTCAAGTACTATAGACAATGCTTTTATTTACTCACATGGTTTGGACATTTGCTCCTTTCAAACGTGCACGTTTTTAAGTGTACTGCAGGCACTTGGGTGTCTCAGTCGGTTAAGGGACTGGCTTGATTACGGCTCAGGTCACGATCTCATGGTTCATGAGCGTGAGCCCCACGTTGGCCTCTGCGCTGACAGTGTGGAGCCTGCTTGGAATTCCCTCTGCCCCTTCCCTGCTCGCGCTCTCTCAAAATAGTAGTGTTAGTTCGAGAACACTCATAAACTGGGAATCCCCTTCATCTTTAGCCTGCCTCTCCTAATACGTAAGCTAATACATCAGGGTGTCTGTTAACAGTGTTCATACAACGGAAAGACCTCTTTGGATTTAAACGCTGAAAAACAAGGGTATTTAGTTGACTACCTTCTTGGCCATAAGAACATTACACTAGCCAGCATCTTGCTGAAGAAACTAGAGGGAAATTCCTGTCATCTGACAGTCTTTTAGATGATGGGAGTATGAAACCAAAAGACCGATCTGCTTTCCTAGCGACAGATCTGGTGACACTATAACGCACTTCCAATGGGAACACACACACGTATACTGTGAAATGTAAGGAAACTGAAACTGCATAAACACCTGAGACTTCTTCATCCCTAAATCCCCAAAGGTACAAGTTCCTCCTCCTCTTTCTTTAAAAGCCTTTGGAAGACCAGTGTGAGAAGCACTGCTTTAAATATACCAGATAGTAAATGCTCCTTGGAGTCAATAGTAGATGGCAGGTTTTGGTGAGGTTTGGACTGGAGTTAAGATAAACCATCTAAAACTGAGGCCATAAAGGATTACACGAAAGTATCACCCTGTCACTTGCCACTATTAATAAAACAATTCAACTTCACTAGACTGACATGCTTACATTATCCTCTGATCAAAAGTAGCCTCAAACCTTACTCAGCATCTTTCAGGTAAGTCCACAAATTTTTCTATTTTCATTTCCCCTTTATATCAAGGAATCAGAAACATACTGATCTGGCTTTTCACAAATCAGTGACTAAGCAAAGAACTACTCATGTTGTAACCCTCTCGTTTTTGCTCTTAAGCTAGCATTACATTATTTACAAAGATAAAAGGGACCCCATTATAAAATGGCCGTGACTTGGGGGCACCCGGCTGGCTCAGTTGCTTGAGCGTCCCACTTCAGCTCAGGTCATGGTCTCGTGGTTTGTGAATTCAAGCCCCACGTCGGGCTTTCTGCTGTCAGCAAAGAGCCCGCTTCGGATCCTCTGTCCCCGCCCCTCCCTCATTTGCATGCTTTCAAAAATAAACATTTAAAAAAAGTAAATAAAACGGTCATGAATTGGCAAATGCATGAATTGGGGGTAATTCCCTTCAAAATTCTCCAACAAATGAAATCCTAAGGTATATAGCTTTTCTCAAATAAAAACTCTACATCATAATAGAAAGTTTGGTAATGGATTGTCTTTTCATTTTCTACGAGGAAAATTAGTATATTGTCGCTAACAAAGGTAAAACAGTAATGAACATAACTAGGCACAACCATTTGATCCTGTGACTATCGGAAGCTAAGGGGTCTGTGAAATGTCAAGGCAACAAAATAGGTCAACATTATGCGTATGTCAAAGAATTCACAAAAAAAAAAAAAAGGTAGAATTCTCACTTCTCTTTAATCACAGGATTTCATTTTTTACGAATAATCATAGGACAATTCAGGTAACTAAGGTTTGGGAGGGAAACAGTTCTTACTTTACATGAAGATCTACGACATGCTCCAATTTTCTGTAAGTAACTCTACTGGCTGAATTAACAAACATTTCCACACAGACAAAACAAAACAAAACAAAACAAAACACATTTTTGTTTAAAGCCAAACATCACTGCATTTGTATTTACAAAAAGCCATAAACGAACATGCATTTCTCCCTGACTAGGAGAACTTAAATAAATGTTTGAACATTAAGGCAGTGACAGTTCTAAAACATAATGAAATTCTAAGTTAAGGCTTTATGTCTGTTTTGAAACCCATATTCATAGGCCACTGTGACCACAGCAAACTTTTATCTATCGGGTTAGGTTCATCCGTCCTGGATAAGTTATTGATTCACTACCAACTATTCTATGGGACAGGAATTAATACTAATATCATCCATTTAATGAGTTATTAGTCTACTCCTTAGGTTTTATTTTGAGGATTTAGTCTTCAGCAGCATAAGCATGTGCCACAGAAGGAACTTTTTTTTTTTTTTTAAATAAACTTAGAAAACTTAGGGGCTGCACCGATTTTTCCTTGACTGAAAGTTGGCCAACAACCAAGAATTCCTGATTTCCTGAAGAGAGAAAACCTCCAGAGCGTATCTGGCCATGCTCCCAACTAAAAACGTGGATGTTCTTGATTACTGAAGTAGTTGGTCTTCATCTTCTTTGAAGACTGGTATTGCTGTCTAAATAAAGCAACAAAATGTGGAATCCCATAGTGCGGGTGGATCTGTTATGTACTTCTTATCCTCAAGGCACAAATACTACCCTTGCTGGGCCAATGTCTTTCCTTACTCCAGGAAAAGATGAGAGGTGGATGAAGATTCACTTGAGAATAATTGATTGCACTCTTGCCCTATTCAAGCTTACACAAAGTACGGAGATTTAGGGGGGAATGGCCTCTTCGCTCTCCATTATTGTTTTTCTTAACATTTAGACACAACTCAGATCCAGCCTATGGGTCCACTTTGAGAAGCAGCTCTGGAGCGCCCCCCCTCGCCTACTGGGGAGAGCAGCAGGGGTGTTCACAGGGCATACTCCAGGATGAGCTAACTGGGCACGATTCCACAACGCGGCGTTTCCGCGGCTGGGATGACAGACGGTCACTTCGACCAGAAGGATCTCTATTTACACTGAGGGCTGGCCGCTACTTCTTGAAGCAGTAATTGTTCAGAAACGCGTCTTGTGAGGCAAGTACAGTACACTTACGTTGGGATCACTCCTGGTTCGTGTGGAGGAAGAATAAGCATTGGTTACCTGAAGACGGTCTCAAAAGCTAAAGCTGGCTGTAGTTTTCCTTCGTCTCCAAGTCAGAAAAAAAGGGAGAGGTCAAAGCCGACGAAGCTGCAGGCGGCAGGAGCCCCACGCCACCTAAGCACTCGTGCCCAAATCTGCTGCGTGGCGTCCGAGTTCTTTAGATTTACTCTCAGGAAACAGGAACTTCTCTCCAACACCGTCAGATATTTTAGGTGCAATTTAAGTCAAGCGAGTCACATTTCAACTGAAATGTTTTGCGGATTTGAAAAGTCTGTACCCTAGGACCTGGTAAGCTTGGCTTCAGCTAAGTGCTAGATGGGTTTTACAGGTGTGAGACACTCTTGTTCTTTTAAGATGGGACAACTAACTGTGAGAGGGCAAATGGAGGCAACACAGAAACAATCATTTTTAGATCAACATCTTACGCTTTATAATACACTCACATTTATACACAAATTTCATGTTTACAAGTACAAAAGGCAAAGAACCTCCAAGGACCCAAGTAAACGCATCAGGAACTACATTCAACGGCGTTAACACTGTCGTCCTACCCTCCATTCGCTGAACCCGGAAGGAAACTGTAAAGGCCGACCCGCGCACAGACTTCACGTTTAGAAGTTGGAGACCGTGTGTGGTTCCGCACACGTCTGGGTTTCTACAGAGCTGAACTGAGATTCCATTGTGTTCCAGGCCAAATCGGCCAGAAGAAAGTCGTCCATTGCGGTCTGCGTTTCGTTGCTGGTGAAGAACAAACTGCCCAGGGTCTCAAAGCCAGAATTCATGGTCTGTGTTTCTGTGCTGTTCAACTGAACTTTACTCTCTACGGCAGGTATGCTTTTAGCAGCGGACATTCCTTCGGTCTGGGTCTCTGTGTCAGACGAATCCGTACTCATGGAAAAGCTGGAGTGTTTCAGAATACTTCCCAGAGGCAGATGGGGGCTACTGTCTAAGAAGAAGTTTAGGTCTGTCTGTGTCTGCGTGTCAAACATTTCGAGGCCTAAGAAGTTCGAATTTCCCCTACAGCTATAGGACTGGGCAGAGGTGTCCGCAAGGAAGAAGTCAGTTTGGGTCTCTATGTCCAGAGATTCCAAGACTGGCTCAGTGGTCATGGTGTTAAGCTCACTCTCTTCAGTTTGAGTTTGGATATTTGAGGCGGAAAAGAACTCCTCGATATCAAAATCGATTGCGGGATTCTGGGCTGGGCCAGATGGGAGCTGGGTGTCAGGTCCAGTATTCGGGTCAGACAAAAGACTACGATTGTCCAGTGTCTGACCAGGCAGGTTACTTGACAAGATGTTTTCTAAATCACTTAATAAATCCATCGTCTGGGTCTGATTATCCGTCATGTTCTGTGAAGGAAGCATACTGTGCTGTGCGCCGAAGTTTATAATCGGTGCAGATTTCTCAATATCTTGATTTAAAGTCTTAGGGTGGTTCTGAGGTAACAAACCATGAGTGACAGTCCCTGCTACTAGGCTGCTGCTTATGATATTGTCTGTGGAAACACCGTAGGATGAATGGACGCTCTCAAAAATGTCTCCACACATTACAGCTTGGTCCATCTGGACTCGGCCATCTGTCAGACTCTGCATCCCGCTGGTCTGGGTTTCTCTGGAGATCCCGCCTGGCTGGTAACAGGCATCTGCGAACGTGTCAGTCTGAGCGGCTATGGAAGAGGTTACCTTAGAACCGGGTAAGAATGTCTGAGTGTGAACACTAATGGGAAGGGAGACTTGGGAACCAAACGTCAAATCCGTTTGAGAACAGGAAGATACGGAGGAATCAGGGCCGGCCCACTGGGAGGAAGGTATGAAGTGCTGTGTGGCGTAAGACAGGTCCGTCTGCACGTTGATTGAAGAAATGCCATTCTTCTGACATGTGTTTCCTAGTTCTTGTAAAGGATTAGACAGGCTCTTACCCAAGTTCACCTGAACACCTGTACTAACTGGCTCCAGAGCAACAGGATTCACGATTTTTGAAAGAGGGAGACTCTCCTTGAGACAGCCAGCCTCTGAATCTAGGCCGAGGATCAGGGTTCCGACCGACAAGGGCAGTATGTGCACAGCGCCCGGGGCGGAACCCTGATGATCCACGCCCAACACCACGGGCTGGGCCGAGGAGTCGGCTGTAGGCACAAAGACAGGCGTGGGAGAAAACTGCAGAACAGGAAGTTTCACCAGAGCCACTCTGGGCTTGGGTAAAAGCAACTTCTGAGGGCATCTTGGAGGTGTCGTAAGAGTCTGCTTTCCGGCATTAGAGTTGCAAGAGTCTTCAAAAGTAGTGACTAGTTTTATTTCTGAAGTTTCTAGTTCTTGAGTGTCTGGTCTTGGAGCTGGCTGACTGCTCAGTGACTCGGTGGTCTTACCGGACAGCTTCTGGCTGTGCAGGCAGTTTTCCATTTTCCTTTTCTTACTAGGTGGGTCCCTGAAAGCAATGACAGAGTGAAAAGAGAAAAATGAGCGTAAGCTGCAGCTGTCTTCAACCCGGGGGCCGTCTCCTCAGCTGCTTCCAAACACTGCCCCCCACACCCACGGCAGAGGTCAGACTTCACCGGGTGAAGAGGAGACCTCCCTCCGCGACTCTCTGAGAACTCGGCCTGCTGTGATGGCGGGCAGAGAAACACGTGAGTAGGGAAGGAGAAAGCGCCTCCTTTTTTGGGTATACGTCCAAGTACCAGAACTCAGCTTAGCTTAGCTCTGGAAGCAGAAGGAAGCGAACAGATTATATAATGCAACCTTTACTGTTCCTAAAGTAGGAAGCTATTACTCCAAATATAAAGCTGACCTTTAAAATGAGGTACAGTTTTATGGTAAAACTGAACTCAACACTCTAACATCCCTCTGACAGAAATGCTGGAAGTGGATATTTTTAACCGGGAAGGAATAAGGAAGAACCGGGTTAGGCGGGTGCGGATCCTTTCCTAGTCCTGCCGAAAAGCTCTGCTCTCCCGAAAGTCCCCTTCTTCCACATCACGTCTTGTCTCCGTCCTTCCTCCTCTCTGCCCGCGACAGCGGCTCTCCAGAAGTTTCACCTGAAACTCTTCCCACAGCCACTGACTTGCGGACCGGCACTCCTTCCCCTTTACCTGTGCTCTGCAGGGATCTCGTGGCCAGTTCGGTAGATGTGGGACTGTAAGGCGGTCCTGCTGGCGTAGGGACAGCCGCACGTGCACTGGAAGGTCTTGCCACAATCCTCGGCGTGCCTTTTCAAGTCCCACTCGGTGCCGTAGGAGTTGCTGCACTTACTGCACTTATGCTTCTTTTCGGCGTGCATTTTCATAAAGTGCTGGGGAGAACACAGGGGGGGAGAGTGGGCAACCGCAAACGCTCAAAGCATTCCAGACGCGACCTGCACGCCCGAATTAGCGCTGACCTCACAGGACAGACCGCAGCCGGTCTGCGCCAGGAGAACGGAGAAGCGGGAAGGCTGCGGTCTGTCACGCGCCTCTTCTCCTAGTCACTCCTGCTCTGGGAAAAGTGGGAGACGGTTTGGCAAAAACTTCCTGGGACCACCGTTTAGGGGTTCCAGACGAGTGTCGCAGGCGGGGGGGGGGGTCCGCCACGCGTTCCTCGGGACCCTCCAGCAGATGCTGGGGGAAGGCTCGCAGCCGCCAGGCTCTGCCAGTCCTAAGGCACCTCTGTCCCCACTCGCCGGGCCCCCTCCCTAAGGTGGCTGCTGCTGGAACTCTCTGCCTGACCTCCGTGGCTACGTGCTCCCTCAGGAGACCGTTTCCTACGTGCCTTTGCGCCTCTGGCCTCAGAGGCACCCGGGGTCACACGAGACAGCTGGACACACATTTCTCATTTGCTGAGGAAGCAGTCTTCTGGTCTCTCCTCCAAACCCACTCCCGGACATCTTCACCTCCACAACAAGCTACGTCTCCTCCACTCGCGGTACCCCCACTCACGCTCTCCCCTCCAGGGAGACTCTTGGGCAGCCGGCTATTCCCACAAGCAGCTCTCTCCCCGAGTTCTCCAGTTACATTTGGAAAGAGATTGGATTGCACGCTAGGTTTACGTCACCTGTGCCTCATCCTCAGAGAAGTACATTAAGACAAGTAAAATACCTGTTTTACGAGAGAAAATTGAGAAAATGGTCTGTCAGGGCCTCTGGGGCATCCTTCAATTGGACAACAGTAGAATTTCGGTACGGTTTTCAAATCTTTTCTTATTGTTGGATTTACTATGCCATCCTGCAAAAGAAAAAGTTACTTTGAGCGCTTATTTTCAAAAAAACCCAATAGAACTGGCTGGGAGCAGAAACAAAAAATGACTTTTTCTTGGGGATCTTTTAAGGGTTAATAACGCTCTAAATTGGATCGTGGTGCTCGTGGCACAACCATGTGAATCTACTAAGTAACTAGATTATTCACTTAAAATAAGTACACGGTGAAGAAACTGTAGCTCAATAAATCTGTTAAATTTTTTCCTTAAGTTTATTTATTTTGGGAGAGAACGAGAGAGAATCCCAAGCAGGCTCCGAGCTGTCAGTACTAAGCCTAATGTATAGCTCGATCCCATGAACAGAACCGTGAGATCATGACCTGAGCTGAAATCAAGATTTGGATGCTTAACCTACTGAACCACCCAGCTGCCCCTGTTAAAAATTTTCAAAACAAAAAACCTATGTTGTTTAAAAACCTTCTATCCGTTCCTTTAGAACTCTTCCTTCTAAACTCAAAATCTCTCTCCTTAAAGCCAGGCTCTCTGTTCGTAAGTGTATATTCACAGTTTCTGAGGCTCAAGATTTTGGTATCGTCCCTAATTCTTCCCTTCCCTTTCATCCCACCCTCAATTAGTGGGAGCCCCTGAAAAAAACCTCCTTTGATTGTGGTCTAGGCCTTCCCGACAGCATCCTGACTTTCTCGGGTCATCACGCTGCCCCCTGAAGTAGCTGAAGCTAGTTGACAACTTTTTATACAACAGCGTGAACACAGGCACCGTACTATGTGTGAAATTTAATAACCATTTTAATCATCTGTACTATTAGAGCTTTTGTTACTGTGTCAGGCACTGTTCTAAGCACTTTATATACATCATGTCGTCCTAATAATCCTTTGTTATTAAGTACGTGATTAACTTTTTGGCTGGGAGTTTAAAATAACGGGTGACTTCATTTAAATTGAAGCGTTCTGTCTCGGTGCCCTTGATGAGCCCACATACCGCAGGGGTAAGGTACCCATGACCTCCAGTGTAATTCCCGTCTGGCCCTAAAGGAAGGGGATGGT
This sequence comes from Panthera uncia, assembly GCF_023721935.1. Lineage (NCBI taxonomy): Eukaryota > Metazoa > Chordata > Mammalia > Carnivora > Felidae > Panthera > Panthera uncia. Next base: position 18,719,317 of record NW_026057589.1, on the reverse strand, counting down.
GGTGGCAGTGGCGGGGGTAGGGGGGTGAGGGGTGGGGAAGGACCTCTCTATAGGTCACTGGAAACAACAGGACTCACGGGTACAAGAGCACCTGGCTCTGGGGGTCCCAAAGAGATCAGGTCGGGCCACTTGCCGCTAACAAAATCCACAGGCAGAGAGCCAAGTGGTGGAGAAACCAGAAAGGGATTTATTTCAGTGAGGCCAGAACTGGGAAGACAGTGGACTAGTGTCTCAAAGACTGTCTCCAAAGTGCTGAAAATACTTCCAGGTTTATGTAAGGAAAATGTGAGACAAAGGTACGTGCGGGTGGGCAGTGAAGGTCAGGTTGATCACTGTCCTGGGGTCAGTCATGTGGGGGTCTTACTGGTGTGAAGGCGGTCCCTGTTGCTAGGGTCTCCATCTTGGGATGCTATGCCTGCTGGGTCTTGTGCCCGGGTGAAGAGATAAGCTGGAAAGAAGAACTTAATCACTTAAAAACTACAGACTGAGGTCAAAGTGGACGTGGTCGAAGTCCTCATTCACTTGGGCCTCACGTGCTGCTGCAGCACAAAGATACTCTGCTTATCTAGTGTTCTGATGAGAAAGGACTCATACTCATGGAACATGTCCACTTCCTTCTCTCCCATCCACATTTCGGGAGAAGGGAGGAATGAATAACCAGGTGGCTAAGACTCCTCTTTGCCTTCCCGGTGGATCCCAAGAGGAGCATGTTGATCTTGTTGAGTCTGTGTCCACTCATTGAGAGGAGAAAAGAAGCTATTTTTTTTTTTTATTTATCAATAACATAATTTATCTTTCCATATTAAATTCAATTCGTTCTCCAGGTCTTCCACACTGGTCCATCCTTTTATAATCCTACTGTACTGTCTAGACATTCATATGCATTTGGGTTAAATGGTCCCTTAAATAGTTTTCCTTTGTTTTCAAATTTGGTAGCAGACTTGATATTCCAAAAACTTGTCTGTATCTCTCACCTATAGGTGTGTTATACCTCCAATCTCCAATTACAGACGTGTCTTTTTCTGCTCCCTTTTCATCCACCACCCTACTCAGACTCGTACAGACTCGTATTATTCTCACTTCCAACTGCACTTTCTATGAAGGCCCAGTTTGTCCCATATCCCCCTGGCTCCCTTCAGGCAGGATGCAATGGTAGAAAAAGCCATTTGGCATTGAAAGCCCTGTATACCATTTTTACCAGCAATTAGGGGCGTGGCCTTGGACAGGGGATTTAACCTCTCTGAACCGGTTTACTCATTTTTAAGACAGATACTATAGTTAACTCTCAGGATTATCTTGTACTAGATTAGCATAAAGCCTAGGCCAGATCACATTCTCAGTAAATAACATTCCCTTGTTCTGCTTACCACCCAGATCTAGGGACCTATTTCTTGTTTGAATTCCAAGATAGTAACTAACTTAAGCTATCTTAAATACCATCCTTTTCTCCTAGAGTTCCTGTCTCCCTAACTAAATTTCTCTCTTTTTTTATAGTTTATTTTTTGAGAGACAGCAGGGGAGGGGCAGAGAGGGACAGGGAGAGAGAGAATCCCAAGCAGGCTCCACAATGTAAACGCAGAGCCTGACTTGGGGCTTGAACTCAACAACTGTGAGATTGTGACCTGAGCAGGGATTAAGAGTCAGACGCTTAACAGACCGTGTGACCCAGGCGCCCCTCCCCAACTAAATTTCTTAAGGGCAGAAACTAGTTTGTACACCACCTCCTATTGCCTTAATGCTTAAAGAAGAGAGCAAGTGCATGCTAAATGCAGAGCATTTTTAGAAAGGCAGTCCAGGGTAGGACAGGTTTTCAACCCTGGGGGGGCCTCTGAAAAATCACGAGATTCAAAAAAGTATTTCTGCCTGGTTCCAACTCCAGGTATTCTTATATAATTAGTTTGGGGGGCAGATTAGGGATCTATCTACCTACCTATCTAATGTTTTACTTCATTCATTCATTCATTCATTCATTCATGAGAGAGAGACTATGTGCACGCAAGCGGGGGCAGGGGAGGGGGAGGGAGGAAAAGAGAGAACCTAAGCAGGCTCTGTGAGGAGCATGGAGCCTGATGTGGGGCTCGATCCTACAACCCTGGGATCATGACCTGAGCCGAAATCAAGAGTCAAATGCTCAACCGACTGAGCCACCCAGGCACCCAGGGATCCATATTTGGTTTTTAAATCTTCCCATATGATCCCAAAGTGCAACCTAGCTTAAGAACCTTGGGTGTCGTGGTTAAGCCCACAGGTTCTGGAATATTGACTGCCATGGTTTGAATTCTCTACCCTGTCACTTTCCTGTGACCTTGTGAAAATGAAGGTTTCCTTATCTGTAAAGTAGGCATAATAGGGTTTAGAACAGTGCTTATCACATGATCAATTAGTTATTATTGCTGAGTTATTTGCTGTGGAGAGTTTTGTTTCTTCTTTCGGTTTTTGCCAACTTAATGCCAATGACCTAATCTAAACCAGTACTTTACATTAAATATTGTACCTGTGAAAGTATGACTGAAAGGCTCTTTTGTTAGAACACTGGCATCTGGCAGCTTTAATGACAACTGATGTCATCTCTCATCACCAAACTCATCCTATTCACCAATTCATCTAGTGTTTTGTTTTGTGTTTTTAACGGCATACTTTCAATTAACTTATATTTTTTCCACCTAGTGTTATCCGCAAAAGAAAACGAAATGTGGGGAGAATATTAGGAAGACTCAAAAATCCTCCATTCACCTGACCATCATCGAATTCCTCTTACTGATATGCCAGGAAGATGGTCCCTTCCAATGCTCAGGCTGTCCAACGTTCCACAAAACTGCCTGCAGGATCACTACAAAATTCATGCTCACTTCTAATCCATACTCAATTCTGCTTAGCAATCCTTTTATTATCCCTTTTCAAACTCCCAATCATGTTCTCATATTCCTGTTCACTTTTTAAAAAATTAATGAACTTATTTTTTAGACAAGTTTCAGGTTCACAGCAAAACGGAGTAGAAAGCACCACGAGTTTTCAGCTACCCCTACCTCCCCAAACACGTACAGTCTGTTCCACTATTAACTATTATTCCCCCATCAGAGTGGTACATTTATCACAATCAGTGAACCTACAATGACCTATTATTATTATTACCTAAAATCCAGAGTTTATATTAGAATTCATTCTTGCTGTCGTATATTCTACGGCTTTTGACAAATGTGCAATGACATGTATCCACTGTTACATTCTCACAGAGTATTTTCACTGCCCTAAAAATCCTCTGTGCTACACTTATTGATAACTCTCTCCCCACTTTTAAAATTTATTTATTTTTTTAGAGAGGTAGTGAGTGGGGGAGAGGGGCAGAGGGAAAGAGACAGAAAGAGAAAGAGAGCGAGAAAGAGACAGAGAGAGAGAGAGAGAGAGAGAGAGAGAGAGAGGGAGAATATCTTAAGCAGGCTCCATGCTCAGTGCAGAGCCTAATGCGAGGCTTGGTCCCCCAACCCTGGGATGGTGACCTGGGCTGAAATCAAGAATCAGACGCTCAACCCCCTGAGCTGTCCAGAGGCCCCAACCCTCTTTCCCCTAAACCCATCCTGACGACCACTAATCTTATTTGCCCTCTTCAAGAATGTTGTATGGTGGGAATGATACAGTAATGCAGCCTTCTCGGATTGGCTTCTTTTGTTTAGTCCACACGTGTATCTAAATTTCCTTCATGTCTTTTCACAGCTGGATCGCTCACTTCTTTTTAGTGCTGAAGAATACGCCATCCTCTGGAGGTTCCACAGTTCATTTTCCACTCACCGACTAGGAAGCATCTGGGTTGCTTCCAAGTGTTGGCAATTACTTTTCTTGACAGGTTTTCTACCATCTCCCTCCCTTTCCTTTCTCGCTGCCATCACCATTAGTTGATGTCGCCCTGACTCGCGGTTTGCACTTTTATCACTGACCTCCCAACCAACTTCTAGAACCTCAATCTCTTTTTCATTCAGTTTGCCAGATTCATTTTTCTACACTACAGCTCTGATTATGTCATTACCTCACTCCGACATTTCTAGTGACACCCAAATCTTCCCGAGTCTGAATTTCTCTCACTTGAGACATTCAAAGTCCCTTACTATATAGCTTTGCATTACCTCTCTCTTCTGTCATTTACCTCTTTCTGCTTTTTACCCATCTTGTCCACTGCGGCTACTTAAAATCTTCCAAACTTTTCAAGGGGAGGAATGTTTTTGTATGTTCTGTTGCATGTGAGAATGCTTTGAACAGAGTAAACGGTCCAGAAAAACCTGGAGCGTTATACTGACTCTGTTCAAGAGGCCATCTAAGCCAAATCTGTATCATGCACCAGGATGAAACACTACAGAGAGCCGCACCAGGATACCTGGAACCCCCAATGCCTTTTTACAGGCACAGCAACAACGTGATACTGTTCACTTTCCTGCTTTCTGAGGGCCAACCCCTCAACCCTCCCCATCGCCACCTCTCTACCCAGCTCCTGGGCTTTCTTCCCATTCCAGCTGGAGACAGAAAGCTCAAAGGGTAGGAAGGCTGAGATGAGAATGGGGAAGATGAGAAATGGTGATGGCACAATACCACGTGAACTGCAGTGACAAAGTGACGTTTTGTTCTGGCATTCTCTATATATGTTCAAGAACAAAATTCACCAGACTCTTTGTGATTTATCTTTTTTGTGTTCTTCCTTTTTTGGGTAAATGTTACATACAAAATATTTGAAAGTAAAAAAAAAAAAAATTTGAAAAATGTTTATGAAACACTTTACGTAAAGAATTTGAAAAAAGAAAAACTTTGAGATGAAACAATCAAAAAATAAGGCGGAAAAAAGTAAACAAACAGAAGAAGAGAAAAGGAGGAGGAAGGAAACACTTTAAGGAGAAAGGATAAAAGGAAATGACTAAAAATAGTGGCAAAAATTGGGAAAAAGAGGCAAAAGTATTCTAGCACCTCACTGCCTTCAAAGAAAGCATCCTAGGAAACAATTAGTTTGCTCTCTTGTCCTCCTATTGTAAACTTAAAATTGGAAGTCTTTGTACAGTATAGTCTATAGAGCAACTTGGAACCTTTCCTTCCCTTTGCTTTAAAAAAAAAACAAAACCAAAACCAAAAAAAAAAACCTTCCTGGCAAATCATTCAAAGCAAATCTTGCACTGAACATAATACAAAATCCTTGAAGCCATGCTTTAAAAATATAAATGCTGCTGGGCAAGAAAATCTTCAAGGGCCCTCCTGTCCCCTTCACTGCTTTCAAACACAAGGAATAAAAGAATCTCTAACAATTGAGAAATGCCCATTTACTACTCTTCCTTTCCCTCAAAGCCCCAGCTTTCATTTCCCAAGGATAACCCTGTAGGCAAGGCTGGACAGGGTATTTCCAATTTCTTCCAGCAGATGGAATATAGACATAGGTCGTAAGAACTCACATAACACCAAAAAGCAGCACGTCCTTGCATCAGTCCCCATCCTTACCCATCACCCTTCAGAAGCACTCGTTAATTATTTACATTAAGAAGGGAGTTATTTGGTTGAGTGCAGGGTATCTTGTGAAGAAATTCTAAAAGAAAATAAGAACCATACAGCAACAGATGAGGAAGGGAATAAAAGATTATCAAAATCTAGAAAAAAAAAAACACTAAGAAAGAACTAGAATTATGCAAGTAGCTGTAACCAAGAGAACGTGAAGGAAACTTTCCACGGACTATTATGCAAACCCACCAAGCGGATACACTCAGACCACCTTTAGGGCGGAAAGTAGGCACACGCACTTGACAGATACTGGAGTCTCTCCAAATGGCTTTCAAAACCACAGGGATCTCCCAGTCAGCTCCCGTCCCCGGGCCTCCCCTCCTCCCTCCCTCCTTCTAATACTCTGACAAGCGTCAAGAGTGATGTTTGAACTCAAGAGCCTTCTTCTACTCAGGATGCAGAGCAAGGGTAAGATTCACCACACTGGGGCTGTGGCACCCTCGTCCAGATGCGGCTGTTCTGTCCTACAGGTTGCCTTCGTGAGAGATCGAACCCCTTTCCCCCGGTACAGCAGATGCTCGGGGGTTGCTGGGTGCTATGGTTAGAAAGGCGGAACAAGGCAGCAGAGTGAGCCTCTTTGATGAGGGGGCGGGGCGGGAGAGATGGTTCTGGGTGAGATTTCTTTAATTCCTGCTGAAACAGGTGTCCCTCGTGACCTATGAAGGAAACTCAGCAGAGACCATTTTTCCCTTCAACATTTCTAGTTTGGAAAGGGATCTTGAGTTCACTGTGCTGTCTTCAGACAAGAGACATCCGAAAAGTGCCTTGCAAGTGGGAGAATGGCCTCGCGCAGCAGAAGCAGCAAGGGAAGATACGGCTGCTTTGACAAATACAAGTAGAGATTTGACTATCAAAATCTGTATGTGCCTCAAACATACTCCTTAAGCCTGTTATATTTTGTATTTTGTACATTGTGTTATACATCACATATGTGTTGGTATGTTTTGTGTATGTACTGGTATCTTCAGAATTCCTAAACGTCACGTGTTTTAAAAACATAATTAGAAATAAACCTGTTATATGCTATCAAACTAGTCCTGGAGAGTAAATGCCCTTTATGCTTCACCAAGTCTAGAGAAGTAGAGAGCTGCATTCCAGAGAAAAGAACAATAAAACTGTTGACAAGTGCTTGTTAGAGTGATATTCAGGCCAACACCGGAGGGTCCTGGTCGGACCGGTGGCTTCTCTTGTACTCCAGACGTAATGTGTCTCGGCTGTCGATCGCTGAGGACATGACTCTAACGGCGGGTGACGGCTGTCCTATACGAGCTCAGGGAACCAAGCTGACGCAGAATTCCTAGCAATACACAGTTCACCCACTGAAGTGTAAATACGAAGACAAGGAAGGATTTCGGTAAAATTTCGTGCGAAAGAGAAAACACAGGACTGAGGACCACTCCCAAAGACCACTGAAGAGTCACTACGCTCGGGTCCTGGAAGAAACCCCAAACTATTCTGAGGGCCTCCAGGGTCCACCCACTTTTCCCGACTGGGCTCCCCCATCTTCCCAGGAAAACGATGGTGCTAGACGGGGACTGCCTCTCCTGGGCCACACGTCTGCCCGACTAGGGACTATAGCCTCAAACCTGCTGCTCATTCAATTCTCATCAGAGGCCCGACTCCAAGGAAGTTTCCAAGGACGATGCACCTGAAGGACAGACAGACAGGGACGTGCAACACGCCAGGTAATTCAAACTTACTCCCGAGTGAATCCAGACCATCAAAAGCTACATATTCACCAAACTTTGCTTTGAGTGAGTGTCATGCTGTGTAACTATGTCGCTGTTGGCACGGAACCAAGTGTGCGAGAGGTGGTGGGAAGAAACTTCCTACTGTAGTGACTGAGAAATTATAACTTGAAAGGCCTAGGGTGCGGCCGGACATCTGGATTTTCCATAAATTTTCCGCAGACGTGCACTAAAGGTTAAAACGCACTGCCCCATTTTACAGACGGTGGAGGCGATGTTCAGACTACTGTCATGTTGACGTACGGGTCCCCTCTTAAAGAAGATCTGCGGGGAGAAATTTCCCTTAGGTCTCGGTGCAGAGCCAACCCGATTCTACCAATACCGTGAAACTCGTAACTGGCGGTGCCTCGAGGCAAATCTGCAGCTCCCTCCTAAACACCGGGCAGAACCCGAAGGCCCCAGGGAGGCATTGTGGGTGTGGTGGAAAGAACTCGGGCTTTCGAAGCAGAGACGGGGTTTAAATCCCAGCTCTCGTCCGGCTGCGCAACCTGTTTCTCATCAAGAGGCTGGGGATGACGGTCCGGGCCTCACGAAGTTGCGGAGGACCACCGAGGTGCAGGGGTCCAGGGGCCGGGCCGCCAAGCCCGAGGCCGGCAGTCCCGGCACGTCCGAGCCCGGCAGCGGAGCCACATGACACAGTGTTTCCCGACTGCGCGTTCCTGCGTGCTAGCTCCCACTCTGCCCCGCCGGGACTCCCTGGCCGGTTTGGCCCGTTCTAGGGCTGGATGCCCGCCGGCCGGGCTGCGCGCGCGCACACACACACATACACACACACACCCCGCCGGCCGGGCTGCGCACACACGCGCGCGCGCGCACACACACACACACCGCAATCCCCGCCGCCGGCCGCGCCGCCCTGCGCGCCCGAGCTCCCGAGCGCCAGGCCCTGGGAGGCGTCGTTCCGCGGCGGGCTCACCTGCAGGCGGTGGCTCTTGACCAGGTGCATGTTGAGCGCCGGGCTGTTGGGCAGGATCTTGCCGCAGCCGCGCACGGTGCACAGGATGTTGGTCCGCACGGCCCGGGACAGCTCGCTCACCGACGGCTGGATCAGCTCCCGGGCCGGAGGCGCCGGACCCGCGGGCTGCTGCCTCGCCGCCGCGGGTCGCGGCCGGCTGCCCTTCAGTCGCCCGGGAGGCCCCCACGGGCCCGAGGCGGCGGCGGCGGCTCCCCTCGCGGCCGTCGGGACGGTCGGGGCGCCCGAGGCCAGAGCCGCGGACCCCGCCGCCGCCGCCGCCTCAGAGGCCGCCATGGCTGCCGCACGGCAGAAGGGCCTCGCCAGCAGGCCCCGCCTCCCGCCGCAGCCACTTCCGGCAGGGGGCGGGGCCTCCAGCCTCATTAGCATCCGGCGGGGCCGGGACGGCCGCGGCGCCCCCTGCGGGCCTTGGAGCGCGGGTCGGCTGAGGCCGGAGGGTTACAAAATTTCACCGGGGTCCCTTGCGAACGCATCGAAGGGGTTGGTCCCACTTGGGCAATAATTGTATGGAAGACAAATCAGTATAGTATGTTCAGGAACTTTATTTCCCAAAGATTAGAAACAACCCAAATATTAGCCAATAGTATGTTAATTACATCTATTGTCTGCTGAGGACTTACCATGCGCTAGACATTTTGTATCTCATTTTGTCCTCGCAATAGGTGTAGCGGGTATGTACTATAAGCTTTCCCCCAATTTTCAGAGAAGTAACTAGCCATAGGTCACATTATACAAATTAATTGCTAATAACTGAGTTAATCATTTTAAGAGAGGGTGGATTTATATGCCTCTATCTTAAGCGCTGAAATTTGATTACTGTTTGGGAAACAGTATAGTTCAGGGCAGGGTTCCAAAACCTAAGTACCTAGAAGGGCTAGCTGGACCACATAAATGAACACACATGAGACCAGGTGTAAATAGAAGAGAGAAATGAGGACTGCAGAGTCATGGAAAAAAACATCCTTTGTTTAAAGGGGGCAGCTGTCACTCGTGTGTGGTATCACTAGATGTATTTTTCAATGTTTTTATGTGAAAACTTCCAATTTATATACCAGAAGCTGTGCTAGCTTTCTATTGCTACAGGTACAAATTGCCACAATTTTAGTGGCTTAAAACGCCATAGATTTGTTATTTTATAGTTCTGTATGTCAGAAGTCTGACATGAGTATGAGGCTAAGCTGGAGGTGTGGGCAGGGCTGCATTTCTTCTGGAGGCTCTACGGAAGAAGGTGTTTACTTGCCTTGTCCAGCTTCTCAGAGTCAGTAATGGTGAGTTGAGTCTTTATCACATCACGGACTTCTCCCTCTGCTCTCTCCTGTTCCTCTTCCACTTTTGAGGACCTTTGTGATTACAGTAGGTCCATTTAGGAAATCCAGACTAATCTCCCCTTTGCAAAGTCCCTTTGCCTTGTAAGGTGATATATATTTACAGATTCCGGGAATTAGGATGTGGACATCTTTGAGGGGAGGGCATTATTTTGCCCATCATAGAAGTTCTGATTTTAAAAGTACTGTGGGACAAAAAAACAAAAACAAACAAAAAAACAACCCCGCATCTATGTGCGCGGGATAGCATCCACAGGCTATTGTTTCTTTTGGCATGGGGTCTCAGAGTCCAATTGCCTCAGCTTATTGTGGGTACAGCCACTTACTGGCCTAAGATCTGGTATTCACTTCAGTAGAATTAGACTGGTAATTCTGCCTGCCATATAGGATTGTTACGAAAATAAGATAATGCATATAAAATACTTAGCAGTGACCTAGTAAATATTCCATAAACGTTAGCTGTTGAATTTTGCAGACTCTACCTAAAGCACAATAAATTCCTTTGGCTGTAGCGGTCCTTGGGTCTGCATTTACCGCTCCATCTGTTCCTAAGACTGCATTTGAATGCAGTATGTGTCTCTGGACCGTCAAGTACATGACAGAAGTTCCAGTCCAAGACAGTGACAAAAGAAGAAATTGAACTCACCTCCTCCATGGAATTCACCAAATTATACCTAAAGAATAATTCCTCCTGAAGAAGAACAGAGGGCAGACTGAACACCAAGTACACAACAGAGTTCCATGTATTCTCATTTCCTTAAGCAGGAGCCTGTGTCTGGGAGGGCTACAGGATGAGCCTCAAGTGATTCCACTGTAGGGTGGATAATACGATTAGTGTCTTTCTCATTCAGCCTCCATTTGCACATCACTGCCAAGCACCAGGGAGGGCTGTGAGCCTGTGAGAAACCATCCTGGGGAGACTGCAGGGCCTCTGTGCAGACCCAACAGAGGCATTCAGGCACCGGGGCAGAAGCTCCTCCCACATGTGTGCACATAGGGACAGACGCTCTATACCATGACTATGGTCTACAAGGAAATTAGTATTATTGAGCCCCAACAGACTCAGTGCCTCACTCTGAGATTACTGAAGTGTCTATGCCACTTGTGAATTAAATCTAAAAACATATTTTTTCACGTACCTATAATCTATAGACAATACCATTAAATTATAAAGCACTGTTTAGCCCTTCTCTGATTGTATTTACATTTTTGTATACTGAGCCTGTTTTTGATTTTCATCAAAAGTAACTGATGTACCAGTTTTTATTTTTTTAAGTGTTTATTTTAAGAGAGAGAGAAAGAGAGCAAGTGGGGGAGGGGCAGAGAGAGAGGGGAAGAATCCCAAACGGGCTCTTTACTGTCAGTGCAGAGCCTGATGCAGGGCTCGATCTCACGAACCGTGAGATTATGACCTGAGCTGAAACCAAGAGTTGGATGCCTAACCCACTGAGCCGCCCAGGCGCCCCTGATGTACCAGTTTTTGAATATCTTCATTCACAAATGGTGTTTTCTTCTCTGCTCGGACCACTGGCTAACATCGCTCCAATTTTTCAATCTTGTAACAGATGGAGGCACTCGTATCTTGTTACATGGCAGTTTTATCTCTACCTTTATTCGGTCCTTGCTTTTTGTTTGCTTTCCCATTTGCCCAGACTGCCTCACCTTTTAATTTTATCGTAACTGTAATAAACGTTTTTATACCCCAAATCCTTTGTGGAACACAACAGGGAGTAGAGTTTGAAATGTTATTAAGAAAGGACATGCTATATTGTGATGATCACCGAAGAATTTCCATCAGAAGTGATGTACCAGTTTTTAAATCTTTATTCACAAATCAGTATAGTATGGTGAGTTTGAATGCCATATGTAGGATAAAACAGACTATGAAAAGTATCATACTTACACAGCAACTATTATATTACTGAATCATCTGATATTGTACTTCCTGCAATAACTTAATAGACCCAACTCTACCCTTTGAAGGGACCAATTTTATGATTTTCCTAGAAAGTTTTGAGTTGAGGATAGTTTCTTGCTATTTCTTTCCATGATCCAAGGCTTCAGACAAAATCACTGGAAACAGCCATTAGAACTCAGTCTCTCCAGGATCGAGGAGAGACAGGAGTGAGAAACAGGACACCTAGTCACTTTTTAAAGGCCCACAATCGCTATGCTTTGCAGGATATGGGGGAGCGGGGTACACACTGGAGGAGGAAAGAATCAGTCCCAACAAGCATATTGAACATTTCTGGACTGTCAATATTAAGAATGAATTTCTAAAACACAAGTTCATACACAGAAGCTGTCCACTAGCTGTTGACTGAAATGCATATGCAATATATTCAAGGAAAAAGTGTGCTTACAAAACCACACACATCCTATTTGTCTCTAATTTTAAAATAATTCATTCCCTTATTGGGTATGCAGGTGAGCAACGGAGAAAGTGGTGCGTCTGCAATACCTGAAATTAAAAAAACAAAACAAAACAAGTCAGTTTAAAAATGGCCAAGATTAGAGGGTGGGTGGATCATGGACCCCCGTGACGTACAGAAGGAGAACATACGCAAAATAGGGCACGCGGGGATAGCAGATGGGAGCCAGGAGGAAGCTCAGAGGTAATTAGCCAGCAGAGAGAGAGGATCAGATATAGTGTGTCGTGAATTCTTCCCGCCTGTAAGATAAGCTGACTACTTACCAGCTGGTGCTAAGGATTTCAATGCTTCTAGAAGATGCGGGCTAGAGAACTTTATTAGGCACCGGAGGGGCTCTTTTCTCTCAGCCAAGATGCCTCCATGGAAGTCACTTTTGAATTTCGTTTCAAGCTGTCAACAAATTTATTTATAAATAACTACTAAATATATCAGCTGTGATGGCAAACTGTAATTAAATCAGGTGATGTGTTTCATTAATTCTTGTCCTCAAGAAATACAGGGATTGATGGGGGCGGGAGCCATTTAATTTGCTAACTGCAAACGTAGAGGGCATCCCGTGTGTCAAAAGGCATCATCCACAAAACGCCATGTATGCACAGTGCCCGCACACAGGAGACCTTGGAGGTCAACTCTACCCCCAGGTGATCTTCACCTGAGTATTTAGTTTGCATTCTTACTGGCAAATTTGCACTATCTTTTGAAATCTGTCATTTCGATGTAAAAATGTCATGTCTTTCGAGTCACTACCATGGTTTTTACCTGATTATGGAAGATTTCAAAAATACACAAAAGTAAGGAGCACAGGCAATGAGTCCCCATGTGCACGTCACCCGGCTGAAACCATTATCAGTTCATGGCTAGTCTTCTACCAGCCCACCTCCTGTTCCATAATGACCACTGCCACAGGACTATTCTGCAGTAAACCCCAGACACGATGGTATTCCATCTGTAAACATTCAGTACCTAGAAAGACCTAAGAAGGACTCTTTTTTAATTTTTTTTTAAATGTTTCTTTATTTTTGACAGAGAGAGACAGAGTGTGAGCAGGGGAGGGGCAGAGAGACAGAGGGAGACACAGAATCCAAAGCAGGCTCCAGGCTCTGAGCCATCATCACAGAGCCTGACACGGGGCTCAAACCCACAAACAGTGAGATCATGACCTCAGATGAAGTCGGATGCTTAACTGACTGAACCACCCAGGCGCTGGTCTTTTTTGTTTTTTTTTTAATATTTTTTTATTTTTTAGAGAGAAAGCATAAGTAGTGGAGAGGGGCAGAGGGAGAGGGAGAGAGAATTTTAAGCAGGTTCCACACTCAGCACAGAGCCCAACAAGGGGCTCAATCCCACAACCCTGGGATCATGACCTGAGCCGACATCAAGAGGTGGAGGCTCAACCAACTGAGCCACCGAGGAGGCGCTCCAGAAGGAATCCTTTTAAAACCTTCATCTCCGTAACAGTATCAGACCTAGAAAAATTGGTAACAATCTAACAATCCTTTAATATCAAATATCCACTGGCTGCTTCAATAGGTACTGGAGTCTTAGATTCTAATTTCAAAATTCTTTTCCTTAAAGTGCCTCTTAAAATTTACAGGCAGTATTTTGAAATGTTTAGAGGGTGAGTATTGTCTGCAACTAACTCAAATGGTTCAGAAGAAATCAAGAAAAAGAAGGAAAGGAAATGTGCAAAATGTTAACAACTGGTGAACTGAAGCAAAGGGAAAATGGATGTTCATTGCAATGTCCTTGCAAGTGTTCTGAAGGTTTGACGTTTTTCAAAATAGAAAAGGTAGGGAAAATTAATAGCAGGCATGAATCAACGTGCACTCTGACTTACAGAACAGAGCGATTCTAAATTGTATCCACGGAGGGCTTTGCAGATTCTTACTTATTCTCAGTGGTTCTCTTTAGTAGGCAGAATCAGCCAGAGAGCTTGTAAGAACAGATGGCTGGGTCCCACCTCCAGAGTCCCTGATCCAGTAGGACCACGGTGCAGTGGGCCCAATAATCTGCATTTCTTACCCGTTCTCAAGTGATGCTGATACGGTGGCTCCAGAGACCACACTATGAACCAGTGTCCTAGACTATGAGTTGTTCAAAGGAACTGGGTTAAAACTGTCATGTAGGGAGCCCAACTTGAAAGATACTAGCTTTTCCCACTAAAAACAAATCAAAGAAAACAGGTGTTGGGCCTGGGTGAGCAGATCAATGGCGGATTTAAAGCACTGCCTATAACTGTAGGGGGTGCAGAGCAGAAAGAATTTACTAGAGGGGAGGAGGGTGTTATGAGTAGGAGTGCCAGTATTAGATTGGGGCAATCGTGATATAAACCTTGAATTTTTCTAATGGTGGCAATGGGCTTGCCCCCAACCTGGCTTTCCTGGTGGGCAGTGGCACAGTTCTGGAATGAGCTAGGTTTATAGTATTGACTAGGCTACTTACTGGTTTCTCTCCGGTGATGCCAACTGGTCTAGGTATGTCACGACTTCTTTATTCACTCTTTTATTCAATGAATATTTATGAGCACCGACTACAGGCAAGTGTGGACGGGCTAGAAAGGGGATAGCTCACAACTTTTTTCCCCTCAAAAATACAGATCACAGCTGGTTACACAAAACTAAATGAGTACCTAAGATGAAATCAAAAGGCAAATTCAGAATTTCTAGAAGTCTCCTTCGCTACCATGGGAACTTATTACATACGATAAAGACGTCTATTTTAACTCTTCAATTTATCACACAGAATACAAAGTGATAGTGACGCTACTTATCATGGTGAGCAATGAGTGATGCACAGAATCAGGCACCATGACCATACACCTGACACTGGCCTAACCTTGTGGGTCGACACCACTTCAGTAAGAAAAAAGAGAAGTTAAAAAAAGAAAACAGTGATAAAGGAAAAGAAAGTTTCTTATTATCGTTTTCCACCTAATTTTTTTTTCTTTTACAAACATATGGGTAACTCATAGTTCATGTTTATAGCAATGTCCCACCTTATATTGTGCAAATTCTAGTCTTGGTTGAGGATAGTCTCCAAAAGTTTCTTGAGTCACTCTCTGGACTCTTTCTTTTTCGATTCTGTTTTCATGAATGATCCTTGAATCCACTATACATGGAAGATTTCAAAAGAAAACAGACATTAGAAATATCTTTCATCCATAAAGTATCCTCCTTTCCTTCCTAACTTTTCAACTGGCTGGTGTCATTTAAAGATACCATTTACTGGGGTGCCTGGGTGGCTCAGTCCGTTAAGCGTCCAACCTCGGCTCAGGTCATGATCTTACAGTCTGTGGGTGGACCCCGCGTTGGGCTCTGTGCTGACAGCTTGGAGCCTGGAGCCTGCTTCGGCTTCTGGGTCTCCCTCTCTCTCTGCCCCTCCCCTGCTCACGTGTGCATGCTCTCTCTCTCAAAATAAATAAACTTAAAAGAAAGTTTACTGTTTCTTCTCTTGATTGCAATAATTCCTTACTATAGGAAAATCTGAAAGCGCACGCTGGTAAATAAAATAAAAATCCCCAATAATTCTACCAATGAAGGAAAAGCATTGTTAATGTTTTAATATATTTTGTCTAGCTCACCCCTCACTTCTTAAAATTATTTATTTATTTATTTATCTCGAGAGAGGGAGCAAATAAGTGAGGGGCGGAGAGAGGGAGAGGGAGAATCCCACAAGGGGCAGAGAGAAAGAGAGAGAGAGAGAGAGAGAGAAGCGAGGCTCACCCAAAGTGGGGCTTGAACACACGAATCGAGATCACGAAGTCAGATGCTTAACCAACTAAGCCACCCAGGCACCCTTAGCCCCCTTTTTAGCAAATAAAAAGATATGTATTTTTAACTGGGATTATAAAATACACAGAGTTTTGTATCCTGCTTTCTTTACTTAACATGACATCAACAGCGGTTCCTATGCCATCAGAAAGTCCTAAACGTATTTAAATCATAATTGCTGTACTATCTCATTTTATCGCCAAATCATTGCTGAGAGACAGGAAAACGTTCATTTCCATAAATGTAGGCTGTACCCCTCCACTCTTCCGTCGTTGTTTACTCTGCTGTCCTGGGTTTTCCACGGACAGACTCGTGCCACCTGTGAGGAGCGACACAGTCACAACTGAGTATTCCAGAAGCAGTTTATCCAGCACATTCCGAGCTGGGGCTCCAGACTCAGACAGACTTGGATTTCGTCTCTGGCTTCGGCAATTCCTAGCTGTGTTAACTTTGCCTGGCAAGTGGCTAAACCCATCTGAAACCCAGCTGCCCGATGAAGAGATTGTTCGGGCACTGCTATGAAGATGAAGGAAATGATACCTGTAAACATCTTTGTGTGGTGCCTGGCACTAAAGAAATGCTTGACTATTAGTTAATTTTTGTTTTTAGTGTTACTACTTGCCATTCTAGTAAATGCTAGAAAGAACCTACGGGAGCTCGGTTTCCCCCTTTCAGCAGAAAGTTAATTTGCAATTTTTCGCAAAGCAGTAAATAGTTTTGAATCAGGCTCCTAGTGATTAGGTGTTTTACCGAGTGATAGAACTCTAAAAAGGAATGATGCGCTTCCAAATTTGTTTTATCTTAAAACACACATACTGTGCATGTCCAGCTCAAGGTTTTCTTGTAGAGGCATAGTGGAGTTGTGAGTTTCAAACTTCTAAAAAAAAAAGAAAGAAAGAAAGAAAACTGAATCTTTTCCTAATTTTAACATCTTGAAATATAAATAATAAATGGTTTTAGGACACAGGTACTAAATGTATTTGCAATGTGATGTTTCTGCTTGATAGCTACGCCTTCATCACCACAAAACACCTGCCGACATTCCTTTTAGAAAAACCACTTTCCTCCTGGAAGCCAATCTCTCATTCCTACTCACGCTGCAGCAACTGTTTTTGTGTTTGACGATGTGAATTTTCCTAGGAATGAATGCAACTGTCATAGAACAGGTGGAAGGGTGGTGGGTAAGGCGGGGGAGTTTGCTATGGGAGAAAATCATTAACTTAATGTTAGATTTTTTTTTTTCTTTAAAGAGTGGCTTGCAGAGAGCCATCACTTTTTTCTATTTAGAACAGATGAAAATACGTAAGTGTAACATATCTAAGGGCTCAGAGATATACAGAGAGCATTAACAATCCACTTACAGGGGTCTAAACATATGGGCCTGCAGTTGCCATGCAGAGCCAAAAATAACCCTGAGTCTGTGCAAAAGGCCAGATCTCCTTTTATCATTAGAGGAAACAATGCATTCAAATAATCTTAAGAAATAAATAAATTGGGGGGCTTAATAAACCGACGCTTTCTCCTTTCCTTGTAACCCCTCTATTACCTGCTTGACTGATGGGACAAAAATTAATTCTGCTTCTGTCTTGCATAATGGAGTAATAGAATTTAGCTTCAAAAGACAGTGTCAAGTTACTGTAAAGATAAAATAACTTCTAACTGGAAGAGCTCATTTGGAAGCTGGGCTCTCTCACGTAAGCTCTAATGACTGATGAGCAGTATAAAACACAATGCAATTATAACAAGATGATAGTGGGGGACCGTTGTTTCCTTTCATGTTGACTGAGAGCTTTCTCCGCTTCAGTAATATCAGAAGTGATCTCCTTCTGTTGGAGGTGGACTTTCCCACCTGCCCAGATGCTTCTAACTCAAGTGTGAAAGAGAAAATGGAGACGCACACAACTTCACAGAGTCACTGATAGGCTCACCTGATTATACTGTTTGAAAACAATAGCCTTCAGAGAGTCCAGATACCGGCTTCTGAGGTCCATTTTCACAATCTTATGGTGATTGCTAGCAACGGTCAGCGCCTGGAAGTGAAAATTAGCAAGACCATGAGGATTACCGTGTTTATCCTGATATTTATAATATCTATGGTATTTGATTGAATTTTTGCACTAAGCACACGTTACTTCTTCCTTTTCTTATATGTAAGGTAACCATTTGTTTATTTCCCAAACAAGGAAATGACTGATGATGAAAGGTGACAATAATAATACTTTAGAAGGCAGAATCCAAGACTCTGAGTTCGACAAACTGAGGTTATATCCTACATATTTTGTGATTTACTTTACAATAAGGTAATCACATGAAAATATAATTTTATGACTGTTGGTGATACAAAATAACCACAGAATTCACTCCTTCAGTGGCCGTTTTCCAGTGATGTCATATCACATGTCCCTTTTTAACTTTAGAGAGAGAGAGAGAGAGAGAGTGTGCATGCGTGAGCAGAGGAAAGGGGCAGAGAAGAGAGAGAGAGAGAGAGAGAGAGAGAGAGAGAGAGAGAGAACCCCAAGCAGGCTTCACACTTGGTGCAGAGCCTGACGTGCATCTCGATGCCACAACCCTGGGATCATGACCTGAGCTGAAATTAAGAGTTGGATGCTCAACTGACCGAGCCACCCAGGCATCCCTGTTCCCTGTATTAATAATTAAAATTCAGCATCCATTCAGAAACCAAAATGGCTCCGTGCAAACAGTGGAATCTAGCACCGCATGCCAAGGGACCCAGAAGGGTTCCTGCTTTGTATACTGGGTAACAGGCAGACAAATCATGGGACAGGTTGTCCCTTATTAGACCTATCTTTTGCAAGTATTTTCTATCACTCTGTGGCCTACATTCTAATTCTTTTGATGTTGTCTTTTGCACAGCTGAAGTTTTAATTTTTTTTTTTTTTCAACGTTTTTTTATTTATTTTTGGGACAGAGAGAGACAGAGCATGAACGGGGTAGGGGCAGAGAGAGAGGGAGACACAGAATCGGAAACAGGCTCCAGGCTCCGAGCCATCAGCCCAGAGCCTGACGCGGGGCTCGAACCCACGGACCGCGAGATCGTGACCTGGCTGAAGTTGGACGCTTAACCGACTGCGCCACCCAGGCGCCCCTGAAGTTTTAATTTTAATGAAGTTCAGCTTATCAATTATTACATATTTTTCTATAATGGATTGTGCCTTTGGTGTTACATCATTGCCACACCCAAGGCTATAGAGGTTTTCTCCTATGTTACCTTCTAGGAGTTTTTTGTTTTTCTTTTTCGTTTTTTTTTAATGTTTGTTTATTTTTGAGAGAGAGAGAGAGAGAGAGAGAGAGAGAGAGAGAGAGAGATACAGAATTTGAAACAGACTCCAGGCTCTGAGCTGTCAGCACAGAGCCTAAACACAGGGCTCGAACTCAAAGCTTGGAGATCATGACCTGAAGTTGGACGCCCAACCTACTGAGCCACCCAGGTGCCCCACCTTCTAGGAGTTTCTGTAGTTTTAGATTTCTATAGTTTCTATAGTCTTAGATTTACCGCTATGATCCATTTCTGAGTTTATTTTTTGTAAAGGGTACAAAGCCTACACAATCTTCTTTTTTTTCTTCCTTGTGGATGTCCAGTTGCTTTACCCTCATTTGTTTTTAGTTTTTTCTTTTCAACATTTTATTTAAATTCTAGTTGGTTAACATACCATGTAGTATTCGTTTCAGGGGCAGAATTCAGGGGTTCATCACTTACATATAACACCCAGTGCTCATCACAAGTGCCGTCCTTAATACCCATCACCCATTTAGCCCATCCCCTACCCACTTCCCCCCATCAACCTGGAGTTTGTTCTCTATATTTAAGAATCTCTCATGGTTTGTTTCCCTTTCTCTTTTTCCCCCTTTCATATGTTCATCTGTTTTGTTTCTCAAACTCCACATATGAGTGAAATCACATGATATTTGTCTTTCTCTGACTGATTTATTTCACTTAGCATAATATACTCTAGCTCCACCCACACTGATGCAAATGACAAGATTCCATTCTTTGGATGGCTGAATAATATTCCATTGTATGTAGACACCACCTCTTCTGTATCCATTCATCAGCTGATGGACATTTGGGCTCTTTCCATACTTTTTGGTTATTGTACACAATGCTGCTATAAACATCAGGGTGCATGTGCTCCTTCAAATCTGTATTTTTGTATCCTTTGGATAAATACCTAGTAGCACAATTGCTGAATCAAAGGGTAGTTCTATTTTTAGTTTTTGAGGAACCTCCCTACTGTTTTCCAGAGTGGGTGTACCAGTTTGCATTCCCACCAACAGGGCAAGAGGGTTCCCCTTTCTCCGCATCCTCGCCAACACCTGTTGTTTCTTGCGTTGTTAACGTTAGCCATTCTGACAGGTGTGAGGTGGTATCTCATTGTGGTTTTGATTTGTATTTCCCCGATGATAAGTGATGGTGAGCACCTTTTCACGTGTCTGTTAGCCATCTGGATGTCTTGTTTAGAAAAGTCTCTATTCATGTCTTCTGCCCATTTTTAACTGGATTATTTGTTTTCTGGGTGGTGAGTTTCATAAGTTCTTTAAAGGTTTTACACACTAACACTTTATCGGATATGTCATCCGCAAATGTCTCCTCCCCTTCCGTAGGCTGCCTTTTAGTTCTGTTGATTGTTTCCTTTGCTGAAGCGCATATTTCTTCTAGACTGAAAGACAATAAGAGAGCTCCAAACCAATACTTGTGTTATGCTCCCACTTGTAGAACACTTTCTGCTCCTTATTTTAGGAAATCAAGGATTACATGTGGCATTTTATATAAAACGCTTATCGAGCAGTTTAAACCTACATAGACCTCGGAGATAAGGGTAATAAAAATACTATAGCTTATAGTAATTGGTTCCATACCTGACTCAGAAGGGGTGTATTGCTCTTCAGGTGGCAGAAGGAAGTGAAGGCGTAGGGAGTCTGGGAATAATACACCACAAAAACCGGTTTGTACTGGTTTGGCTTTCTGTACTGTGTTCCCCAGGCGATTCGAATCCATACTGCATTCTCCTCAGCGTCTCTGAAGCTGACCGTCACCTTAATAAAAAGAAGATTTAAGTTTCCTAATTAAAATCTGTGGCACCAGGGGGCCTGGCTGGCTCGGTCGGTAGAGCATGTGACTCTTGATCTTGGGGTTGTGAGTTCAAGCCTCACATTGGGCATAGAGATTACTTAAAAAAAAAAAAAAGTCACATTAAAAAAAAAAAAAAATCCATAGCACCAACAACTGGTGCTCCTTAGGGGTGAAGGATGTCTGTATAACCTTGCACACAGGCAGAGATCTGGCAGAGTCTGTAGTTTTCAGTACAGTGTTCTGGGAATCTTTGGGAAAAGGTTTTGTGGTTGTTTGGAATTCACATTTATGCCTTGCAAAGTCTTTTGGAAAGAAAACAAATTTTATTTTATTAAAAAAAATATTTATTTTTGAGAGAGAGAGAGAGCGTGAACAGGGGAGGGGCTGAGAGAGAGGAAGACAGAGGATCCAAAGTGGGCTCTGTGCTGACAGCCCACTTTGACAATCCCGCTGACAGTGGGGCTTGAACTCACGGGCCATGAGACCATGGCCTGAGCCAAAGTTGGACGCTTAACTGACCTGGCCACCCAGGCACCCCAGAAGGAAAACAAATTTTAAACCCTACAATCAGGGTATCACAATTTTTCAACAATTTCTTGGGCTTGTCCTGAAAAACTGTTCACTGACCTGTAAGAGTTTATAAGGCAAGCTTACAAATGGCATACCTGATTTATAAACAAGACTTTTTGACATCAAGCACAGACCTAGCGTGCACTATAAAGTTTAATGGTAAGATTTCTCTGGAGTAATGGGCTCAAATATATTAATCCAAATGTTCTTATGCATTTAGCTCAGATGCTAATGATTACTCTAAAGTTATGTGGCAAGAATATAGAAAATTCTACTTGGTTTCCATTTCATGGATAAAATACAGATCTTTCTAAACCGTTAAACGTAATTGCCAGTTGGGTTAGAACTTAATGGCCTCCTCCTAGACTCTTAACTGCCCCCCAATTCAGCTTCCCCTTGGAAGTCAGACCCTGGACAGGAGGCAGCTGATGCAGATGCATTTGGCTTGCCCACGTCTCCTTACTTCCTCCCTCTTGGATCCCCAGAGAAAGCAGGTGGTAAGAAGGCAGTTACTCCGACTCCGCCCACTCTTCATCTGGCTGCTTTCCCACATT
The DNA here is from genome assembly GCF_023721935.1 of Panthera uncia. Lineage (NCBI taxonomy): Eukaryota > Metazoa > Chordata > Mammalia > Carnivora > Felidae > Panthera > Panthera uncia. The sequence goes on along the minus strand of NW_026057589.1, from coordinate 18,697,327 downwards.
CCCTCCGTATATGAGACAAGGAGCCCTCCCCAGACTGGGGTGTGGAGTGTGCGGGGCTGTCTGACCTGCCCGAGTGAGGAGCCATAACGCTTGGCCCCGACAGGCACCCACTGGGCCTCTGCTGGCTTGTGTCACATTATAAAAGCGAAGCCTGTAAAATCAAGATTGAAGGCACTACGTGGAGGGCTCACCTTTACCAGAGGGAGAATATCGGTTGCACTCAACATATTCAGGTTAACCTCTCTAGCCAACAATGAGGATAATGTAAGCAAGGGCTTTTGGAGAAGCTTAAAAGAGGTCTGTGTCCTTCCTAAATTGGATGTGTGGTTGGGCACACATGTACACTTTCCTGGAGAGGGGTGCGGTATCATTTACCAAAATTTTCATAAGAGTCTATGATCCAAAAAAAGGTTAAAAATCAACGGGCTAAGATGTTCTATCTCACATTGTTCTCGTAAAGATGATATTCAGATACCTGAAGAGGTAAGGCCCAGATGCAGACCTTTGCTATTTTCCCACGAAACTACCTTGATAGATATCATCCTTCAACAGCAAGGATAAAGCACGCTTCACTGAGGATAGCTCAGATTAATACTGTCCAAGCTGAACTAGGAGGTGAGTCCAGCCAAGTGTCCTAAGTGGTTTGGCTAACCTGGGATGGTACTGCTGGCCAGGGGTACCCTGGCCGTAAACTGCTCATAACTGGCTACTGAACATTGCAGAAAAAAGTTTAGCATGGGAAACAAATGAAGCTTACAACACACAGAATTGCTACATACTTAACTATGTTAATATATTTAGTACAGATTACCATTATTGTGCTACATGATGTATAGGTAAAAAAAGGAGAGTAAATGTGCTACCTTTTTACAATTGAAACATATTTTTTAGTTTGTCTCTTTTTTATAAGTTTTCTTTTTAATTTTTTTAAATGTTTATTATTTTTGAGAGAGAGAGAGAGAGACAGAGCACAAGCGGGGGAAGAGCAGAGAGAGAGGGAGACAGAATCTGAAGCAGGCTCTAGGCTCTGAGCTGTCAGCACAGAGACCGTCGTGGGGCTTGAACCCATGAATTGTGAGATCATGACCTGAGTTGAAGTTGGATGCTTAACCAAATAAGCCACCTAGGTGCCACTCTTTATAAGTTTCCTAAGAACAACACATTTTGAATAGTTTTACCTGGTAAGACATACGATTAATGACTCTGCCTCTCTCTCCGTGTCTCTCTCCCTGGCATACAGAGAGCATACTCTCAAAGGCTCTGGATCAGATCCCCCGTAGCACAGGCTCCATCCATTACCCCCCAAGTTAGGCTCCCAGCTCCCTCTGTCGTACCAGCTTCTCTACCCCATTGGTTCAAGGGCAAGAGTTCGTAACCTGAAGGCCCTGATCAAAATCAGCATGTCTACAAACTAACTGAACTTTGGCATTTCCTTCAATCGTGAAGGTAGGCAACGAAACGGTAGAATGTTAGGAACTATTACTCTATTGTCTGGACAAATTTCTCACCCCATTATAGCCTTGCACATGCCTCAAAAATATCATTTATGCCATCACTACTTTGAAACTAGTTGTTTTTAGACCTACTGTGAGATTATTTACTGTGTTAATAAAGAAGCACATGAGTACTACAGCACGACTTCGTATTTTAATACCTTAATAATGGTATTTTCATGTATTTGGTTTTCCTTGTAATTCTCTATATTATAGCATTTAAAAACGACTTTCAAGGGGCACCTGGGTAGCTCAGTCAGTTAAGCATCCAACTTCGGCTCAGGTCACGGTCTCACAGTTCGTGGGTTTGAGCTCCACGTCGGGCTCTGTGCTGACAGCTCAGAGCCTGGAGCCTGATTCAGATTCTGTGTCTCCCTCTCTCTCTGCCCCTCCCCCACTCACACTCTGTCTCCCTCCATCTCAAAAATAAATAAACATTAAAAAAAAAAATAAAAAAAAAATGACTTTCAAGAAGTGGCCTATAAGCGTCACTAACAGCAAAAGGGGTCCTTGGCACAGAAAGGTTAAGCCACCTCCTGTAGAGCAACAGGCAAGTTACTATTCAGTCCTGGGCACCAGGAGACTCTACTTGGCATGACATCACCATCAGCAGCCTTTTGGAAAGTGGGGTTATCCAGCTGCTAGTTAAGTCAGGAGGAAGAAAGTGAAGTCAGCTGGGAGTCCTCGGGTAGTTGAGAAATGGGGCTGGCACACGTGGTCCAGCTCAGGGCAGGGGAACAGGGGAGACAGAGAAGACACCAGAGTGCTGGGCATTTGCCGGCCTTTCAGGCAGGAAGATCTGACCAGTAAAAAAGCTCCTTTGTTCACCCAGCCTTTTCCACTAGTCTGCCTGAAATTCATTCAGGAGGGAAAAGCTTTTGGAATGCAGAAGTGATGGAAGAGAAGAAATCTAATAACTGAGGGGTGTTTGGGTGGCTCAGCTGGTTAAGCATCCAACTTTGGCTCAGGTCATGATCTCATGGTTCATGAGCTCAAGCCCCGTGTCAGGCTCTGTGCTGAGAGTGCGGACCTTGGGATTCTCTCTCTCTGCCCCTCCCTTTATTTTGAGAGAGAGAGAGAGAGAGAGAGAGCGAGTAAGCACAAAGTCCGATGTGGGGCTCGAACTCATGAAACTGTGAGGTTATGACCTGAGCTGAAATCAAGAGTCAGACGTTCACCCGACTGAGCCACTGAGGTGTCCCTAAATATTTTTAAAACTACAGCTATTAAAGGAATGAGGAGGTGGATAAGGAGGTGGCAAAGCCTGTGCCCAGTCCATTCATGCTGTCAGAGGGGAGCAGGACGGTTGGTTTCCTCTCAGGGAGACTATGGGACCGGAGGAAGGCTGACAATTAAAGCAGGAAGTAGGAGGCAAATGGTGACAGGAGCACAGGACAGAGGACCGCCTGCCAGGGGGATCAGGGACACTCCCTGAGGGGGCCAGAAGGATACGGAAGAGTGAGCTGTGCAAAGGCCGGAAGGATAGGGAAGAGCGAGCTGTGCAAAGGCCAGGTCGGGGAGGTCGTTCCAAGGAGAGGGAACAGCCTATGGCAAGCTCAAGGGCTTGAAGACTGGTTCGGTTTGGGTGGAGTGTAGACTACAGGTGGTGACACCTGACAGGCAGGCAGGGGATCCAGGAGGGCACGAGGAGAAACACATCAGGAGTACGGACCCAAAGAGTGTGAATGAATCTGAAGAAGCCAACGATTATAAGCCAGCGGAAAAGGCTAAATTAGTCAACAAATGGTGTTCGGACAACTGATTAGCTTCTGACAGGGAAATGAGAAAGGACTCTGTCACCACCTCCCCCATCTCTCGCCGCAGCCGAAACTAACCAGGGCAGGGCTGAGTGCAGAACCTTGTGGTGATGCTCCAGTGAAGAGCAGGAGGAAAGGAAAGAGGGTGGTCACGAAGAGCAGTTTAGGATGGGCTGACGACAACCGGGAGAAGACGAGAGATTCAGGATCAAGAGGGTTTGGCTGTTCTCTGACATGTGACCTTCCCGAGCACAAGAAATGGATGCTGTGTATCTGGAACATGGAAGGTGGAGGTGTGAGACCCTGCCAGTGTAGATGTGAAGAGCATGACCTCGAAGCCATCTGCCCGCGTTTAAATCATGGCTCTGCCGCTCTGCCCCTGTGGGACCCACCTTGCTTCGTCAGGAGGGTGCAGTGAGTTAGTGAGTGGCAAGGGCTCAGTGCAAGGCCCAACACACAGAGGTGTTTGCAATCGGCGTTACTGCTGAAAGAGAACAGGCCATGGGATTTTGTGATATCACTGGTGCCCCTGAACAGGGAGGTTCTCAAACTTGACTGGGCATTAGCAAGCACCTGGAGGGCTTTGGCCCACCCTTACAGCGTCTGAGGGAGCCCAGGTATTTGCATGTCTAATATGTTCCCAGGTGATGTTGATGATCAAACTGTGAGAACTGCTGCCTTTAAAATTCGGTTTCAATATGGCGGCAAGAGCAGTGGCCAGAATGGAAAGGGCCTAAGCATGAAGCCGGTGAGGATGCATTACCCTTTCTTTCTTTTCTTTTTTTTTTAATTTTTTTTAATGTTTATTTATTTTTGAGAGAGACAGAGACAGAATGCAAGTGGGTTAGGGGCAGAGAGGGAGACACAGAATCCGAAGCAGGCTCCAAGTTCTGAGCCATCAGCACAGAGCCTGATGCAGGGCTCGAACCCACGAGCTGTGAGATCATGACCTGAGCTGAAGTTGGATGCTTAACTGACTGAGCCACCCAGGTGCCCCTGCATTACCCTTTCAAATGGTCTTTTGGGGAAGGTTTTTGAAGGGGGCCACTAAATACCACCCCTCTTCCCTGTCCTTCTGGATCAACTGAGAAATAAGGCAAAGAGTTGGCAGGTGAGGCCAACACATATTTACCAAGAAATGGGGACTGGCTCATATCCACAGGCAGGTGGCCCTCCAGATAACAAAATCCAGTCAGGCAGACCTAACCACATAAGTGGTGGCAGAACCACTCCGGGAAGTCTCCACTGGTAGGGGCAGAGCTGGCCTTGGATGAACAGATCAGAACGGGTATCCCTGTGGGCACCTGCTCTCACTCAGGTTAAGTTGGCGCTCCTTCCAGAGAAAGGTGAAGGGGATGGTGGAGGGACGCCGGTGCCATTGGGCCTATGGGACCCCCTCCCTGTGAAGGACACATCGGGGGCAAGAAATAAATATTTCCTCCCAAGAGTGTTGTGGTAGAAAGAACAGAGCTTGAGGACGAGCATGGAGAATGGATGTCGTTCCACCAAGACCGGAGCATGCTTATAAGCAGTAGAGTGGTAGAGAAGCGATTACAAATGGGATGGAGAACAGAGAACAAGGCAGGTGGGCCCTCTGAGGATGCGGGGGTAGGGCGGGGATTCAAACGTCACACAGAAGGGTCTCCGTAAGAAAAGAAATGAGGGAAGATGCTCAGTGACGAGGGTGTGGATACGAGTATGGCAGACGTCACAAAGCGTGAGCTGAAGAGACATAAAGACCACGTCGCGGAGTCTGCATATGAAGAGGGAACACCACTCTTCTGGAGCGGGCAGCCAGAGCACGGGGACAGTGATGGGTCCTGTCTTTCCAAGCAAGCAGGACTGAGGCAGATTGAGGTGGGAAGAGAAGGAAGTAAGGGAGGCTGTTAAAAACATGATCGCCTCAACCTACGAGAAGGTACTCGGTGGTACCTGTGGACAGTGGAGGGGAGCTGAAGATTCTACGGGCGCTCCAGAGTGACACCGACCGATACCGTAGCCACTGGCCTGAAATTCACTACAGTTACATGAGATTAATGTAGTAGTTTCTCGGTCATGCTGGCCACATTGCAACTGCTCCATAGCCACACGTGGTTACTAGCCCGTGTACCAGATGGCGTGGACACAGAACACTTCCATCACTCCAGATAGTTCTGGTGCGTGGTGCTCCTCTTGAGAAAGAAGCATTTGGCCTCAAATTGACAGGTAAGAGGTAGGGAAAGTTTCTGTAATGAAGTAGGATTTATCTCTGATCTGGCCTAGAATAGTATGGGATATTACTAATTAAAATTAATTAAAATTCTTACAGAAACAAAAAACAAACACAAACCAAGGTAGTAGCAAATTTTAACTGCACAGATGCCTTGAAATTGAATTTCGTGGAGATTCAGATAAATTTTATTCTTACATTTTTTAATGCTCTCCGAAGAATTTTCTCAAATGAACTTTTGAATTGTTCCATATCAAAAAAGTCAACGTCTTCACCTGTCAAGGTCAAAAGAAAGTAAAGACAAATCAATAAAGACAAATGTTCAAGAAATACATGTGCAAGGACTCTGAAGCTAAGCATTTTGTGGAACGTCAAAGAGGGACACTGATCTAATCAAACCAATGCTGCCGGTACCCTGGATACAGTGTCACTGAATATACTTCTCATGTTTCCCACAAAAGAGTAATTTTGAAATTGCTCATTTTGAAAGAAGAGACATTTAAAAAAAAATTTTTTTTTTAAGTTTATTTATTTATGTGAGAGATAGAGCGAGAGAAAGAGAGAGAGAGAAAGAGAGAGAGAGAGCGCGCAGGGCAGTAGCAGAGAGAGGGAGAGAGAGAGAGCCCTAAGCAGACCCCGCACTGTCAGCACAGAGCCTGACTTGGGGCTCAATCCCACGAACCATGAGATCATGACCTGAGCTGAAACCAAGAGTCAGACACTTAACCAACTGAGCCACCCAGGTGCCCCCAAAAGAAGAGACATTTCAGAGGAACATATTAGCATTCCTTTTAAAAATGCCAAAATATAAAATATAAGTTTCAGTTTAAAATGGAAAACACCGGGGTGCCTGGCTGACCTAGTTGGAAAAGCATGTGACTCTTGATCTTGGGGGTTGTGAGTTTGAGTTCCGCGTTGGGTGTAGAGATGACTAAAAATAAAATAAAATTAAATTTGAAAAAAATGGAAAACATTACCTGGTTCTTTACTCATTTGAAAAACATCCCAGACTTTCTGGTGCCGATGAAATTGAGTATCTGAGAGAGGGGGGAAGAGCTTATTACTATCACATCACAGAACTCTCAAGTAATATGCTTATACATACCTATTTTAAATATGTATTTAATGTAATATGATGCTAGAGAAAATAACAGTAATTTATCAATTAGGTCATACACATTTTTATTCAAATATAAATTTTACGTGGATTAAATCTCCCCTGGACAACTAAAACAAATCATAAAGAATTACTCAGTATAGTAGAGGTTTCGCATCTACTCTTACTTAGACCATTTCTTCTATTCCCACACGGGTCTCCTCCATGGAACCCCTCACTCAGCTAGCAGAACAGGGATGCTGTGCTCCTCACGACTGGTGTTCGCACTGGCTGTTCCCTTTGTCGGGAGCCCTCTTCTCCGAGCTCGAGGTGCCCCTCATTCTGGTCTCTACTGGGAGGCCACCTATGCACAGCAGCCTGCCCAGATCCCCTGCCCAAAGCACCCGCCCACTGCGCCCTGCGCTGCTTTCCTCCGTAGCACTTACAGCTACCCGGGAGCTCACTCTGCTAGGACTGAGCTACCAGCCAAGTCCAGTCCACTTTACCCCTTGCATTTCCTGCCCCCGCTCTCTTCTCTCCATCCCTCCACGCCCCCATCTCACTCAGGCTATATCCCTCTCTTGCTTGGCTGCTCCAACAGGCTGCTGTTGGGTCTCTCCCGTCCTCCCTCGTCCCTGTCTCTGCACTGAGAGTTTTGAAAAAACAAGAACCTGATTCTTTTCTTGCTCATAATCTTTGGAGGGCTTGGCTTTATTCTTAGAATAAAGAGTGAAATCCTTTGAGGGGCTTCTGAGTCTCTGAATTATCCCCCTACCTATGCCTCATTTGTTTTGACCCCCTCCTGCAGCACTGGACTCCCATCTCCCGCCTTCTCTCTGCTCCCCTACTTACCCTCCTGCTCCAAGACCTTCTGGTGCTGTGCCCTATGCTCTCCTGCTCTTTATGTCCCCTTTCCCCTTTGCCTAGTTAATGCCACTCATCCTTTGTGGGTCTCAGCTCACGTCTTCAAGGAAGTCTTTCCTAAACCCTTGGGGTGGCTGACCCCACTCTGGTCTCACAGACCCCCTGCCTTTTCTCCTTCCCAGCACTTGCGACAGTCTGTGAGAATGCATTTGTGTCACTCGGTGACCTGTCTCCCCCCTGAGACTGGGGCCTCTCAAGAGAGTATGAATCAACCTGTTGGACCCAGCAGTGCCTAGCATATAGCCCACTGCGTGGTAGTAGTCAAAGAACATGTGAACAAATGCGTGAGAAAGGGAAACTATGTGGATCTACCCTTTACGGTCTAGACATCATCCAGTCACTGAAAATGAGACACACTCAACCGGAGGCAGATGCGCTGAATGAATTCAGCTATTTCGTAGTTGGAGCGGAATATAAAGCTGAATGTGGTTATGCCCCAGGTCACAGAAGGCAGTGAATATCAACTGATAATGATTAATTAGTAAATACCAGGGTTTTTTTTTTTTTAAGAATTTTTTTGTTTTTTAATGTTTACTCTTTATTTATTTTATTATTATTTTTTTAATGTTTATTTATTTTTGAGAGAGAGAGACAGAGTACGAGTGGGGCAGGAGCAGAGAGGGAGACACAGAATCTGCAGCAGCCCCCGACTCTGAGCTGTCAGCACAGAGCCCGATGTGGGGCTCGAACCCACCGCCCCAACTGTAAGATCATGAGCTGAGCCCAAGTCAGAAGCTTAACTGACTGAGCCACTCAGGCACCCCCTTGTTTACTATTTATTTTTGAGAGACAGAGTGTGAGCACGGGAGGGGCAGAGAGAGCGGAGACACAGAATCTGAGCTGTCGGCACAGAGCCTGATGTGGGGCTCGAGTTCATGAACTGCGAGATCACGGCCTGAGCCGAAGTCAGACACTCAGCCGGTGACTGAGCCACCCAGGCGGCCCATACCAGACTTTGTTTTAAGAACATGACATGGACTCATTTCATCCTCACTGTCACCTTATGCGACATCATCATTATTATAAAGGTTTGTCCAATGATAATACCGAGGCAGAGATGTCAAGGGCCTCCACCAGGACTCACAGGGAGACAATGACAGAGCCATGAACTGAACCCGAGAAATCTGGCCCTGGAGCCTGTGTTCTTAGACTCCACAGTTGCCTCCTGATGAGGGAAGTAAACATCTTAAAGAAGAAAATACAGAGAAGAAACCTAGGATACAAAGGGGGGAAAAAAAAAGAAATGGAAGGGGAGGAGAGGTAACAAGTTACACCGTAATAGGAACAAATTCTCGGAAATTTATTTTCAATTTCTGTTAAAGATACAGAGCCTGACAAACGTGCTTAGTGTGTGCCAGTGACCGTGCTAAAAGAGCTTTTCAAGCATTATCTTATTTAACCCTCCCAAACGACCCTGTGAAGTAGGTACTATTGTTTCTCCATTTTTCTTGGGAGGAGTCTAGGCCTAGCAAAGCCATGTGACCGGGTGAAGGACTGGAGACTGGTAAGTGACAGAGGAGGGACTGAAACCAGGTCCACCTGACTGACATCCAGAACTGCCTCTCTGACAAAAGGGGATGGGGTAAGTGTAAACACAATCACCGACACTCACAAATGATGTCTAAAAGGGCTGCGTCACGGAGACTTGCACGCTTATTCTGAAAGAGAAGATAAAACACTGAGTGAACGTGGGGGATAGTTGGGTTCTGCTACATTTACAGCACATTTTAGAGTTGCTTAGAACGAGTGTCACCGATCTCTGCTCTCCTGCCAAGTAGCAGATACACCCGACTCATGTCTCGGTAAAGGCACTCTCCTCTCCTCCCCCCACAATCTACTCTTCATTCAGCACTTTCAACTTCCTGTTTTGTTTTTTAATCAGCTGTATCCCTCTAAACTTCCTCTACATCAGGGTTTCCCAACTGGGCATTACTGACATTCAGAGGCGGATAATTCTATGTGTGGAGGGCTGTCCCAGGGTGTTAAGGAACATTCTGGCCTCTGCCCAGCATGAGCCAGTAGTATTCCCACAGCTTTGACAACCAAAAATGTCTCCAGACACTGCAGACAAAATTGTCCTGGTTGAGAACCACTGCCCTACACACATCCATTGACATACATGCATATTATATATCGTTTTTTGATGTTGTACATAAAGATCGAGTTTATCTTATTTAATGGCTGAAGAATATTTTGTTATGTGGACGTAACATTATCCTCCTATGTAGAGCTATTTCCAATTTTTTATTTTTTAAACAAGGCTACTTAACATCTTATTTATGTATAAATACTTACATGTTTGTACCTAAGTATATGAGTATCGATTATAATACTTATACCTCTTTTTTTTTTTTTTTTTTAATTTTTTAATGTTTATTTCTGGGAGAGAGAGAGAGAGAGAGAGAGAGAGAGCAAGACACAGAATCCAGAGTAGGCTACAGGCTCTGAGATGTCAGCATAGCTGACGCAAGGTTTGAACCCATAAACCGTGAGATTATGACCTGAGCCAAAGTCGGTCGCTTAACTGACTGAGCCACCCAGGTGCCCCACCTCCTTGTTTTTTTATTAATTTTTCCATATAAATCTCCCACAGTGGAATTGCTGGGTCATAGAGCGTATCTATTTAAAAGTGAGTGAGGGAAGAATGTACAGGAATAGGGGTGTTCTTTATTCTTATGCTTGCAACTTTTCTGAAAATCTGAAATTGTTTTAAAATGAAAAGTTAATAAATATATGTGAAAGAGGGGGTCTCTTCCCATACAACTTTACCAACACATCTGAGTATTAACCTTTTCATCTTTAGGTGCAAAATCTAATAGGTAAAAAAAGAATACTTCTCATTATTTTAACTAGTATGGATTGTATTTTCCCCCATGGTGGTCACTTTCTTACTGATACGTAGGCATTCTTTGGAAGTTGCAAAAGCCAATCAAAAATTAGCTTCTTCCTCACTGTAGTAGTAGGTAGCCCACATCCCTTCACAGCTTAGCAGCTGCACTAAATTTCTTTTAGACTCAAAAAAGGAAGTGGGGCGCCTGGGTGGCTCAGTGAGTTAAGTGTCTGACTCTTGATTTCGGCTCAGGTCATGATCTCACAGTTCCTGAGATCGAGCCCTGCTCTGGGTTCCGTGCTGACAGAAGGGAGCCTGCCTGGGATTCTCTCTCTTCCCCTCCTCCACTCATACTCTCTCAAAATAAATAAACACTGAAAAAAGAAAGAAAACCTTTGCAGCACCTGGGTGGCTCAGTCGGTTGAGCATCTGACTCAGGTCATGATCTCATGGTTTGTTGAGTTTGAGCCCCATACTGGGCTCACTGCTGTCAGTGCAGAACCTGCTTCAGACCCTACATCCCTCTCTCTCTCTCTCTGCACCTCCCCTGCTCATGCTGGCTCTCTCTCTCTCTCTCAAAAATAAACATTAAAAAAAAAAAACAAAACCTTATTAAAAAAATCTTATTAAAAGAAAAAACCAAAGGGGTTGCATGATGCTTAAGGTTCATCATCTTGAACACTGTTATCACCTCACAGAGCAGAACCAAGTCCTGAACGAGAGATTCCTTTCTCTGCCGGAAGTTTACTGTCTGCAGTTGATTTTCAGGCAAAAAATCCCAGGCTTTGAGGATTGTCATCATTTCAGTCATTGGGATTTTCAAGATGGTCCTCTTGATAAACTCGGCAACAGTTTCATCCATTTCTTTGGCACTTCAATAAAAACAAAAACAGCACAGCAAAGTATTAATCAAATATCAAAGGTTAACTTAATGGAATTTTTCAGCATGTTTTTAGCCAGGATTTTGATTTGTTGGTCAAACACCCAAACGTTTACCTTTTTTTTTCAGGCATTCTGCAAAGTGTTTCAAAAGGAGGATTTGATTCTTCTCTCCTTAAGCCACATATTTAAATGGCTTTGGAGGTTTTAAAAATTAGTGCTCCCTCTCCTTGACAGGCTAGAGTATTTTAATCTTTGATGGGAATGACAGGTAAATCATTCATTCGTTTACTCATTCACGTAACAAAATCTGAGCACCCATGTGTGCCAGGCACTTTTGCAGGCATGGGGGAGAGATACACCTTTAACCAAAAAGACAAAAATCCCAGGGCGCCTGAGTGACTCAGTTGGTTAAACAATGGACTTTGGCTTAGGTCATGATCTCACAGTTTGTGAGTCTGAGCCCTGTATTGGGCTCTCTGCTGTTAGCATAGAGCCCGTTTCAGATCATCCACCCCCCTGCCCCCGCTCTGCTCCTACCCTGCTCATTCTCTAATAAATAAATAAAAACTTAAAAAAATAAAAAGACAAAAACCCTGCTAGTGTGAGCATCCATTCTAGTGGGGAGAGAGAAGCAACAAGAAAATCATAAACTGTGTTAAAAGTGGTAAGTGCTGCAGAGAGAACAGAGCAGTGTTAGGAAACGAACCATAGTTAAAGTGGAGCAGGCTGGGAACAAGTCAGGGTGGTGGGGATGGAATGAGCAGGCCTCATACAGGTGACGGTTGAGCCCATACTTGGAAGAAAGAGTGAGCCATGTGGCTGGCTGGTGAAAGAACTTGCTGGGCAAAGGGTACAGCAAGTGCAAAAGCCCTGGGGCTTTCAAGGAACAGTGAAGGATGTGAAGGATGCCTCCAGTGAGGCCACAGTGTAGACAGTAAGGAGGCACAGAGGAGGTAATAAGGTCAGAGAATACGGAGGGCCCAGGGGTCACTGCCACGATGATGGCTTCTACTCTGACAGACACTGGCTGCTGGAAGATCCTGAGAAGAGGTGGGATATGCTCTTGTTTAGGTTTTCTACCAGGATCAATCTGGCTACTGTCTTGGAGGGGGTGGAGGGCGGAAGTAGGAAGCCAGGTAGGAGGCTGCTGCAATGCAGATAGGAGATGATGGTGGACCGAGGGGGAGGGGTGGGAAGAGGTCAGATTCTGGATCTGCTTTTAAGAAAGAGCCCACGGGATTTCCTGATGGACTCGATGTGGGGTTATGAGAGAAAGAGGGACCAGAGGTGACACCAATGTTTGTACCAGGCAGCTGAAAGGACAGAACTGCTATCCCCTGAGTTGGGGAAGACTAGAGGTGGGGGCAGAGGCAAGCTCAAGAATTCCATTTCGAACATGTACGTTTGAAGGTTGTTAGACTCCAAGAGGAGATGCTGCTAAACAGTAGGATGCAGGAGTCCAGAGGACACAGTAAGAGACAGAGGTGAAGAGGGCTGCAGTCTCTTTCTCATTTAAGGGATTACCAGCTAACATAGTGTTATTACCTCACTTTCCCTGCCTGCTGCCGGACAGGGAGAGTCTTCAACCATCCTAAAGGTCTTGAGCCCCAAATCTGGCATGGCTCCCTCAGCAACAGACAAGGGCAACAATCTTCAGGAGCATCTCTTAGTGGCTGTCTTGCAGCTGTGGCACTGGGAAGGGGGGTTCTGAGACCTTTCATTACCTTCCTCAGGGCAGAAGCTGTGGGCCAAGGGTGGCAGCTGATCTCAACTGTTACCTCATCTGGGGGCACTGATGGGCATCTTCCCACTGCCCCCCATTTTAAAATATGGTACACAGGCGTGCCTGGGTGGCTCAATCAGTTAAGCAATGAACTCTTGATTTCGGCTCAGGTCATGGTCTCGCCTTTTGTGAGTTTGAGCCCCACGTCGAGCCCTGTGCTGGCAGCTCGGAGCCTGCTTTGGATTCTCTCTCTTTCTCTCTCTCCCTCTCTCTCTGCCCTTCCCCAACATGTGTGCGGGCATGTTCTCTCTCAAAAGAAATAAACTAAAAAAAATATATATATATATACACGGCACGTCAAAAGCAAGCATGGTTTCTCAACAAAGATGAAGCAAGGTGTCTGCAGAATTTAAATTTAAATTCTCTGCCTATCTGACAAGAAAGAGCATCGAGACCTTGGTATCCAAATTTAAGAAAAGGGGCAGAAGTCAGTCTGTCTATCTCATCTACTTCCACCACGCCTAGGAGATTAGCAAAAGGAGAAAGAGAGAAGTATCCCCCTATAGAAATCCAGGCTGTGACTCAATGCTACCACTTGAGTGTTTAACATTGCATACAACCTATTACCATTGCCCATTTCCAAAAAGATACTGACAGTCGACATGATTTTAAGAAGATACTGAAAACAACACTTCCAGAAAAAAAAAAAAAGTGGGGAACTATTAGGACTTTAGAAAGAGAAAAATAATAGAGAGAACAGCATCAAGATCATGAAAATGGACTCTGATTTGTTTTCTTATCCAGATACAGGACCAACCTACCTTAAGGTCAACACTAAAATCCTCACCATGGTCTATAAGGCCCTGGGTTTGCTTCTTGCCTCCCTCCCCATCATCTATCACTCTCTCTCTCTCTCTCTCTCTGGCTTTCTGAACTCCAGCTACATTGGTGTTTAGTTCCTCTAGTACAGAAGGATACTTCCAGAGAAGGCTTATTATTGTACCTGCAGTTACCCCTGCCTAGAACATTCAGGTTCATCATGCACATTATTCACCTGGGTAACTCTTGAATTTAGGTCTCAGCTCGGATGGCTTCTACTGAGAGAGCCTTATTCTGCCCACCCATTCTTTTTTTTTTTTTTTTTTTTTAATTTGTTTATTTTGAGAGGGAGACGAAGAGAGTGAGCAGGGCAGGGGCAGAATTCCAAAGAGGCTCAGCGCAGAGCCCACTCAGGGCTCGAGCCCACAAACCCTGAGATCATGACCTGAACTGAAAGCAAGAGTTGCACATTTAACCAACTGAGCCACCCAGGCGCCCCTGACCACCCATTCTAAAGGTATCTCCCCACCTTCCATTGCTTACTGTCTTTACAAAACTATCTAAAATGATCTTGCCTATTGATTACTGTCTTAAAATACTGAGCCACTAGAGTAGGAACTATGTTTGCCTTATTCATGGCTATATCCCTAAATGATAAATACATGTGGAATGAAATATTAGATATTCTCGGTAAGCAGTGTGTGAGGAGATACCCTGGGAAGAAATAGGGTCCAACAGTCACTGATATATCAAACCAACTTCTCCCACTGAAAACACTGGCGCGGGGTGGCGGGGGGGGGGGGGGGGGGGGG
>NW_026057589.1:18529154-18681654 GCF_023721935.1 Panthera uncia | reverse complement strand
GGCAGAAGTGAAACTCGCCAAGTCCCCGCATCACTCTTGTTGGTAGAGACCATTAGTTAAACGCAGTTAAGCTCAGCCACGAAATCTGGCCTGTTGGCTTGGTTTGCTGTTTTTAGTCCCGGCCGTGCCTCAGTGCACTCGCTCTCCCTCCCCCCAGCGCCCACAAATGGGCCCGTCCAGGCCGGGTGGCGCATGCGCCTCAGAGGCCGGGAGCAGCGGGGGCTGGCCGCGCCGAGCCGGGTCAGCTGTGGAGGGCGCGGGCGACTTTGCCACCCGGAGCTGCTGCGACTCCGACGCCCAGGCCGCCGGCCTTTGGATGGGGAGTCTTCTCTGGTGACTGTCACTTCAGTCCTCCCTGTGTGGCTTCGAGTCGGGTGAGTCTCAGGAGTCCCGGTCGTTCCGAGGAGCGCTCTCTTCCTGGCCGCGGTGTCCTGGGAGGCCGCGGGACACCCACCTGTCCCTCCTCTCGTGCCCTGCTCGCGCGCGCCCCGCCGTGTCCCTTCCTGCCCCTGTCGGAGGTAGGGACCTTGAAGGTCAGGTCCCTGGTCCTCAGGGCGGCCGTGGCTCGCCCTGCTCCGAGGCAGACCACCGCGCGGGGGGCTTTGCGGTTGTAGCTGGAGGCGCGTCCGGGCCCTTCCACCCGCAGGCAGTTGCCGAGGTAGTTTAGAGAATGTTTTGGTCTAGACCGTTCTCTCTTCGCTGCAGTCTGTCTCGCCACTCGCGAGCCTAGTGACCTGGGCGGGGGATGGGGTGGGCTCCTCCCCTCCTTGAGCCTCGGCTTCCACGCTTGTAAAATGGGTACAACCCATCGCATCGATGGTCAGAAGGGAAGCCATTCACAGCGTTTGACACTAGGAGCGGTGAGCGCTCAATGAATCGCATGATTATTATCATCATCTCGGAGTTAGAAATTGCATGTAGCTGCACCTCTCAGCTGCAGTGAAAGTTGCCACCAGTCTGTCTTGCGAAGCGAGAATCCATGGAGACCCCCATTAGTACACTTTGCAGGGAAGGTAGACATTCGGGTCCCTTTTTTTGGAATTAAAAGTTACCGTGTTTGTAGGTTCACGCAAGGTGCTTAATGAAGAGTCTTAAGTAAACCCGCGTTCTGGAAACTTTCATTTAAAACCTTAACTGCATAAAAGAGGTTGGCGCTGGCGAAGGAATTCTGTTGTGACACCCATGTATCTCCTTTCCTGTACATACAGGCTTCTGCACGTGTTTAGTTTATTTAAAATGAGCCTCACTCATTTCCATTCTTTTGTTGTTGTTGTTAACTATGTTGAGGTGTGAACCAATTCTCAGTTCTACAATAATCCTGAATTCAACATTTGGCAAGCATTGATTGGGCATTTACTATGTGCATTTACAAGAACGTTCCCTCACTAGCCTGTGCGTTCTTTGAGGTATATGGACTGGTTCTTTTTTCTCTGAAATTCAGGTGATTTGGCAGAATGCCCAGCACCTGCTGAGTACTGTTGTTTGTTCAGGGAGAGTTGCAGCTTCCATTCCTTAGGAAACTATGTGGTGGAACTTGAGAGCCTTACGGATCTTTCCCCCAGGCAGCCCAGGGGTTCCTTTCGGTAGCAGTGGGGCATGGTCTGTGTTTGGGAGCACTAGTCACTCAATAGCAGATGTTTAGATTTGGTCCCTTTGCAACTGTGATAAGTAGAAGACTGTAGGGTAGGCGGTACCTTGCTGCGTCTGCTACTTCTGCTGAATATGGTGCATAGTTTGAAATAGTTGCAGAAATACTAATTTAACTAATTCCAGGGCTTTCTGAAAGTAGGCCTTAAAAAATGCATGTTGTAGAAAGCATTGTGTATTAAGTTTACAGTTTTTCCTGGAGAACAGATTTTTCAAACTCTAAACAAGGGACTTTTCTGGATTTGTTTTACTTTTTTTAATGTTTATTTTTGAGAGACAGAGTGCGAGCAGGGGAGGGGCAGAGAGAGAGAGAGGGAGACACAAAATCTGAAGCAGGCTCCAGGCTCCGAGCTGTCAGCACCAGAGCCCGATGCAGGGCTTGAACTCACGAATCGTGAGATCATGCCCTGAGCTGAAGTCGGACGCTTAACCGACTGAGCCGCTCAGGCGCCCCTGTTTTTTGTTTTAAAAAGCCATTAGAAATTGCAGCTGTAGAGTACATTTCTTTCTGGTGCAGCCACAAAACAGCAAAATCTTTGGAAAGAAAACACAAGTGACATTAAAATAGGGGGTTTCCTCCTCGTGATTATAGATTTGCTGAGGTGTTATTAAAATGCTTACTCCTTTTTCTTTACTAGAGGTCGTGTATTGCTTACTTCTTGGCTTATTTTTTAAAACTGTGCCACCTGGTGGTTGAAATCTATCATGGAATACTCCTTAGGAAAATTTTACCTCTGTCTTGGTAGAATCAGGTGAATAAGACTGTAATCTTTATGTCTTTAGTGAGAGTACCATATGCTTCTGTCCTCCCAGCTTACCCCAAGTAAAGGTTAAAATTGCTTTGCAGGGGCCAATCACCCAGTTATTGTCACAACTGAACATTTTTAAAGAGTTTCAGCATCTGTTTTAGTATAAATGTTTGCATGCTAGAGGCAGTGGGTGGAGTTGGGGAGGGAAGCCCTTTAACTGTGACAACTTAACCTGGTGTTTTCTAAATGCCAGTGTAAAAGTGGGACTGAAGTTTTGTGTCTAAATCATAACAGTGTGAATGGAATTTATTCCTCTTTCTTAGTGCACACACACACACATGTGAAGTCTTTTTTTTTTTTTTTCAACGCTTTTTTTTTTTTTTTTTTTATTTATTTTTGGGACAGAGAGAGACAGAGCATGAACGGGGGAGGGGCAGAGAGAGAGGGAGACACAGAATCGGAAACAGGCTCCAGGCTCCGAGCCATCAGCCCAGAGCCTGACGCGGGGCTCGAACTCACGGACCGCGAGATCGTGACCTGGCTGAAGTCGGACGCTTAACCGACTGCGCCACCCAGGCGCCCCCACACATGTGAAGTCTTAATCACAAATGTTCCCTTCACCTTTGTTTCATCAATGCTGCTGATGTTCATAATTATTTTGGCATTACCCTTTTGAATTTTTTTTTGTATTTTCCTAGTGGTGATAAGTGTTTATCCATTGCGAATTTCATTTCTGAAAATAGGTTAAAATCGTTTAGTTGTGAACTTCGATTTGAGAAGAAACTGAAGACTGCAGTGCAGAAATACACTCTGTGACATCCTTAATTGATGTAGCCAGTCTCTTTGGGGTACATTAAGACAGGTAACCGAGAACTTCCCATTGCAGCTTGCTTCATTGTTGGACAGCTCCAGGAAGTGGCGTCTTCCACTCTTTGGTTTCCAGACCTGTCCTCAGAAATACCTTGGGAACACCATTGCAGATTCAGTTCAGCCTTTCCCGTCATGTGATGAGCATTTCACATATACAAATAATACTTTGCAAATGTCACGTTCACTGCTTACCATTTCAGATACTCCCACATATGTTATTTTAAACCTCACGACCCTTCAGAGATACAGGTCCAGAGCTAATACCATTTTATGGAAGAAGAGACTTAGGTCAGATTAAGTAACCAAAGTGTTATAACCTATGGACAGATAAGTCCACAACTTTTGCCTTCAGATCCATCGCTTCTCCTACTTAACCAGGTTGTTCCTTTTATCTGTCACCTCTGATGGGGGCTTCCCTAAATTGGTAAATATTGCCAGTTTCATTAATAGCTTCTTATGGATCCTGAGAAGAAGAGTTTAAGAGTAGAGGCAAAGCCGTCGTCATCCTGAGCAGTCTCTCCAGGAATATTCACATTGTCAATATTCCGGACTTGGCTGCTCAGGACGAATACAGTATTGTTCTTTTTCTTGAGGTAGACTGACCCTCTGTTTCTAGGAATGCAGGATAATGTTACATTGACTTCTTTGGAACCCGCAATTAGTGCTTGTTGGACTCGTAGCCAACCAGAGGCTCTTTGGGAAATAGTTTTTTCTATCTGAATTTATTTCACCCACAAACTGCTGGGAAGTTTTCTGTTTCGAACATGGGAATAATTTGTCCTGGTTTAGAGATTGCACTGGGTAGCAGTAACTCTGCCACTTGCTATGTGACCTGGGACTTATTTTTGATACGAAAATGTGAGTAATGCATACTTGAAGTGCAAAAAGGCAATTTCTTATGGTTCCAGTGAATTTACAGTTATTGGAAGGATTAGAAGACTTGTGCCCAGTGTGTGGTAAGTGTTCAAAAATTATTTTCTACACTAATAATGTAGATATAGTCATGGCCTTGAAGGAATGTTAAAAGTAAGAATATGGAATAGACATTTAGTTTTCTTCAGCTCATAAATTACTTTGAGTTATAGTAATGTTCATTGGAATAGGCTTTTATTTTTTATTTTTCTAAATGTTTGTTTTTGAGAGAGACAGTGAGAGTGAGAACACAAATGGGGGAGGGGCAGAGAGAGAGGAAGACAAAATCCGAAGCAGGCTCCAGGCTCCGAGCGGGTCAGCCCAGAGCCTATCACGGCGGGATTCGAACTCGCCAACCGCGAGATAATGACCTGAACCGCAGTCTGATGCTCACCTGCCACCCAGGCGCCCCAGAATAGGCTTTTAAAGATGACTGCTGGAAGATATCAGCACTCACAGCAAGTGTTGTGAGAACAGTGGCATCGTTTTATAGCTGTGAGTGTGGCAGTACCCCCGTGTAAGCACCAACGGGAGGCGCAGCCAGCCGGGTGCTGGAAGAGAGTGTGGGTACAGGGTGGACAGAGGGAAAGAAGAAGAAGGTATCTCACTGAAAAGGTGGGGTGGAGGAAAGGGGGGGAATGACTGGTAAAGCAAGGAATTTGTTAGGTAAGGGATTAGGTAGGTCAGTGTTTAGAGCTGTAGATTGAGAAGTAGTAGTTTAGTTTTTTACCAAGAAGAATAGGAAAAGGAAACTATATGAAACCATTCTCTTCTTTGACATAGTTACATAGGATACTAAGTAGAGAGGAAGTTATCTTATTGGTACCCTGGCTGGGTCTACAGTGCATAAACTTTTGTAACGGAGGGAGGAAAAATATACATCGTGGTATGTATGCATTTCTACTTATATACAATGTGGGCGTATTTATCTCAGCCGCAAAGTGTCTTCTAAAGTATTTAATGGGCCAATCAAAGAGGTCATTTCAGTACATCATAAGCTTGTTTCCAAATTGTAAAAGCACAAATCTGAGGACTTGGTTGATAGAGGTGAAAATGTTTTGTCACATTTACAAAATAAAAAGACATTTTCTAAGTGACTTAATAGTACAACATTAGATGACTTAAATTTCTAGACCATAAGAGGCCTCATTTTTCTGAGGGAAAAGATTATGTCATTAAGAAGACTTCGTAGTCAGCGGCAGGCAAACAAAACTTGAACTTGGCTGCATTTCCAAATGTGTTTCAGAGACTCAAGGACTTAGTTGGGCATAGCTGCCTGGTTTGGGATTGTCAGCTGTGGTTTGTGGTGTGTGCATGTGTAGTCAGTCACTCAGTGGAACAGTGATCCACTGGTCTTTTTGGAAATGGAGTTCTGAAATAGTAGGGATACTGTAATGCTCTGGAATTCTTTGTTTAGACATTTGTAAGGACTTGTTGAGAGTGGAAAGTAGATAGGCAGTTTGAAATTCTCAAACGTTTTTGTATTAGCTCTGTGAAGGTATAATTTACATTTCATAAAATTCACCCACCATGAGTTCAGTGATTTTGGTAAACTGCTATTGTGCGACCACTGCCACAATCCTGTTTTAAAATGCTTTCGTCGCGCGGATGTATTCCTTTGTGGCCAGTGACAAATAATCCTCTCACTTTCAGGTGTAGGCAAACCATCGGCTTTTTTTCCTCTACCATTTTGCCTTTTCTACACATTGCATATAAATGGAATCATATATAGTCTTTTGAATCTGGCTTCTTTCATTCAGCTTGGTGCTTTGAGGTTCATCCACGTTGGCGCCTGTGTCCGTGCATTCCTTTTAATTGCTAAATAGTATTCCATTGTCTAGGCATACCGCATTTATTTATCCAGTTGGCAGGTTATTGGACATTTGTATTGTTTCCAGTATTGGCTATGATGAATAATGCTGTCAAAATTAGCATACATGTCTTTGTGTGGTTTTATGTTTTCATTTCTTTTGGGTATATTCTTAGGAGTGCGGTTTCCGTGGTCAGGGGTCATTTGGTAAGTATGTGTTTAACTCCTTAAGACACTGCCAAATTAAGTGTGTCCTATTTTGCATTTTCATTAGCAATGCATGAGGTCTGTTTTCTCTGCATCCTAACCATTGCTTGGTATTGTCTGACTTTTTGATTATAGCTATTCGGGTGGAAATGAGTGGTATCTCATTGTGGTTTTAGTTTGAATTCCCTGTGACTAATGGTGTTCAGCATTTTTTTATGTGCTTAATTAACCATTTTTGTACCATCTTCTGTGAAGTGTTCAAATCTTTTGCCCATTTTGGGGGTCCATTTTAAACGTTGGGTTGGTTTGTAAGCATTCTTTATATGTTCTAGGTAGCAAGTCCTTTTTCAAACATGATTTGCAAATATTTTCCCCTAGTCTCCAGCTTGTAGGATATTTATTTTTTAGAGCAGTTTTAGGTTCACAGTAAAATTGAGCAGAACGTACAGAGAGGCCCCATGTGCTCCCTGCCCCACACATGCACAACCTCCCCCGTGATCAGCATCCCCCGCTGGAGTTGTGTGTTTTTACAACTGAACCTACATTGACACATCATCATCACCCAAAGTGTGGCTTATCCTTTTTTTAAAATTTATTATATACATCATGAAATGCTCACCACGAGAAGCATATTACAGTATTATTGACCGCATTCCCTGTGCTCTACTTTCCATGCCTGTGTCTTTTCATTTTCTTAATGGTATATTTTTGAAGCGAGAAAGTTTTAAGTTTGATAAGATTTTACCAATTTTTTCTTTTATGAATTGTGCTGTTGACCTAAGAACTCTTGGTCCTGCCTAAGGTCATTATTTTAGGTTGTCTTTTTTGAAACCTTTTAGAAGATTAAAGCAATCATTGGTTCTTTCTTTTGGTAATCTTTTCCAAGTTAAAAAGAATAGGTTACAAAAAAGAGTAGGTAAATAATGCTATAACACTATAACTATATAGTGCTATAACACTATAACTATAGCAAACACTTCAAAATAATGCTTTTCCTTTGACCTTGGCTGCTGATTTTCTCCTTTGTGAATGAACCATTTAAATTTAATTTCTGGGATTTCAGCATCTTGCTTTCGTTGTAATAATTGCGTTTTATGGACAGATCTGCTAAACTGAAAAACTTTTTTCACATCTGCTTTTTGTTTCTCTTCATTGTTTAGTTAGATTTTCTCAGCCAGATGTTAGGAAGAAAACAGTCCCTGTTAATTCACACTAATGTGAGACTGATGGGGCTTTAACCCTCTGAGAGGAGTATACATTTTAAAAGGATTAATAAACCAGTTCTCTTGTTTTGTAGAGTTTCATCTGAACAAAATGAGTTGTAATCCATTTCAGGAATGTGGGGAAAATAATTGAAATCAGGCTTATTAAGAGAGGCTGGCTGTTTCTGCTAGAGCACTTCTTTCCAGGGTTGGGCCTCTTTAGAAACTGCAGGTTCTCTGAACACCTGATAACTTGCTGAATCTGTTAAACTGCTGGATAAGGAAGCTGAGGCTCAAGGTTAATCATTTGCCTAAGGTGAGCATTCCTTTCTGATAAAGCTCACTGCAGGTTTTTAGTGAAGTAGCTTTAGGTCGCATTAACAAGTACAGTCACACATATTCAAGACACTCTTGTATCCACAGGTCGCTCTGCTGCGCTCCATCCCTTCTCCTAAAGATGCATCCTGACTTATCTCCACACTTGCACACTGAAGAATGCAACGTCTTGATTAACTTGCTTAAGGAATGTCACAAAAATGTAAGAGTTCAGAAAAATGACCATGAAGCAAAAATGAAACTTAGGTACAACACAGTGATGTGCAATGTTGCCTCCACTGATGGAAGGGGAATGATAATATGGCCGATCTTAGCTTACTAAAGATTAGTAATTGATGCTGTGATGTTTCAGATACCATTTCCATTCATGATTACTAAAAATTAAGCACGGTCATTTGTTAGGGAACTTTTGAAATGATACGTAACAGTCAGAACCCATGTTCTTTCAATAAAATACTTTCCTGTTTTTAATTACAGGATGTTAGAACGATTACGTTAATCTGACTCTTCTGATCATAATGCAATTATTGTAAGAATTTTCTAAGATTTTCCTTGATGTCCATCATTCTGTGTTTAAAGGAGATTGAAATTTTTTTTAATAATTAGATACTAGCTAGGTTTAAATTATGATTGGCCTAATTTGGCAGGTTTACTTACTTGTTAGTGGAATGGAAGTAAAATTCCATGGTTAAAACCAAAATGGAAAGGAAACCCATTTTTGGAATATATTCAATTAAGCCAATATTTTTATGGATGTCAGATATTAAGCTTTTTTCATATAATTGATGCATGAGACAGTTATAAGGAGCATTTGTGGTTTTCTTTAACTTTGCATGATGCGTTTTCCTCATGAGATTCATAAACTGTAGATATATAAAATTATAATACCAGTATGTATCATTTAAATGAGTAACATTTAAAGGCTAACAGGTAGTAAGTACTACCTCTGATCTGTGAAGTTAGATATTTTTTGTTCAAAGAACGTTGTTGGTGACAATATACTTGAGACAGACTTTTTTCAGCATACATGTAGATCCAGAATTGATATCATAAGTCTTTATTTAACGTTATTTTAACGTTATGTATACATTGTACGTTATTTTATTTGTACGTTATTTTAATGATATTTAACGTTATTTTGTGGGTGTGCAGTCGCGTCCCATTTGGTTTTAGAGTGTGTTTCCCTGATGACTGATTTTGAGCATCTTTTCATGTGCCTGTTGACCATTCATATAGTCTTTTGCCTATAGTTTATTTTTTTTTAATTTTAAAAATTTACTTATTTAATTATTATTATTTTCTTTGCCCATATTTTAAAATTGGGTTGTTTGCTTTATGGACTTTTAAGAATTTGTTTTCATTTGACATTCAAGACCCTGTCTTGACAATTGAAGACATTGACAAGCGTGTGGTGAGTATGTTCTCAGTCTGTGGCATCCTTTTTCACTTTCTGAAGGTTGTGCTTCAAAGAGCAGTTTCTAAGTTTGATGAAGTCTAATTGCCAGGTTTTTCTTTCAGTGTTTGTGAGGGGTTTTGTTTTTGTTTTTGTTTTTGTTTTTTTGTTTGTTTGTTTGCATTCTAAGGATCTTTGTGTGTTTCCTGCTCACAAAGATTTTCTCCTTTTTTTCTTCCAAAGGTTTCAGGCTTTTAGCTGTGCCATTTAGGTTGGTGACCCATTTCAAGTTACTGTTTGTGTCTGGTATGAGGTAGGAGTCAGTGTTTTCCTTTCTCTACGGCTATTGTTTTTCCAGCACTATTTGTGCAGACACCAGCCTTTCCCTCCTAAATTAACTTGCTGCCTTGGTCAAAAATCTGTTGACCACACATGACTGGGTCTCTTTCTGGGCTCTGGTCCGTTCCGCCGATTTATGTGTCTGTTCTGAACACCAGTTAATTCCAGTGTTCTCCTCGTGGGGCCAACCGGGTCCCCTGACGGGTTTGTCCTCTCCTCTACCCTCGCTCACTTTCCACACTGCGTCAGGAGGGACTGTTCAAACGACGTTCAGGCATCGTTCCCCTCTACCGGCTCCCTTTGCTGCGGTACGCGATCTCACTTTCTTCCTTCGTGTTGTTTCAGGACCTCATGAACATGGCCCCGACTTAGCCTTGGGTTTCACACCCTCCGGCACTCTTTTTTTCCCCTCGCTCCCCAGCGACCTTTTCTGCAGTTGTGTGGGGCACACATTTCTCTCTTCTGAGGCTTTGGGCTTGCTTTGTCCTTGGCTTATCTTGGAGCCCTCCTCACTATCTCCTCTTCCCCGCATGCTGTACCAGGTTTCATCATCCTCCAGGTTTCATTGTCTGTAATGTGTCCTTGCCTCTTCATTTCCTCCTTTCCTGGCCTAGATTCTCTTGGCGTTGTCACTCTGTCCTCTAGTAACACCATACGTAGTCCATTTCCTACTTCAAGGTACTTCTCACACGTTTTGGTCTCAGGACTCCTATACACTCTTAAAAATTCTTGAGGACCCCAAATAACTTTTGTGTATGTGGACTCTAGCTACCGATATTTACTGAAGTAGAAATTGAAACTGAGAAATTTAAAAAAATGTAAATGTATGTAAAAATACAATAATAAATCCAGTACATGTTAACATAGTAATTTTTCACAAAAAAAGATCTTATTTTCTGAAACAAAAGACAGAGTCAAAAGAATGACATTGCTTTTGGGGAGCCTGGGTGGCTCAGTTGGTTAAGCTTCTGACTTCAGCTCAGGTCGTGATCACGGTTCGTGGGTTTGAGCCCTGCGTCAGGCTCTGTGCTGTCATTGCAGGGCCTGCTTTGGATCCACTGTCCGCCCTCCTCTCTGCTCCTCCCCTGCTTGCGTGCGCGTGTGCACTTTCTCTCTCTCTCTTAAAAATAAATAAACATTAAAAAAAAGAAGAATGACATTATTTTTGCATTTTTGCAATTCTCCTTGGTATCTGGCTTAATAGAATATAGCTGGAGTCTCCTGTCTGCCTCATGTCCAGTCTTTGGTGATGTTGTCCTCTGAGCAGCCTCTGGAAAGTTCTACCGTAGCCTTGTGAGAGAATGACAATGAACAAAACAAATAAGATCTTTGATTATCAGGAGACTAGTTTTTATCTTATACACCCCCTGGAGAGCTCCTGGGAACTCGTGGGTGCCCCTGGACTGCACTTGGAGAACAACTGTTTTATAACAGTCACTCTGTTCGTTGACTCACTCTGTTCTGTGACCGTGTTCTGTGAGAGTAGGGCCCAGGTCCACCTTCCTCACTACTGTATCCCTAGTCCTTGTCTTCGAGATATCGATTGATTGCCCATTTATTCAATCACTGGCCCAGTTTGGTTTTCTGGAAACAGACATCACACACTGGAGGCCTTTGCTCTGTGTGTGCAAGAGAACTGCAGTCCATGGGTGTTCCTTTTACCAAGTCCAGCGGGGCACTTTGGGTTTGTTTTGCACATGATGTCACAAGAGTGTATTTCTTTGGGCTTAAATACTGGGGTGAAAGCAAAAAAAAATAGCTGTTGTCCTTGATTTAAACAAAAGATGTATGTGTATGGGGTGATAGGAATCACTGTGAACTAAACTGTGAAATACTGCCTTACATTCTAAACATTAATCCTTTCTTTTGTTTCTGCCTCACCAGAAAGTGTGTGAAAATGCATTGTTCCCGTTCATCTGTGGTCAGAGAAATAGTTGAGGAAAAATACACAAGAAATACTTATTCTGAAAAGGTCATTAGGCAACCAGTAGGAGATGTCAGTTTACCTTAAATGCTTGCCAGAAAAACCAACCCATTCATTGATTGGACCAGAAGAGGACATTTAAAGCTGCGATGAGGCAGGGGGAAAGGAGTAGCGAGGGGCATAGCTTATAAATTATGTGTTGTCTGTTTCCATGAAAGCCTTAATTGGAAAGAAAAGGAACAGGTGCCTATTATAACTACAAGTTCAGCATTTATGGCATGTCGTTTTAGGCCATCACCATGCTGTCCTGGGCACCCTTAAAAATCGTGATGTGCAAACGCACTAATTATGGCCCTACTAAAAATTCGTGTTCTTGACCTCAGCCTTCATCGTGATCTGCTTTGGAGCATTTGTGCTTTTTGCCACGATCATTGTCGTAGGCCTTGAAACCACTAGGAGATTTTTATTTCTGCTTTTCAAAGAAAGCAGACTTTGAACTTCAGACATAGATTTTCTGATATTGTGGATTAGTGGCTTATTTATGTGGTCCATATAGACCGTTTAATAGTGTTACGTGTTTCTGATGTATTTTGATGACATTTTGAATGGAGGCCAATGAGAAAATAGTGTTGGCACTCAGCGTTTATTAGGTAATTCTTCAGTGGGACAGAGTGTTTGCTATTGAAGGAAGTTACTGGTCATGTTAATATGGCCACAGTGCACTTTGACATCACTGCCCGTAGTAGATGATGGATTGTGCTGTGATGTTAACATGCCCTTAAAGACAGAGGTACTTGAAAACAGAATTGTTTACACTCTGTCATTGTGAGGTTTTGGCAGTTTAATAGGCTTCCCTTTTAGTAAGGAAAAGTCTTTTGGTTTTTCATTTCTACCTACAGAGCTTTTATCTCTCCTTTAGGATGGCCAGGATAAGTACATTTATTTGTACACCTCATACCTGTGATTTACCTGTTTGCTTATTAACAATGTGGTGACACGTTAAACCCATTTCTGTAGGAATAAGTATTTAAATTCTGTGTGCCAGAGGCCTTAGCATGTTGTGGGATGAAATATTTTACCCCTTTTCTTCCTTTTAGCACAGCATTCTGAAATTTTTTGGTCATTGCAATGATCTTGATCGGGAGATGAGAAAGTGCTTGAAGAATGAGGTAAGGAAAGTGTTAAAGAATAAATATGGTTGAACAGTAGAATAGAACATTTTTGAACAATATTTTACAATATTGCCATTAATTTTTATTCCGAATTTTAGTATAACAGAGAGAATTGACTTTAGACGTACATCCTCCCCTAAAACCAAGAGGAGAAATAAAAGCCTTTTCTGGGGACAGAACATTGCTAAGATTTTTGTTTTTTGTTTTTTGTTTTTTGCATGCACGTAAATGAAAACAACTTCCTTATTGTAATCATTGTAACTCTCCTATATGAATTGCAAGGTTTGGGAAGTTGAGTTTGTTTAGCAGAAAGACTTCGGACAGTCAGCTATTACCTGTAGCGGGTAAGAGATACACTTTGGGCCTGTTCCCTCATAGAACATGGCGGGAGCCAGACATGGTCTCCTCACAGGTTTAAAATTGTGAATTTGTTTATAACCATGGCATGTACCAGCCATAGATAGGGATCTAGTTTGACTTGATTGGAAACACTCATTTCCTAAACTCGGTGTTAGGCCATGACATGGACTTGGGCATATAGTAGAGTGCTTTTGAAATCTTTGAAAAGACATGTATTTTTTAATTTTTTAAAAATGTTTATTTATTTTTGAGACAGAAACAGAGCATGAGCAGGGGAGGGGCAGAGAGAGAGTGAGACACAGAATCTGAAGCAGGCTCCAGGCTCCGAGTTGTCAGCACAGAACCCGACATGGGGCTCAAACTCACGAACCGTGAGATCATGACCTGAGCCAAAATCCGGCGCTTAACCGACTGAGCCACCCAGGTGCCTCGAAAAGAAATTTAATTCCCTTTGTTTTCACACATGAGTTGTGTTATGTCCAAAACCTTAAAAAATCTATAACTATTAAAAACCTGCCTTCCAGTTTTTTTGCATTTTCCATATTTTTGAACTTCTTTTCCTATTTGCCTCATGGTGAAAGGTATTAGTTATAATATTTGAAGCTGTCCAGCATCTATATTTTTGTTTTTTGTATTTTCCAATCTGAGGCTTTGGGGGTTTTTGGTTTTGTTTGTTTTTTCTCTTCCTAGAGTCCCTTTCTAGTGTCTTTACTGTTTGAAGAACTTTCTGGAGTTCTCACTTCAGGGTCATCATTTTCTTTGCACAAACATGTACATGTATAAGTGTTTTAAATTGATTTTTCAAGAGTTTTTCTTCACTGGTAAAGCTAGTTTATATGAAAGCTGAACCTAGGGCTTTGTTTGGTTTTCATAAGGATTATGGGAAAACGAAGCCCACGCTGTGGTGTTCATTGCAGCGATTTATTTCTCACATGCTTTCTGTTGTGTCTGATCGCCTTTTCCCCTAAATTTAGATTTTTTTTTCTTCTTATGGTTCAATAATTTTTGCCATTGGTGTGGTGATTAGATCTTTATATGAAATTTTCTTCCCAGGTGGTCCTGAGATGTTAGTGACCGTTTGGTAGGATGTTGTAGATATTTTTCTTACTTTGTTTTCATATAAATTTTAGATTTTCTCCTTGACTTATTTTCTAAGTCCTCTATGTGGTTTTTATGTTGCTTCATTACCTGATTTATAGATGTTTTTCTGTCTGTACTTTCATGCTTCAGTCCTCTGAACCTGTGCTCATTTATTTCCTCTCTGCCTTTAATGCTTTCTGGTTTACCATTTACTGCTCTCACGTGCTCCTCTACCATTTCCTTCATGTGCCATTTGAGTACTTTATTCCTTGAAGCTTTTAACTAGAAGGACCTGGCCAGTTTCCCTTTGCCTCTCTTTGCCACTGTGTTACTGCCCACCCCCACCCCCCCTTCCCCATTTTATTGAAAGAATCACTAATACTACTTTTGCAGCGTCCTTTTTGTCCCTCTTAATTGTTCGGTTTGGTTTAGTTTTTGGTTAATTGAGCTTCCATTCTATCTACATTGTTCAGTGAAGTTTTATGAATAACATCACATGCATATATTTTTCTTTTCCTTCTTTTATTCAGAGGCCATCTGGACTCCCTTTGGGGATATCTTAACATATTTTTTTTTTTTCTTAACATATATTTTAACATAGAGTATAATTTGCTCTTTAACCTGTTTTTTGGGGCCACCTACACAGTATTCTGAAGATTTACCCTTAAAACCCTTCTCCCAACCTGATTGCTGGTGGGCAGTCCAGCATATGTGATTAAAGACAGATATCAAATATTTTTCTCCGAGTATGTATCTCTCCATGTTCTAGAATAGTGCCTTTAAAAAAAAAAAACAAAACCAAAACTTGTTAAAGCAATGAAATGCCCTTTTCCCCCGAAAAATCTTCAGAAGAAAATTAATGTATGACAGATAAAAGGAATGATTTTGGTTAAAGGGACCTGGTGTTTCATCTGTAATTTGAAGTGGTCCTTTGATGGGGAAGAAAAAAATTTCGGAAACTATCATTCCAGAAGCTATGTTATAACTCTTCAATCAAAACTTTAGATCCAGAAAACTTCTTAAAGATCATCTAGCCTAGCTCCCTGTATTTGAGGTTACAGGACCCGAAGGTGTACTGATCATGAACCTCCACACCATTGTCTCAGGGGTCAGAGGCGGGGGATCCAGTCAGGTCTCTAGTTAGCTCTCTATCACCGATTTCATTTCTGTGGCCTCTTCCCATATCTCTGGCTCCTAAAAGATTTTGATGTCTAGCTGTTCACAATACTTAGTTTTTCCAACTTGAATTTACTTTTATATTTTTCCCCTTTTTCATAGGGACCCTTCATTCACCTTTAAAATAATGTCTGTATTGGTGTGTATAAACCTGTACATATATCCATGTAAAAACACTTATATTCAAGTTTCTCTGCTTTAAATGAGTGCATTGTCTAAGTGCCAGGCTGTGTATTTCCTGTTATTTAATAACCTACTGATCAGATCAGAATACTAGGCTGAAAACCTCCAGGTGAAAACTGTATTTAGATCCAACTAATTACAGAAATGTAGGATTTGGGGAGAATCCGTTTGATGACTCTTTATAATGAAAAGAATCCTGGGAAGTTTAGCTGACTAGAAGTTTCCACATGAACTAATAGGATAATATGGTTGCCAAGAGCCATTTACTCTTGATAATATTTATAGAAATAACATGTCTAGGTCCTAAGAACTAGTAGGTCCACTGTAGCCCACATCTATCAGACTGTGTGGAGCACTGTATTTAATTCTGGCTGTGATATTTTTTATCAGGAATATTGATATTAAAGCGCTTTATAAAAGGTGCTTGGTAGCTATTAGAAGGCAGAAGCCATGTTCTGTGAACCTCTATGGAAGCCAGGAATGTTCAGCCTAAAAAAGAGGTAGTAAGTGGGTCATCTGTAACCAGATATTTGCCAGATTATAGCAGGCAAGAAGAAATAGGCAGTAGGAGAATTTACGTGGAAACACTGGTTCAACACAAAAAACACTTCGGAACAAGTAGAAGTGGCCAACAGCGAAAGAGGTTACCTTCAAGGTAGTGAGCTCCTCATAACTATAAGTGTTCAAGCAGAGGTTAGATGCGTGTGATAGATCGTGAGTTCCTAAAAAACAGGGACAATACTCACTCATCTTAAATATTTCCTGAATTCATATTTGGGGAAGAAATTAATTCAGTAAATATTTTTTCATCTATTAGGATGTAGGTGCTGTACTGTGTTTGCAATTTCAGATTCAGTGAAATAAAAGACAAATAAGAATTTTATCAGCAGAAACAACTTATTTTGCAAATATTTTAAAATATCTAACTCAGCTGATATATAAATGGTAATATAATCTGCTGTCTCTTTTCTCCCCCTTCCTTTTATTTTCTAGTACATGGAAAAGAGGACCAAGAGCAGGGAGCATGGCAATGCGATGAGAAAAAGACTTTTTAATCCCGCAGAGGAATCTGAAAAATAAATTGCAGGCATACCTCGTGTTATTGTGCTTCATTTTATTGAGCTTCGCAGCTAGTGCATTTTTTTCAAATTGAAGGTTGGTGGCAACCTCGTGTCGAGTGAGTCTATTGGTGCCATTTTTCCAACAGCATTTCTCACCTCGTGTTTCTGTATTGCATTTTGGTAATTCTTACGATATTTCAAACTTTATAATCACTATTATAATTCTTACGCTGGTCTGTGATGTTACTATTGTCATTGTTTCGGGGCATCATGAAGCGTGTCCACAGAAGACAGTGAACTTCATCAGCGTTGTGTGTGTTCTGACTGCTCACCTACCAGCCCTTCCCTCGTCTCCCCTTGTCCTCGGGCCTCCCTGTTCCCTGAGACTCAGCAGTATTGAAATTAGGCCAGTTAGGAACCCTACGCTGGCCTCTAAGGGTGCAAGTGACAGGAAGAGTCCCTCGTCTCTCACTTTAAGTCAAAAGCTAGAAGTGATTACGCTCAGGGAGAAGGGCATGTTGAAAGCGGAGATAGGCCGGAGCCAGGCCTCTTGCGTCATTTAGCCAAGCTGTGAGTGCAAAGGGAAAGTTCCCGAAGGAGATCACAAGGGCTCCTCCAGCGGACACGCAAATGCGAAGAAAGCAAGAGGACTTACTGCTGATGAGAAGGTTTCAGTCATCTGGATAGAAGAGGAAACATTCTTAAGCCAAAGCCTAATCCAGAGCAAAGTGCTAACTCTCTCCAGTTCCGTGGAGGCTGAGAGGCGAAGAAGCTGCACAAGAAAAGCTTGAAATTGGCCGATATTGGTTCGTGAGGCACAAAGGAAAGAAACTGTCGTCCTAACCTCAAAGTCCAAGGTGAAGCAGCAGGCGCTATTGCAGAAGCTCCAGCCACGTGGAGGCAAGGCCCTTCACCAGCAAAAAGACTGACTTGCGAAAAGCTCAGGTGATATGGTTAGCACCTTATAAACAATAAAGTATTTTTTAATGAAGGCGTGTACATTGATTTTTAGACGTAAAGCTATTGTATACTCACTAGTCTACAGGGTAGTGTAAACATAACTTTTATATGTGCTGGGAAGCCAGCAAATTCATTTGACTCATTTTACTGTGGTATTTGCTTTCTTGTGGTCTGGAACCAAATCTTTAGGATCTCTGAGGTTTGCCTGTATACTTCCACTAGGTGCCTTAGCTGAGAGAAGACCTAAAACCTCTTGGTGGATAACTGAAAGAATCTTAACCTCATTTGGTCTCTAGAATCCTTTGGACAGAAAGTGACCCATGAGAAATCAAGCCATGGAGAAATATGGAAACCCCGATTCTGAGTATTTTGTTAGGCAGAGAGCTTTAGGTACTCTCTCCCTTCTGCCAACACACCTGACTTGTAACATGTTCCCTCCCTTTGCCAACAATCAGTTAACATTTGCGTAACTTATCTCCTTCAATAAAATAATTGACTTGAATCATATGGTCTCTGTTCTCTTAGACTTTCTTGCAATTAGGGCAAAATAGTCCCATTAGACTCTCCTTTTTGACCATGTACTGATTTTGGAGCTTAAACATTGAAGACACAAGCTAGGGCAAAAAGAGTTTGGGGGAGTCTCAGCTGTATTAACTATATGAAAATGGCCCAACTTTATTGTTTCCAGATTCATTTCTAGTGGTCACCACTACACCCCTACCCCCCCACCCCCACCAGGGCTCTTTCTGCCAGGTGTTTCTGAAACTGGTGACAATCTAGAAGTCAGCAGCTTCCAGCCACAGCCGCAGCAGGGTCTTGATCTTCTTGTCAGTTGAGATGTCAACAGATTGTGAGCTGTGTGCACCTTCTAGTGAAGTCTGTATATGTCCAGAGTGAGGCCTTGTTGATAGTAGTGTTCAATAAGTGCTTTTCTCATCATAAGAGGTGTTCAAGGGGCTAGACATTCACTGAGCAAGGTGGTCACAGAGAGTAGCAGGCATTTGCTGGAGAGACGGAGAAAGAAGTAGAATTAATTCTGAGGGCCTTTCTGAGACTGAGATTTACGAATATTTATTCAGCCCCTTCCTCCTTGTCAGTCAGAACAGGTGCAGAAATGAGACATCTTGCCTTTAGATGCTTGTAGTAAACACATGAGTTGACTATTACAGTAGCATAGTAGTGCCATGATGAGGTGGGTGTCATAGAAAACATAGAAAGGGCATCCAGACCCAGCCTTCAGGGAAAAGGAGCCATTCCAAGAAAGCCACTTAGCAAGGTAATCTTTGACAAATGGAGTAAAAATGGAATGCATTCTAGGGAACTTCAAATTGTTTAACATGACTGGAGTGTGAGAGCTGTTGGTGGAGGAAGATAAAAGATGTCTTTGAATTCAGTTGGAGTTTTTTTCTTTTTTTTTAAATGAATGAATTTTTTATTAATTTTTTTTTTTTTTAAATCTGAGAGAGGAAGCAAGTGTGAGCTGGGAGATGGGCAGAGGGAGGGAGAGAATCTCAAGCAGGCTACATGCTCCTTACAGAGCCCGAAGCGGGGCTCAGTTCCACAACCCTGGGATCATGACCTGAGCTGAAATCAAGAGTCAGACGCTCAGCTGACTGAGCCAGCCAGGCGCCCCTGGAAATTTTTCTTCAATGCTCTCGTGACCAGTTGCAGATTTTAATATGGTGATTAGGGATTTATGGAGGGGCCTTAGTTGGAAAGGCGATGTGTTTCGATTTGCATTTTAGTAAGATCTTTCTGGTTATGGTTTAGGAGATAGATTGGAGAGAGAAGTTATACCCAGGGAGACCCGTTCGAATTTTGCCCTAGTTTGGGTGGTAAGTGAAGGCCTGAAATAGCAAAGAGGCTTGGAAATTCAGACGAATGGCTGGATTTGAGGGCAGTTTGAACACGGATTCAGCATGGCTGGCGAGGGGGTCTTGGGCGTTTGTGTCTGCATGCTGCTGGGGCCCTGCCCCGAGTGGGAGTGGGGGGGGGGGTAGCAGAGGTGTGGGGGAGAGTGCTGGGTTCGAGGTGTGTGCGGAAGGCCCTGGGCGGAGATGGCTTTTCGGCTTCTGAGGACGCAGGTCCGGAGCGTAGTAGTTGTGTGGATGACGACGGAATTGGGAGACAACAGCTTGCGTGTGGCCACTGGCAGCCCGTGGGCCAGAGGTGCTAGCACACCGCCTGAGGTGCTTTATAGATGAAACTTCGGGGTCACTTGAGTTTTTAAAATTACGTAAGTACTACATTTCGGTGCAACACTGAGACAATCTAAGTTTCATAGATTTCACACCCTGATGTCCCTTGGCTCCAATAATTGACAGTTGGGTATGTCTTCTGTGCATTTCCGTGACTATTTCAGGACAAGAAAAGGAGCCCCATATGTGGAGAAGGAGCAGGTGTAGGGAGAGAAGGCAAACCGTAGAGAATGGTGCCACTCCACACCCATAGAGATGGACAGTAAGGGTCCAGAGGACGGAGTGTCACTGGATTAAATGGCTGAGCCGGAGGGACACAAGTAATTGGAAGGGCTTGGCTCTGATGGAAAGGACAATGTAAGGTCGAGAGGGGGACTTGCAAAATCGAAAGGAAATGGTGAGTGACACTTGGGAAAGGGTTGTCTCCTGAAAAGAATGCCAGAAAGGAGGGAGGTGTTCATCTGTGGAGTGAAATCTTTGAGGATGCAGAAGTGAGTGAGATTCAGGGCCCATGCCGACAGGGATACTGTTTTGTTTTGGGTTTTTTTTCCCCCCAGAAAACTAATTTGACACCGAAAATGAAGCACCATAGGAAATGGAAAGTATTCCTTTCAGAGAGCAATAAGTAACCTGTTTGTATGGGATGTGCTGCTGTCACCCGGGCTCTGTTTCTGTTCTCCGGGGACCCGCATCTCAGGCACACTAACATGGTTCTCTGTAACTAGTCGTGTCTGGTAAATGTTTAAAAACCCTGGAAAAGGAAAATAAAAGGCACTAACTGGTAGCGTTTGCTATTTTCTGTGGTGTCCATCCTGCCACGGCAGATTTCAGCCTGCCAAGCCGATGTCCCTGTCCCTGACGGTGGAGCTGGGAAGAGGTGCTCACAGGAAGGCTCCCCGAGCTGGGACCAGCTGACTCCGGCCCCCTGCGGCGCACCGCTGCCCGGCAGAGAGAATGCAAAGAATCCTCACTGATGGCCCACTGATGGTCACCTCTCCCACTTGAAAGTACCTGTCCCCCAGAATGTACGCTAACGCAAGACCCTTGTGCCCTCTGTGACGGAGCACCTGTAGTGCAGGACTGCTGGAGTTCACAGGGTCTACAGTCACCGTGTGCCAGGTGGATCAGGGAGGAAATGGGACCTGCCTGTGCCTCGATGGCTGGATTTGTGCCCCAGCACCGGGCCGTCTGCTTCTCTTTCTGTTGCGACACCACCACCTTCTTCTGGTTTGGGACATGTCGCCAGTTGCCTGCTATTCCCAGCCCTCTCCGGATCCGACTGAAATCTCAGTTTTCTCTCTCCTTTGCGGAGCAAGTACACTTTCCTCCTGGGGGTTTCTGGTTTATTTTTTAATTTTTTATTATTTCTTTAATTTTTAATTTTTTACTGCCACTTGTAGTAGGAGCCTGAGAGACTGGAGGGAGAGGGGGTGGGAAGGAGCAGACGTCCTACGTCCTCTTGCATTTATCAGGCACCTGGCACCTCATCGTGTGCCGGTCCTACAGTGCTGAACGAGGTAGACACAGTCCAAGTGAGGGCAGGGCGCGCGTCACAAAGGACCACCTGAGTCCTGCTGAGGAATCTGGGTTTCCTTTCCAGGGCGGTGGGAAGACACTGTAGGGCTATGCAGGATACGGAGTGAAGTGATAGATGTACTTAGTGTGGATTTCTAGCGGCTTTGGATCCTAAAGGACCGTCTCTCCAAGTTGAAGAGCTCAGGCCAAGGTGTTCCTGAAAAATCTAATTGTGTAGACTGCCCTGAGCCCTGATTCTCTGTTCTTGACAAATTTATTAACGTTTCACTGCAAGAAATACTGCACAGTTGTACTTAAGAGTGAGGATAGAAAGTTGAACTTTTTCTGACCCTGCACAAATGGGGTTTAAAACCACTTTAATCTCCATGGAGTTTTTGGCTTAAAGCACCAAGTTCATTTCCTGAGAGCGTTTGGGGTAAATCTATAAAGGTGATGTCATTGGCCTGCCAGGTGGACATACCAGAGATCTTTCTGTGCTTAGCAAAAGAACAAGTCCCCAAGTCCCAGGTGAGGTGGCTTTGCCACCACAGTCAGATGAAAATTGGTGCCCTTTATGTGCTCTTATATCCGGGGGTTCAGATCTGCCAAACGCTGCCCCCCGCACAGTGAGTTTCCTGGAGGAGAAAGTCCATAGTGGAGAGTGCAAGGGGAGGCCCGAGGAAGCCTTGTCACCAGCCTGCTGACTCGGTGGTACTCCACGTGGAGCAGGTGGCCTAGGCTGGAAGCCTGGGGGGCAGTCTCCTTCCTCCGAGCGCATCTCGGCTCTCACAGCCAGCTGGTCATCTGGGAAGACGGGACGTTGAAAACGAGACTGATGATAGAGAGGCGGGGCGGGGGATCGAGCTGGCTGAGCTGCTCTCGCTTGCAGAAACTTGTGGAAGACACCAGCTCAGTGTGAACCACTTCTGACAGCATGAGGGACACACACACAGTGTGTCACCTTTGTTAAGCTAGCCAACCTTGCCGTTCTCTTTGTAAAGGAAACCTCTCAGGTTCACAGAAAACTGTACATACTACATGAACACCCGCGTACCCACTATCCAGCTTTACTAATTAAAATTTTTTTTAACTTTTATTAATTTTAATGTTTCACTGTGTTTCAGGTCTTTTTTTTTTTTTTGATAAATAACATGTTACAGATGTGGGTGAAGCCTTCTGTGTGTCTCACCCCAATCCCATTCTCCTTCCTTTATCAAAGGTGACTACAGACTGCTCTGATATATTTCATTCCCATGTATGATTTTATACTTGTGATATATATATAAGTACACATGAACTGTATGATTTTGCATGTCTAAATATTTTGTTGAGAAGTTGCCATGATGTGTATAGCCTTCTGTAGCTCACTTTTTTCACAATTATGTTGCTAAATGAAACTCTTCTTTATTCATTTTAACTGCTGTGTAATATTCCATTGTATGACTGTACCACAGTTTATGCATTTTCCTGTTGATGGTCACTTTAGACACTGGATTTTTGTTGCTTTTAAAATGCTTTAGTTAGCATTCTTACATGTCTTGTGCAGTCTGCGAGAGTGTCTCTTGAGTATAAACCTTGGATTTTGTTGAGCTGTAAGGATACATCTTCAACTGTGCTAGAAGTTTCTAAATTATACTGTAAATAGTTGCAGATATATATGAATACATCTCACTGATGTTAAGTTGTTTACATCTATGAACATGGTATACGTCTCTCCATTTTTTTCTGGTCTTCTATGTTTCTAAATACGTTTTTTATGATTTTTAATTTTTTTTAATGTTCATTTATTTTTGAGAGAGAGGCACACACATAGAGCATGAGCAGGGGAAGGGCAGAGAGAGAGACACAGAATCCAAAGCAGGCTCCAGGCTCTGAGCTGTCAGCACAGAGCCCATTGTGGGGCTTGAGCCCATGAACTGTGAGATCATGATCTGAGCTGAAGTCGGAAGCTTAACCGGCTGAGCCACCCAGTCGTGCCCCCCGTCCCCCACCAGCTTTTTAAATGATTTTTAAATGACAACCTTACACATCTTTTGCTAGATTTGTTCTTAAGTGGTACTTTAAAAATTGCATATTCTATTTTATTATTATGGGTATAATGCAGTTGCTTTCTTTATATCAATTTTATATCTAGAAAGCCTGCTGAATTTTAATTCTAATAGTTTATAGATTATTTAGGTATTTCTATGTAGACAGTCATGTCGACTTGTGAATGTATTAACAGTATTGCTTCTTCCTTTCTAATGCTTACACTTAAAAAAAAAAAAAATTGCACTTAGGCATCTAGTACAGTGTTTAATAGCAGCATCGGACTGGTTTTGTTACTGACATTAAATCCGAACATTTCACTGGTTAGTGACGTGTTTGCAGTACGTTTCTTTTTTTAAAAAAAGATTTTTTTTTTAATGTTCTTATTTTTGAGACACAGAGAGACAGAGCATGAGCAGGGGAGGGGCAGAGAGAGAGAGAGGGAGACACAGAATCCGAAGCAGTCTCCAGGCTCTGAGCTGTCAGCACAGAGCCCGACGCGGGGCTCGAACTCACGCACCCAGGCACCTCTGCAGTACGTTTCTTGAAGACACCATTGCGTGGTTAAGGAAGTCCCTGTCTGTGGTTGATGAACTTGCTCAGCGTCAGTTACGTGTGCTTCCCCATACTGCTTCATCTGGAAAGCCAAGTCCCACATTTTCTCAGATTCTCTTACAGTTAGGCTTTACTGAATTGGCATCCATTAAGCAGTGAGGCTTGAATTTGAAATGGACTTCAGCTGGGGAGAGGCAGGATGTCAGCTATTCGATTTGCTGGTGTGGATCATGGCGGACAGGGAGCAGCTATAGGACCAGCAATTTTTGCTGCGGTTGCCCCGCCCCCCCCCCCCCTTTTTTTTTTTTTTTTTTTGCAGGCTGCTACTGCTGCTGCTTTTTAAATTTACTTATTTATTTTTTTGAGAGAGACGACAAAAGCACGAGCTGGGGAGGCGCAGGGAGAGGAGAGAGAGAATACCTCTACACCCTTGAGAGCTCTGGTATTTGCCTCTGCTTAGGTACCCCAGAGGGATTACGGAGTCAGAGCCACCTTTTGTGCTAAGTTTGTTGTTTAGGAATTCCTAGACCACTTGAGTAATGAGGTGAGGGAAGAAAACTCATGGTTATGAATTCTGGGTGAAAAAATTTTTTTCTTCTTGGAGCTCATGGTGTCAGGCTTTGGTCTCCCTATGGTAGTTACGTTTTCTTAGAGGGGTGCCTTTTGGGGGCTGGCACCATGTGGGATTCTTATCTCCGTACCACTCCTCCTACAGACCCAGTGTTCTCCATCTTTGTCCGGCCTATGTATGAAAACCTGTTTCTAGGTTTACGGGGCTGGTCTAGGATACTGTGCATCTGTTGATGCATTTACCTGTTTGGCTTACAGTTTTCTGTTTCAGCCTCCATAGATTTTTCTGTGCTTTCCTGTAAGGTCAGCTATGCCTCACACATTTCATTTGAAATGTGTTCTTTAGTATTTTCAAGTACTTTTTATCGGGAAAGCTTTCAGATGATAGAATCAGCTGCATTACCAGGAGCAGGTGTCCCGTGCATAAGATTTTAGCCCACAGAGACGTTGCTCACAAGGAATGGTTGTACTCTGAACAGTTAGAGGACTGAGTGTTCATTCCTAGAGGATGAGTGGGTATGAAAGGAGCTGGGAGGATGTGGGGAGGTAGGAAGGGCAGAGAGGGAACATTCTCGTTTCACTAGGCCTTCATCTACATCTGGACTCCGGCTGTTCAAACTGTGGTCCATGGACCAGCAGTGTCAGCATCACTTGGCAGCTTGTTCAAGATACAGAGTCTCGGGACCTACCCCTCACCTACTGACTGAGCACCTGCATTTTAATAAACTCCCCAGGAGATAAGTATATTAAAAATTTGATTTAGACTATCTCTGATGTGACTACCTTCCATAAAATGACTACTTTTTTTCTTTTGTTTTAAATGACTACATCTTTGAGGTTAAAGACCTTCCTCCACTCTCCTTGGCCACTTCTCTAGCTTAGTTCTTTTTCTCCAGTTAATTTTTCAGCACTTTTCTGAAATGGCTTTTGTACTGAAGTTTTTGAGAACAGTTCCTATTGGTGATATATTATATTGAGGGAGTGTTAATTTGACATGTTGTCATATTGAATATGACAGCAAAATCTTACTTAACTCGAGAGCAAAGCCGTTATGAAATTCTCAGGGCATTTGCTTTCTACTGTGCTCTGCCGGGTGGGGAGCTGAGTAGTTGAAGCATTCTGTACGGAGTGATTTAGACCTGGCTAAACTGGAGTGTTTGCTCTGTACCCAGAACATTCGTAATTCCCAGTATCCCCAAGAGCCAAGGGTTCACTTTTGTCTACATCCTCCCAACACTTATTATCTTGTCTTTTTGATGAGTCATCCTCAAGAGTGTGGGGTGATATCTCATTGTGGTTTTGATTTGCATTTCTCCGACGACTAGTGATGTTGAGCATCTTTTAATGTACCTTTTGACCATTTATATGTCTTCTTTGGAGAAATGTCTAGGTCCTTGGCTCGTTTTTTAATCTTTTTGTTTGTTTTTTGATTTATTTTGTTTTGTTTTGTTTTGTTTTGCTTTTGAGTTGTATAAATTCCTTATATATTTTGGAGAGTAACCCTTTATCGGATATATATGGTTTGCGAATATTTTTTCCCATTCTATAGATTGCCTTTTCATTTTGTTGGTTGTTTCTTTTGTTGTGCAGAATCTTATTAGTTTGATGTAGTCCCACTTGTTTATTTTTGCTTTTGTTGCTTGTGCTTTTACTGTGCTAGGCAAAAAAATGTTGCCCAGATCACTCTGTCAAGGAGCTTTTTCCTAATTTAGTTTTCTAGGAGTTTTATAGTTTTCAGGTCTTATGTTTAAGTTTTTAATCCATTTTGAGTCCAGTTTTGTGGGTGGTGTAAAATTAAGAGGCTCAAGAAACATAACCAAATGTGATATATATGAATCTTGCTCAGATTCTGATGGGAACAAACTAACTGCAAAAAAAAGACATTTTGGGGAGCAGTTGGAGAAATTTAAGTATGATTGGGTTTCAGATGATAAGAGATTACTGTAATTTTGTTAAGTGTGATAATGGATTGTGATTATTTTGAAAAGGTCTTTATCAGTTAAAGATGCATTCAAAGTTTTTGAAGTATTCACAGGGTAACTGATAGATGCCTGGCCCTTACCTTAAAATACGAGCAAACAAAGTGAGTGTAGGGGGATTAGATGAAAGAAGACTGGCCATGAGTGTATAACTGTTGAAAATAAAAGGTCGATCATAGGGGTTTATTATATTTTTCTCTCTTCCTTAATGAATGTTTGAAATTTCCATAATAAAAAAATTTTTTTAAAGAGTCTTAGACTCTTAAGAGTCAAGAAGTAATTTCCTCTAGAAATACAACGTGTCATCAATATGTACTTTTCTGAGAAAAGGACTCAGTACCATTGGTTCTTCTTTTCCTAGATAACATTTATTTTTATTTTTGTGGACTCTGATGCGTTCTGGGTTTTCCTGCTAAAGACAGAGGGAAGCCTTAAAAAAACAAACAAACAAAAAAACAGGTGTTGACAACGGAAACACAGAGTGGAATTAGGAATATGTTCAAAATATGAGATAAGTATGTATGTATCCATGTAGAAGCCTATTCATAACTATTTTGAAGAATTTTTTTCTCCTAAGGCCTTATTTTCCATGACAAATTCCTATAAATCCACCATGTCTCTTTCAGGCTTTGTTGAGAGTCAGAGTATTGCCGTGGGAAGGAGCTTAGAATAGGACAAACGTGTATTCAGGTCCCAGCTCTGTCGCCGTCCAGCTGTAATGATGGAGAGCAAATTTACTTAACCTTCCT
Organism: Panthera uncia; assembly: GCF_023721935.1. NCBI lineage: Eukaryota > Metazoa > Chordata > Mammalia > Carnivora > Felidae > Panthera > Panthera uncia. The sequence goes on along the minus strand of NW_026057589.1, from coordinate 18,654,679 downwards.
GAACCTCGGTTTCTTCAGCTGTGAAATGAGACTAATTCTAGCACCTACTTCATAGAGTTGTGGTTTAATTGACAACATTTCAGGTGTGGTGAGGTTTAAATTATATTCTTGGAACACTGTGAGTGTCCATGGATTCCGTGTGTGTGTGTGTGTGTGTGTGTGTGTGTGTGTGTGTGTGTTACAAAAACCTCCAGAACATGGCCACATGGGCACAAATGCCTGTTGTCTGCCCTGAAAACCCTGTCTCACTTGTGGCCCATAGCTTCTGTCAGTATGAGGAACTCACTTCTCTGAGGTTGATGTGTGCAACAATCCTCTATTTCTGGAGTTGACTACTCAGAAGGGCACTTCCAAGTACTTTACTGTACTTCCTAACCTTGGTTTGCAAGCATAACTCGTTCCAGAAACATGCTTGTGATCCACAGCACTTGTATACCAAAGTAAATTTCAAGAACTGTTGGCTCAGTTGTGATCATGTGACGTTTGGCGTCACGTACTACTCACGTTGCAAGACGTCGCCCGTTTATCAGGTTAAAATTTATTAGAAATGTTTGCTCGTCTTGCGGAACACCCGCAGAACAAGTGACTCACAATCCAAGATTTTACTGTACTTGACTCATTTCCCCCTGGGACTTGACTTGTCTTCTTAACTTGTACCTGGGGAAGAGAGTGAGGTGTGAAAACCAAGCATAGGCATTATTTGATTGCTTGAGGAAGACCCTGCTTAGGTATCACGGGTGAGCTACACAGGTGAGTGGGCCCCCGCCTGTGCTCTCAAGAAGGCCTAGGACTCATCTCCGTGTCTTAGGGGAAGAAGGAAGATGAGATGGTACGCAAGGCAAGTTTAGAGTCAGGATTTTTCGCTGGAATGTTGGCTTCTTTGTGTATCTTTGGCAAGCCGTCTCTCGTTAATCTCTTTGAATCTCAGTTTTCTCACTATTGAAAGGAGGTCTCTGCTTCCCCAGTTGTATGGATCAAAGGAGACCAGGGCATTGCTTTTGAACTATGAAGGGCCGTACAAGTATTCATTGGTGTTTTCTAGAGAGAGCGTGTCATACTTCTGTTGGTATCCCAAGAGGCATCCAAAGAAATTAGGAGCAGCCCCCGAATGGCCTCTAGACTCTCCTGGGACATTAGCCGGGTCTTGGGAGGGTCTGACGCAGTCTAGCCCCCTTTGTCTTATTCTTGGCCTCCCAATGCTGCTCTTGGGCTTGGACAAGGAAGCTGCCTGAGGTGCAGTCCTTGCCATATATTGCAGTGCCCCTCAAAGGAGACAAGAAAGCCCTTCTCAGTGAGGAGAGGGTGTGAGGGGGTCACAATTCCTGGTGTCACTCTGCACCTTCATAGAAGTCCTTACGGGACTCCCCAAGGCAGGCCAGCCAGTGTACTTACTAAGTGTTGGAAACGCAAGAGGAACAAACAGACATGGTGTTTTTAAGTTTGGTGAGAAGTTGGCAGGGCCTTCTGTGTGCCTAGTCTAGCACTGTCCAGTCCAGTAAACTTCCTCTAAATGATGGAAATGTTTGCCTGTCCTGTGTAATTCAGCAGCCGCTAGCCACATGTGTGTGTAGGGGTCATGAAATGTGGCTTGTGTGCCTGAGGGACTGGATGTTGAATTTCATTTCATTTTAATGAATTTAAATTTAAATAGCTACAGGTGGCTAGTGGCTGCCATATTGGATGATAATGGACAGTGCTGGAAACATTCTGAGAAGGTTCAAAGGGCACCACCCCGAGCAGGCCAAAGGTGCGACTTCTCTTCTTTGAAGGGAGCTGTGACACTCAGAAACTTGGTCCTGGTTCCACCTCCCATTCTGTGTGGATTTACCACAGCACTTGGCCTCTTCTCTGCTTACATTCCTGGTCTGTAAGATGGGACAGAGGGAGGACTGGGTTAGGTTTTTTCCAGTGTTAAATTTTGACTCTGTTATGATTTGCTTTTTATTTTTCTAGTATATTATTATCCTGTGGCCACTGTAACAAAATGCCACAGACATAGTGGCTTAAAACAACAGAAATTTATTCTCTCACTTTGGAAGGCCAGAATTCCAAAATTGGTTTCATTGAGCTGAAATCATGGTGTTGGCAGGACTGTGTTCCCACCTGAAGCTCTTGGGGAAAACCCATTCCTTGTCTCTATAAGCTTCTGGTGGCTGCTGGCATTCTTTGGCTGGTGGCTCCGTCACTCCAGTCTCTGCCGCAGTGGCCACATGGCTTTCTCCTCTTCTGTTTGATTTCCCTCTGCCTCCTCCTTAGAAGGACTCTTGTGATGGCATTTAGGGCCCACCAGATAATCCAGGATAATCTTCCCATCTTGAGATCCTTAATCATCCACAAACACCCCTTTTCCAAATAATGTAATATTTATAGGTCTCAGGTATTGGGACCTGATCTCTTTGGGGGCCATTATTCAGCCTACTCCACATAGTAATAGTTAACGATGGTGGGTTTGCTTTAAATATGTGTAGTTGGATGTGTGAGAGTTGCTGCCTGCCCACATACTCTCCCAGGGAGAATTTTCTCAGCTTTCTGTATAGGGACTTGAGTTTGATTAAAGAAATATATATAGCCTTCCCTGCTGCTACCTTGATCTGTTTATGCCAGAGCGTCTTCACGAAAAGATCAGTCAACGTATGAATATGCCCCAACTCATGCACCACCACTATTGAGACATCCCCCACATCATAGCCACTCCCTAAAACGTGTGGAAGGGGACTCTGACTGGGATTTGAGTCAGGAAGATCTAAACTATTGCGTGTGAACGAGAGAAGAGAGCATATTTGTTGGATCAGCTGGGTAAGTGATGTTTCTCTAGTAGCATACTCATAAATTTGAAAATATAAAGGATTGGCCCTGACACAGCCCAAGAACAGCTTGTTACTCTGATTTGGAATGTCATGTTTGAGTGTTACTTAATCAGATCTGAGAGCCGCGGTTGGGGAAGTAGGCTTTGTAAATATTGCTCTGAAGCTTTCACATTTCAACAGAAAACAGATGCCAAATGTTTTCATTATTATCAGTGTTCAAAGTTATTGGAATAAAGCACAAATCCACTCCTTCGTACAGCAAAATGCCAGCAATGGGACCCAGTGGAGAGAAGGTGGAGGATGGGGGAAGAAAAATGTAAAGGTTGAATGAGGAATAAGTTGGCTCGAAGACCTTCTTTTTGTTTTTCTTTTTTCCAAAAGAGGCCCAATAGTGAAATATTTATCACCAGAGGGATATAGAAACACAATTATAATTTAATGTGAAATACAGCACTGTTGGTCAACCAGGGAACAAAAGGACTTGGAGGCAGAATAAAATTACTTCATCTATGTCTTTTAAGAACAGGATGTTCTGTTGGTCTGCTCATGTCCTTGGGTTAAATGGCTGAGTGTCTATTTTATTCTGCAAGGCAGTCAGTGGCTTTATTACTGGCTATTTGGGGTTGCCTTTCAAAGAATTAGTAATGATAATGTGTGTTTTAAGTGCCAGGCACTGTGCTTCCTGCTTTACCGACACTGTATCACTTAACCCTCACGTTACCCCATAGGGTAGGTATCGCCATTCCCATTCTATGGATGAGGGGACTGAGGCTTGGAGAAGTTCGGCGGCTTACCCAGCTACTGGGCATCACAACTGAGGATGGAACCCTTGCCTTCTGATCTAGAGCCCAGTGCTTAGTCAGGCTCTCTCCTTTCAGCAGGACGGGCTTGCAAACTCCCTTCACTTGCTCCTGAAGGCCCAGGAGCAACTGCTTTGGCAAATTTTGCTTTGCGATGTTCATTCATGGTCACTGTCATATGGTGGTGGGGTTGGGGGGAAATTGTGCATAAGGTTTTGGCTGCTTTGTTTTTTTTTTTTTTTTTTTAATTTTTTTTCAACGTTTTTTATTTATTTTTGGGACAGAGAGAGACAGAGCATGAACGGGGGAGGGGCAGAGAGAGAGGGAGACACAGAATCGGAAACAGGCTCCAGGCTCCGAGCCATCAGCCCAGAGCCTGACGAGGGGCTCGAACTCACAGACCGCGAGATCGTGACCTGGCTGAAGTCGGACGCTTAACCGACTGCGCCACCCAGGCGCCCCAAGTTTTGGCTGCTTTGTAATGTCAGAACACTTATGCTTTTTTTTTTTTTCCCTATGACTGTATCTCTTTAACGCCCTCATATTTCTAAATGGGAGAAGTGACAGGATTCCAGGTGATAGCTTTCCAGGGACAGAGAACACAGTCTTCCCCACATCTGAAGATTATTTCACGCACTTTCTGGCAGAGAGGATATTTCCCCTTTAGATTCCTAGTCTGTTTCTGACTGATGAGTTAGCACTCTGGTTTCCAGTGTGTGCTTGGAGCCGGCACTTGGGTTCTGTGAGCTGGTGCTACAGCATACTGGAGTCCCGAATTCTTTCGCTCGGCAAGCATTTATGGAGCCCCCACTCGTGCCAGACTCCCCTGGGGACACGCTTGTGAATATGACAGGCCTCTCCCTCAGCCTCCCAGAGCCCACGGCGATTTCAGTGGGGGGCAGTATTGGCATTTTAGGCTAGACAGTTCCTCACCGTGCGGGTCTGACCTGTTCATTGTGGGCATTGTTGGCCATGACCACTAACTAAATTCCCAAGCAGGGAGACAGCTAAAAATGCCTCCACGCGTTTTTCATGTGCCTCCAGAGGGCGCTGCTGCCCCTGGTTGAGAACCACTGCAGGGAAGCTGGATTTGGAACAAAAAGTTTGGATGCGGTCCCCACTGTCTTGGGTGTGGTGCACGCTTGCCTTTTTCTAGGAATTTGGCCCATACTAAATTAGGACAGTAGAAGGAGGTATTTGAAAAAGCACAGAGAAAACCAAGTGCATTTATGAGCTCAGCAATTGATGTGTTCATATGCTCCCCACCAAGGTGGGACCAGGAAGGCTGCTTTTCTTCCCTTTTCTTTATCCCTTCTTTCCTGCTCACCCACCCATTTCTCAACCCCCATTTCCATTAAGGGGTGAACGAGATGGACCTGAACAGCTGAACCCGAGCCAGAGGCTGAGGAAGACGCCGGCCAGGCGTCTAGTGTGGGGTTAGGTACCCAGAGCACCGGGGGGTACGGAGAGAAGGGAGGCAGACTCCTGACTGACAGGCAACTTGAGGCCAAAGGTAGAGACATCTTTTCTCCACACTCTGGATCCCGTGTGTGTGCTGATTCAGCTAATAGCAAGATTTTCCCAGTAACCGGACCATGCCTACCTTCCCTTCTTACTGTTAACAGCATAGTGAAGGATTTATGCAGAGAAGAATGAGGCTGGGAACCTGCCCTAAAAACACTGAGCATCGGCCCATCTCTTTGTCATGAAGTCTACCAAGTGCTAAGCATTGTCAGGGGTCTGTGAGTGAATGAGGTAACCACAGTGGTTGCCCGAGTGGAATTTGGAGACTAGTGAGAATGACAGACCATTTAAAGAAGATTTACAAGACTAACAGATTTTAAAGTTAGGTCCGGCATGTGTTGGCAAGGGTGTGGAGGGGCAGAATCCTCATATGCAGCCGGTGGGATATAATTTGGTACGGCTTCTATCGAGAACAGCCAAAGTTAAAGATACACATACCTGATAACTCGATGATGTTCCTTCTGTCACGTGCTCCAAAGAAACCCTCCTAGGACTGCACAGAGGCACGTGCTGAGAATGTTCATGGCAGCTTTCTTTGTAGTAAAGAAAAAAGTGTCAACCTAAATGTTCACGGACAGGAGGATTAATGAATCCATTCATTGGAATGCATCCATGAAAATGTGTGAACTAGAACTTCATATATTCCGTGTGGACGTGTCTCACAAATCGGTGTTGGGACAATAAAAGCAAGTTGCAGAATAGTACATACACATCCCATTTATATTAAGTTTAAAGACACACAAGAGAATGAAACCGGCTTCGGCATACAGACATACAGTAAGAATAGATGAATAGTAAGAATGGAATACGTGGCACTGATAAGCCCCAAGTTTAAAATAGCAGGTAACTAAGGAGGGTGAAGGGATGTAATTGTGCAGGGGAATGCAGATGCCCTCAACCACGGATATATTTTATATTTTAAGGTGAATGGGATGGTTGGCACATTGGGATTGTTGCACTGTTGTTTATATACAATATCTGCCCATCAGCTCATTCAATCCTTGCCCTTCCTGACAGACCTCCATTTTGTTTAAGTAACTACTCTCCATTTGAATGCATTCTGGGGAGGCCGTGGGGAAGCCAAACCTACCTCAACAAGTTCAGGGTGTAGGGCCTCATTAGTTTGAGGATGACGCATCATTCTTATCAGCAATTGGTTCAAAAGAGGGCATGTGTTTTGCTGAAGTCTTCTGGGAAGTACCTTCTCTAAGGAGAGAGCTACAGAAAGCGTCTCTCTCTGTCTTTGTCTCTCATTCTCTGACTCTCTTCCTGGACCTAAAAGAAGAAGCATGTAGCCCTGCTTACCTGTGACAGCCTTCCTCCAGCAGTGAGAGGAACAGCTTTAAAAAGTAACCAATGCTGTAAATGGCAGGGTGGAGAGATGATTACATCTGCCGACTTTACCAGCCGGGCACTGAAGTCCATCCCGGGTTTGCTGGTCCAGAATGTGACCAGTAAGTGTTCTTGAGGTTAAGCCACTTTGGTTTGGGTTTTCCATCGTCTTGTGGCTGAAAGGATTCTAACTGCACCACCTAGGTTGCTGCAGAAGCATGCAGCAATCACTTCCTAATCATCAGGAAAATTAACTGTTTCTTAATTTCTCAGTTTTAAGTTTTTTCTCCTATTTTGACTTAAATGTTTGTAGCCTGCTTTGATGGTTGGCCATCAGCACTGGCAAGAAGTAGCCACTGAAGAAATCCACAAACAAGAAGGAAACCAACTATTAATGGAAAAGATCTTGCAAAGTCCAGGGTGGTTAATGTGTCAAATTGCCTTTTAATGTGAACATGTGTATTAGTTTCCTGTGTCCACTGTAGCATATTACTACAAACTAGGGGTCTTAAAACAACAAAAATTTATTCTCCCACAGTTCTGGAGCCAGAGATCTGAAATCAAGGTGTGGGTGGGGCCGTGCTCCCCCTGAAGGCTCTAGAGGGGATTCTTTTCCTTGACCCTTCCAGCTTCTCATGGCCATTGGTATTGCTTCAATCTTTACCTCCGTCTTCCTGTGGTCTCCTCCTGGGGTTTCTGTGTCTCTCCTCTTTAGCATCCTATATGGACCCTTGTCACTGGATTTAGGACCACCTGGATGCCCAGGGTGATCTCATCTCAAAATCCTTAATTTCACCTGCAAAGACCAGTTTCCCAAATAAAGTCACACTCACAGGTTTTGGGGGTTAGAACACATATATATATATATATATATATATATATATATGTATGTATATATATATATTTTTTTTCCATTCAACCCACTACAATGTAGTCACTCTTTGTTGTGATTCTGTAGTGCAAAGAGATAATGTGGTTTTGTTTTCAACCTAAAAAGTCATTCCCGATTCATAAAAATAGGAATAAATAGATCAGTATTCACCGATTCTCTATAGGAAGCATTCAGTTTTCTCTTACCCAAGTTGGATAACTGCTTAGTTAACAATTGAGAGGTTTTTGTTTTGTTTTATTTTTTGTTTTTGTTTTTAAGATTGTAACACAGGAGGGGTGCCTACCTGGCTCGGTTGGTGGAGCATGCAACTCTTGATCTTGGGGTTGTGAGTTTGATCCCCAGGTTCAGTGTAAAGATTACTTAAAAATAAAAAAAAAATCATCGTGTGCCTTGGTGGCTCAGTCAGCTGAGCGTTCCTCTTGATTTCAGCTCAGGTCATCACCCCAGGATCGTGGTATCGAGCCCCACATCGGGCTCCACACTCACTGTGCAGCCTGCTTAAGATTTTGTCTCTCTCCCTTTGCCCCTTCCCCTACTTGAACGTGCACGCACACTCTCTCTCTCAAAAAATCAATTAAAATTAAACAGTAAAAAAAGATTTTAACAGAGGAAATGAAATTGTGTGATGTAAATATTGGAAAACATTTTCTTGACCACGTAAGTTCCTGGATCCTTGAGAGAGAGGTGTTCAGCCTCAGATATGTCCCAGGACAAATGTGGACAAAGAGGCCAAGCACCAAATAAGGGTTTGCCAGAAAAGGAAAGTATGAATGAAATTAGCAGAGAACAGATCGGTGTGAGAAGGGAAAAACCAGTCACGTTATGAGGCCATTTTATCTCCTCTGAGAGATGGTGGATAGATCCCAGAAAAACAGCTGTGGATGCTGGAAAGGAAAGAAAAGACACTGGACTTGGAATCAGACCGATTCATGTTCTGATGTGTTTCTATATGTTCCCTGAATCTGTTTTATCTCCCCTAAACTTTAGGACAATTGCACTTCCTGACGCAAGTTTATTCCGTATAAAATGGCAATGGCAATGGTAATGCATACCTCAGGTTTATATGGATAAACTGAGTGAACCTTGTCCATGAGAGGGCCCCATTCATGTCTGTTGAATGAGACTCTGAACTAGAAATTTCTTCAGTGAGTGGCTCGTTGGGAAAACTTACGGTTCGTGTGTGTTTTTACAATTCTTCAGGTTCATCAATTTCTGTAAGGTTTCAGTTAGAACTAGAAAGGCCAAGATAAACACACTGTACTTCAGTTTGTAGTCACCATGGAGTAGCTCTAGGGATTAGCCCTCTCATCACAAACAACTAGACCTGATGAACTATGTGGGGCAACTTTGCCAGCAAGACTGATCACTGAGAGGTGGGAATCTTGAATTGAGTCCTGTAATCATTCAGCTCCCTGCTTGGGGACAGTATATGGCATGAAGAACTGGAATTTGGGCAGAGAGCAATGGTCCCACTGACTGAAGGAGGCATAGATCAGAGTTTGGGGCAAGTGAAGAGACCAGAATCCATGGGACAGGAGGGAGCTCCATTTCTCAACCTTGGTTCGATTGCCATTTTGGACAAGAGAGTTCTTTGTTGTGGGGGAACTGTCCTGTGCATTGTAGGATATTTGGCATCCTGACCTCCACCTACCAGATCCAGTAGTGCCGCACCACGAACTTGTGACAGGCAAAAATGTCTCCAGACGTTGTCAAGTGTCCCCTCTGGGCAGAATCACCCCAGTTGAGAACCACTGCCCTAAGGTAAAACCTAATTTCTACCTCCCCTAAGGCAACCCCCAAAACAAAGTCATGGTAAGATTTGCAGTAGAAGCAGAGTTTGCCACACTCTTGGTTAAGTCCTACCAAGCTGGAGGAGCTTGGGAAACACCGCTTTCCACAGATCTGCACTAAGAAATCGTAAAACTGAACCTGCACTCGTTCAAGATGACTCACTGGTAGCTGAGCTGCGGAAGCAATACCTCTGAGGAGAAGATGACAAAATCCAGATATGTAGATAGTCATACATACCCTATTACATATTTATCACAATGCCTAGTGTTCAATCAAGAGACACTAGAGAGACAAGCAAACAGAAAAACATGATGTTTAGTCAAGAAAAACCAATAAAAACTAAACCCAAGATGGCCCAGATATTGGACTTAGAAGAATGAAAGATTTAGTCTATGGCCATACCACCCTGAACACGCCCAGTATCGTCTGATCTCGGAAGCTAAGCAGCGTCAGGCCTGGATAGTACTTGGATGGGAGAAACATGAAAGCTTTAAGGCAGCTATTATAAATGCATTCAGAGAATTAAAGGAGTAAAGAAGTAATCTATGCAAAGAAATGAAAACCACAGAAAAGAACAAATGGAGGTTCTATAAATGAAAGTAAAAACTGAAATGAATAGGGGTGTCTGGATGGCTCGGTCGGTTGAGTGTCTGACTCTTGATTTTAGCTCAGGTCATGATCTCCCAGTTTGTGAGTTCAAGCCCTGCGTCAGGCTCTGCACTGACAGAGTGGAGCCTGCTTGGGATTCTCTCTCTTTTTCTCTCTCTCTGCCCCTCCCTTGCTCTCTCTCCAAAAAAAAAAACACAAAAAAACAAAAAAAAAAAAAACCAAAACCAAACAAACAAAAAAAACAACTTAAAAAAAGCCCTGAAATAAATAATAGCCGACTTTAGTAGCAGATTTGAGATAGCAGAAGACAAGATCCAGGAACTTGAAGGCAGATGAGTAATAATGACCTAGTCTGAAGAACAAAGAGTGAAAAGATTTTAAAAAGTGAACTGAGCCTCAGGGAATTGGGGGACAATATCAAATCATCTATTCTATGTGTAATTAGAGTCCCAGAATGAGAAAGAGGCTGAGAGAACTCACCTGCAGCAGACCTGAACTGCAAGAAATGCTAAGGGGTGTCATTCAGGCACAAGGGAAATGATACTGAAATATACAGACCAATCTCGGACCACGTCGTGGTGAAGCAACAACAAAAAGTTTTATGGTCAAGGCAAAAATATTCCCAAGTTTCTCATGCAGTTCCCCAATAATATTCAAGGGACTCAAAGTCACAGTCCACAGCGACACACCCCTAAATCCTTTCAGTGGTTTTAAAATATGTCCACAAATTCTTCTACGTTTGCCCCCTACCCCTGTTCAAAAAATGGAGGTCAGTTCCCTTCCCCACGAGTGTGGGCTGGACGTCGTGACTCACTGCTAGTGAACAGATAAGGAGAAGGGACCCTAGGGGATTTCCAAAGCTGGGTCACAAAAGGCCTTGCAGCTTCCCCCTGTTCCCTCGCCTGGATCACTCGCTCTGGGGAAGCCAGCTGCCACATTGGGAAGACACCCCACAGCCCTCTGGAGAGCCCTGCCCTGAGGGGCGGAGGCCTCCTGCCATGGCTGCCGTCAGGGGGTCTTCCAGCCAGCTGGTCTTGAGGTGACCTGCACCCTGCGTGACATGGTAACTGCACCCACACGGGAGGCCTTGAGCCAGAATGCCAGTCTCCCAAGTTCTGGCCCACAGAAACTGCGAGATGCTACGTCTTTATTGCTGTGAGCTGCCACCTTTGGGGATAACTGGTTATACAGCAGTCGATACCTAATTCATTCTCTTCCCTTGGTGTATCTCCGTTACCCCCTCTCTCACACTATCCAAACAGCTCCAGAGTCTCTCCTCCTGTTTCTTATTTTCCTCTCTTCGAAACCATCATAGATACCCTCACTGTTCAGGCCTGCTTCTCTGTCTGTCTGTCTGTCTCTCGTTTATTATTTGCTTGTTTTTGTTCTGTTTAGCCTTTCCACTGCAAATCCCTCTTCCCATTTCTCTCATTTTTCTCCCACCAATGAGCCAGATGTCCCCAGTAAGACCCCAAAGTGGAGGGGAGCGTGGGAGAAGGGGCAGAAAGGGGAAATGGTATTGATGTAGCCCCAGCTTTTCTTTTTTTTTTTTTAATTTTTTTAATGTTTATTTACTTTTGAGAGAGAGAGAGAGAGAGAGAGAGAGTGTGTGTGTGTGTGTGTGTGTGAGCAGGAGAGGGTCACAGAGAGAGAGAGAGGGAGACACAGAATCTGAAGCAGGCTCCAGGCTCTAAGCTATCAGCACAGAGCCTGATGCGGGGCTCGAACTCATGAACAGTGAGATCAGACCTGAGCTGAAGTCGGACGCTTAACTGATTGAGCCACCCAGGTGCCCCAGCCCCAGCTTTTCTTGAATAGGAGAAGGAGAAAGGCTGCAAATACACATATGTCAATCATTTTTGTCCCTATTACATTAGTATTTCTAATTGAAATCTGTTATTCGCCTGCTCTATGTCAGGTACAATGCTAGGAGTTTTAGATGTATGTATTTTATCCCCAAAGCATCCCAGTGAGGTAGATGTTGTTATTATCCCATTTTCTTTCAAGGAGAAAACTGAGGCACAAAGAAATTACTTACCCACAGTCACAGAGCTGTCATGCAACAGGGCCAGGGTTCAAAGATCTGTGTAACTCAGAAGCCCACGGCTGAAGTCTTTGTACACATGACACCAAACTGGGCTCAAATCGGCTTAAACTCATGGTTAATTTCCACAAAACCCACTGCTGACTGTCTCACACACTCAGTGAACTGAGACATTTTAAGCCCATATTACCTAGTCTCCTTGGGCTAGAAAGGAATCCAGGATTTCCACCTCATACTGAACTCATGGTGGCCTTTGTTTTTCTTCAGCCTCAGATGCGATCTGAGCTGAAACTTCCTGGAATGTCTAAATTGGGGCAAAACACACACACACACACACACACACACACACACACACACACCCCAAGGAAAAAGTTTTCCTGACCACTCTCTTTCCATTTGTCAGTCATCAGGGTAGGTGGCAGGACCATTTACCCCACAGGATTGAAATGACACCCTCTTGGTGCATCACCCAACATGCAAACCTTCCTCAACACCATGAGGCTTGGCCTTGGAAAGTAATTGCCTCTGCTCTTGTTCTTTTAGGCTTCAAGAAAGGCACATGTCTTTAAAAAATTGCTCATTTTTATAATTAAGAAAGCATAATAACACAACAGAAAACAGATGGAGAAATTACTCAAAACCCAAGGCCCTGAGATAATGATTATTCTTATGACACACTCATCAGGCATGCTGTTGGGCCACTGTATTCTGGTGTTTTGTGAGTTCTCTCTTTGGGATGCAGATGTTGAAAGCTTTAGCTCTCAGGACTTGCTGTTTTTGCCACTGAAAGCTGGCCTTTCTGCAGCTGGGACTCTGTCCTTGTTCAGTTTGTGTTGTCTTCCCAGCAGCCCTGCTGGAGGGCCCCCTCCGACGAAAGGTAGATTTGTCATATGTTCTGTTGTTCCAGCCCATGCTTATTTCCTGCTGTAGTTGATTATGTTATTGTTTGCAACCATCGTCTTCCTCCCTGTGAGGGTTTTATATATCCACACTCTTTGCCACATGACTTTCAGGAGTGATGCCGGTGAGTGGAATACATTTCTTCCAGAAGTTATTCCAGTAGGTGGAATATGTTGTCAGGCTTGGCCATGTGACTTGCTTTGGCCAGTGTGATGTGAGAGGGTGTCATTTTTCTGCCATGTCAGAGCAGAAGCTTTCAAAGATACCGCATCGTTTGGCTTGGCCCCTTGCCTTCCTGCTTTCTGCAGCATGATGGCCATGTCCCGGATGGTGGCTGCTCCTTCAGCCTCACCCCTGGTGTGAGAAGACAAGTGGAGCAGAGCGGGGCATCGATATAGCCGAGCTGCAAACCAGAGTGCAAGGAATAAAGCTTGTTGTTGGAAGCCACTGAGATTTTTGGAGGTTTTTTGGGTTTGTTTGTTTGTTTGTTTGCTACAGCAAAATACTAATACATTGGTTCTGTAGGTAAGCTAGGAAGTGTTTCCATCTTCTGAGGCAAACTTTCTCCATGGGAGGCATCTCAACTACTTCCAGCTCCCTCACCAGACTGAGGCATGACATCACTCTGCTTTTACTGATGGGATGCACTTTTATCGTGTTGATGGAAAGAGACATAACATGGTGGTTGGGTTGGAGCCCTGTGTCCTCTGTTCCTCTCTGCACCTGCCTCTGTGTGACCTCGGCCAGTCTGCTGAACCACTTTTGTTCCTTATTTGTCTCATCTCGGCAAAAAGGATAGAACCTACCTTAGAGTTCTGATGTGAAGAATAAATGCAATGAAAGGTAGCCATGAAGTTTGCTGTTACCCCCTTCCCGTTGACTGACTCTTTCTGTCCAGGCTGTTATGAGAGGAATTCACAGAATGCAAACAAGACCTTCTAGAACCTGGACCTCCAGCTGCTGGGGCTCCTGCAGCCCATCTGTCATCTTTTCTGGTTTCTGGTTAACTTTATTCTTTTCTCTGGAAGATTAGTTTTCCCCAAGACCCAAGAGGCAAAGGGCCTTCCCTACTATCTCCATTTACAAAGCCCCTGGAAGATGGCCTGGACCTGGGTCATATTTCTATCCCTAAATCAACCTCTCTGTCCAAAGGATGTCCCGGGGGGATGTGCTTGGGTTCACATTCCCTGTGGCTTGGGGTAAAGGCAGGGGTCCACTGCTAGAAGCATGTCGCAGGGGGATCTAGACGGTAGCACCACAACCAGAGTGACCACAAAGACCAATGTGGGATTACCAGAACCTGGATGTGCTTCGTAGTAGTTGTTGGTAGGATGGTCTTGGAAGTCAGGCAGCCATGGACGTTTTTTAACCTGTATAAACCTTGATCCCGTATAAAACGGGGGTATAGTAATTTCTGTCTCACGGGTTTGTTAGGATTAGATGAGATAACATAGGCAAGTGCTGGGAACACAAGCTCAACGGATCCTAGTTCTTGCTCCCCAAATCTTCCTCTACTTGCCTCTGAGCTGCCTCAGGTAACACAGCCCCCTCCTCCAATGTCCCCATTTCTTGCTTTGTAGTGAGAAACAGCTCTCGAGTGGAGTCAAGGGCCCCCATCAGTGGCTTCACTGCATTCTCTCCCTGGACGCAAGCCACATGGGAAGCTGATTATTAGAGGATGGTGTCCTGAGAAACAGACTGGAATGTACAAAGGAATTTGGTGGTTTTAAGAAGGGTTTCTTAGAGTGCCTGGAATACTCTTCACTTGCTACATTAGCAATTCTTAATCTACACGGTGTAATGAACCCCCACGACTATCTGATTGAGACCACGGACATTGTTCTGTGGAAGATGTACAATTGTACATACAATTTCAAGAGGCTGCAAAACTCCAGGAAGCCCAGCCACGGGATCCCAGTTTCAGAGCCCCTGAACTAGATGGTAAATCTTGCCAAGGGAACTCTGATACCTGTTGACCTGTGTGGCGCTTGGATGGGCATGGCCAAGTCTTCCTCCCCAACCCCACTTTGTCCACGTATGCATGTCTCACCAACCCTCCTCTGCTAGATGTTTTCAATATCAGGTAACTTAGAGTCTAGGCACAACATATGTTGTGTTTGTTCAATAGGCTGCAGTCAAGTCTTGCCAGCCACAGGACCATTCTTTCTCTTCAGGTTGATCCCAGACTTCTGTTTTGTGGATTTTGATGTTTTTCTCTCAAGGGGTATTCTTATTTTCACTGTTCTTTAGGGATATCAGGATTCTTCTGTTTGCAATAGGTGGAGAATCCACGTTTAAAATGGCTCAGGCAAAAAGAGGGCATGGCTTACACAACCAAAAAGTTCAAGAGTCATGTCTGATTTCAGGCACAGATGCATCTAGGGGCTCAAATGTCACCAAGGGAACTTGGTCTCATGGGCAAACTCTCTTCTTTTGGCTCCATTCCCAAGCAGTGTTTTCCTCGTAGCGACAGCACGGCTGCCCGTGGTTCCAGGCTTAACATCTTAGTCACTCTCAGAAACATAAACCAGCTTCCCGCAATCTGCCTGGGAAAAAAGCAAACGCGAGACTATCTCCTTTCCCCATCTCCAACCCAAATGTACTCATTCACTGATCCTACTCTGTTTGAGTTGATGTGGTCCTTAGAGGGGACAGTTTGAGACATGACTTCTGGGATAAAGGCAATGCCAGAGTAGAAATGGTGTAAAAGCAAAAAAAAAAAAAAAAAAAAAAAAAAGCAAAGAATGTCCTGAACTCTGTGGAAACTTTCATGTGGGTCGAGGAAGGTACCTGGGGAGGGGTGTTGAGAGATGACAAGAAAGGGGATAGAGTGGCCAGGGATTCAAGACCTTGTTTACCATGATAAGGAGACTGGGCTCTACGGAGAGGCAAAGGGCAGAGTGTCAAAGAGTTTCCAGCTCCCGACACAACCATGTGGAACCTTTCAGAAAGACTGCCCTGACTGCGGTGTGGAAGATGAGTTAGGAGTAGGAAGGCCCGATGTAGGGAACATCTTCTTGGAGAAGCTATTGCCATCTTCCCGGAGAGAAAGGATGAAGTCCTGAACTGAGGCAGATGAAGGAAGAAAGGGGTTCCAAGCTTTTAGGGGGCAGAATTGATAGATGCAGAAACCAGATGAATGGGGGATGAGAAAGGAACGGTCTAGGATAATTCCCCCTGGGAAACTGGAAGGGTAGTAGTGACCTGCACTGAAGCAGGGAACTTGGGAGAGGAGCAGACTTAGGGGTGAGGGGAGATTGATGAGGTCACTCTTAAACCTGGTAATGGCCTCAAGACATAAGGTTGCAGCTGTCCAGATGTTAGCTGAATTCCTGCATCCCGAGCTCTGGATGGGCACACACGAGGCTCGTGGGCTGTGGGTGGTGGTGATGGAAGCATTGATAACCTAGGTAGGGCATCACCACCGGAAAGAAAATGCCCCTGTTGTCTTGTTTTATTGTTTAAAAAAAGTTTTTTTTAAATGTTTATGTTATGTTTTTTAAATGTTTAAATGTTTTAAATGTTTTTGAGAGCGCGCACACACACACACACACACACACACACACACACACACACACACACGAGCGGGTGAGGGGCAGAAAGAGAGGGAGACACAGAATCGGAAGCAGGCTCCAGGCTCTGAGCTGTCAGCACAGAGCCCGACGCGGGGCTCGAACTCACAAACCGCGAGATCATGACCTGAGCTGAAGTCGGATGCTTCACCCACCGAGTCACCCAGGTGCCCCTGTTTTACTGTTTTTATTAGTGTTTTCTTCTGTCTTTGTTTGGGCCCTGCATGATTCCAAGTCCTGGGGGAGGGAGAGTCCAGTTGGCCAAGCTGGCTCACGGGCTCACTCCTTGGTTTGGGGAGCGCAGGAGACTTTGATTTTCATCTACGCAAAATGGCTCAGTGCAGGTGGGGCAATTTCCCCGGGGAAGAAATCAAGATATTAACCATAAAAAAGGGAGGAATGGATGCCATATGCCCCCAAATGACAAATGTCCACTGCTTATTTCACCCGATTTTCCCCCTGGTGGTTGATGCTGAGAGGCAGAGAGTTATTTCACCCTCCATCTGCCTCATAGCAATTGCTTTTTAAGTGTTTATTATTATTTTTCATATCAGTGACCCAAAACATAATTCTTTAGGTAGTGGGCTTAGGGCCAAAGTATTTCATAGGAAATATTTCAGAAAGGACGCATTGCATCAAGCACTTAGTTACTTAATGTCTCAGGGCATAAGTAACTATGATGACATAAATCGCCCCTGATCAGGAGTGGACAGAGGTGGCTGGCGCCTGAAGCCATCAATCGTGCCCCCTACAAGGCATCTTCCCAATTGAGTGGATAAGCTAACATTTTATACTGAGCACAGGGCAGGGGCCCGCTGCCACTCGAGGCACCATGACCCCCGTCTTTCTATTTACTCCTCACCCTGCCTCTGGGATGTAAATGGCATCTTCTGTCCTACCTAAATACAAGAAAGATGAGACTCTGAGGCATCCAGTGACTTGCCCAAGGACAAGGGGTGGGAAGTGGCAGGGCTGAGTTGACAACTTGAGCCCGTCCCGGCCTGCAAGTTCTGGGCAGGTGCTGACAGGCCGTCTGGAGCAGGAGGAAGCGTGCGCGATCGCCACGTGGGACTCCCTGCAGCCTGGAGTGGGGACATCAGCTGGAGAGGCGAGGCTCTAGTCCTAGTCCTCTCCCAGGGAGAAGGGCGCCTGCTCTCAGGCCAGAGGTCCCACCGGACGACTCGGGTTTAATAGACGAGCCGGCTGACCTCTTCCAAGAAGCCTGGCCCCAGGGTCCGCTCGGGGATCCCTCTCCACCCCCGCTTTCCGGGGGACGCCGGCGCCGTTGAATCTGACAGCTCCGGGCGCAGAGGAAGAGGCAGAGGCTGTCCGGGTTGGCCTCCTCCCGAGCTGTGCGCGTCTCCGAGGCTCCAGGCTGTTTTAGCAGAGCTTTGGCCGCAGACCGATGGGCCCGCGGAAAGTAGGTCAGCGTGCTGCCAGGAGGCGCTTCCTGCAGGCGCCAACGCGCTCCGCTGGGCGCCGCCTCTTCGAGTGCGCTCCGCTCCTCCGCCGCCTCTGTTCCCCCTGCGGCCTCCGCTCGTGGTCCTGCCCTCTCTTTCCGGTCCTCCCCTCCTCCCTCTGTCCACCTGACACCCTGCCCCTCCCTCTCTCCGCCTCCACCACCTTCTGCTCTCCGAGTTTATTGATACAACCCGTCTACAGTCATTTAAACAGGTAACGTGCTTGTTTTAAAGAGATCGAATGTTGCACAGAAGTTAACGCGGGAGCAAATCCCACCACTCGGAAATAACCATCGCAAACACTGGGTGGACAACTGCTCTAGATATGTTTTTAGGGATATAAATAAGCACATATTTTAATGTATTATGTGTATGTGTACAGTTAGAGTATAGATATAACAATTTTATAAAAGGGAAATGCTATTTTTATTAAAAGCATTCAATTTAATACTTTACTTTTATTTGAATTCAATACTAGAAAAGAAATGATAGAGGGAGCGAATTGTTGGAAAAACAATTTTTAATGTGTCTTTACCACAAGAGATATAATAAAGTATTCCCTTAAGAGGGAGGAAAGGAGATGGGGGGGGGACAGAGGTAGGGCATGGAGAGAATGAAAATTAAGAGGTTGGAGATTTTAAAAAGTGATGTGTTTCAGTTTTTAGCGAGTATAATTAATCTTGCTAAGAAAGATGCGAGCATTAACATGTGAGTTTCCTCCTATCACTTCTTTTGTTTCCTGATTTTTAAAACTTACGCTATGATTATTTTTAATTTTCCAGGTTTATAATGTTGACATTCAGTCATTTAAATATACTTCCCCAGAGTTATTTAGTATTAGTTCTATGTTTAAATGGATTCAGTACTCATCACCAGCCCTGTTCATGTGTCTTTTGCATTCCTGCATTATTTCCTTAAGGTCATCTCTCAATTACCTGGATTTCATTCAAAGTCATTGTCTCAAGAATGCCTTATAAGTCCTTTATTGCTTGAACAGCATCCTGGGTTGTGTATAAAATTCTTAAGATACATTTTCTGTCATTTAAAACTTTGTAGACATTATTCCATTGTCTTCTGGCATTGAGTGCTGCTGTGGAACTGAGGATACCTAGGATTTTTTTTCTTTTTTGTAGGTAATTTATTTTTGTTCCTGAGTATTGGAGGCATTCTTTCTGATTCTTTATAATCCCAGCTTAACTGGGATATATTCAGTATTGAGGATTTTCAATAAAATTTTCCTACAATGGATTGTACCCTTTAGAATTGAAAAGTCATTACTCTTTTTATATCAGGACAGTTTTCTGGGTTTTTTTTCTTGTGGGTTTTGTTTGTTTGTTTGTTTTGTATTATGTCTTTAAGCACATCTTCGTAAATCTTTGTTGGATTAGCAGTTTAAGGAATCAAATATGCATATGTTGGATAATTTTTGTCTTCCATATCTGTTAGCTTCTCTCATACAGTTTTCAGGTGTTTGTCATTTTAATTGTAATGCAAGACTTTTGTTCCGATAATTCATTTTCCACACAAGATTGATTCTTTCTTTGCTGTCCTGAATTATTTAATAGTTCCATAATACTGTTTTGGTTTTTAATTTGTTTCCTTTGTTCTTTCAGTCTCCATTCAGAAAATCTCATTCTGAGATTTTTGTTCTCTTGTTTGGAGTTCTTGTTTTATTGAGATTTATGTTCTCATTTGTTGCTGGTATGAAGTAGTATGTAAGGGATTTCCTTCTCTCTTTTGAATCCATGTTTTCTTCTTGCTTGAGTTCTTTGTTTTATACTTGTATATCCCTTCCTCCCTTTGTCACTTCTTCCTTTCTTTTCTCTTTCCCTTTTCTTTTCTTTGCATAGTTTCTATGACATTTCTTTTCATCTTTCTTTTTAATTTTTTTAATGTTTTCTTATTTTTGAAAGAGAGAGAGAACAGGGGAGGGGGAGAGAGAGAGGGAGACACAGAGTCTGAAGCAGGCTCCAGGCTCTGAGCTGTCAGCACAGAGCCTGATGCAGGCCTCGAACCCATGAACTGTGAGATCAAGACCTGAGCCGAAGTTGGACGCTTAACTGACTGAGCCACCCAGGGGCCCCTTCGTCTTTCTTATGCTTGGGCAGCTCTGACTAGACATTCTATTTGCAAGTACATAGTGTGGATAACTTCTTGACTCTCTTCCTACCCTGTCTGAAACCAGACTGTTTCCTCTCCAAGCTGCATTTCGAGGGCTAGGTATTTTGTGCTCCATCTACTTATCTGTGGCTTGGGGGGATGGTGGAGGGAGGGAGAGATCCAGGGGGAAGGATTAGGTTGCTTTAGCCTGCAAGGGTAAAAATGCTTTGTTACAATTGGCTGGGCTTTATTCTGTCTTCTAAATTATGCCAAATAGTCTGGATCAAGGTTCACTCCACACAGTTGGCAGGGGGTGGGGGTATGCCCATCTCCCTGGGGGTTGAGGATTCCTTGTGTTTTGTTTTCCACTTCAGCACATAGTTTTGGAGACTTTCTGTGTGTTTACTTTTTTCTGTTGTTTTGTGCCTCTCCCTATTTCTCCCTAACAGCCCTTTCCCTTATTTCTACAGCAGAAGAAAAAAGGGTAAGAATTGGGAGATTAAGGAAAACTTCTCTGGATTTTGTTGATTTAAAGGGACAGCTTCTGTGGTACGAGGGTGGCTTGAGCACCTTGCCTCGTTGTACTTTTTGCTTTGCTCCAGAATTTTTTGTTCCTTCCCTTAGTTGATCTTTGATCAGTTTACCCTTTTGGTTATTGATTGCTTTTGATGACTGTTTTTTTGTTTTTGTTTTTGTTTTACTGGTTTAGCTGTTTTGCTGATTGTGTTAGGTGTTGGAACTGGGGAGTTTTGAGATGGAATTTCAATCACTATCTTAAACCTCTTAACCTAGAATTTCTGCAGTTTTGTTCTGCACGTGACAACCAGTTACTCACAGGCCCACACTTTGATTGAAAAAAACCTGTCCTTGGCCCTTATCCATATTCATTCAACTGATCATTCATTCCACAATATTTCTGTTTAAGACGCTGTGGTAATTATATCATTTCTTCACTGTTGCTTCCAAATTGTACATGTTGTACATCCCCCCATCACATGGATCCAAACAGCTTAACTGAATTGAGAGCATTTTCACATCATGTAAGAACTGCCGAGAGGAATGAGGAGGAGGAAGAGGAGAAGGAGAAGGAGAAGGAGAGGGGGAGGAGGAGGAGGGACAGGAGGAAGAGGAAGAGAAAGAGGAGGAAGAGGAGGGGGAGAAAGGGAGTGAGGGAGGAAGAAAGGAAGAAGGAAGAAAAAGGAAGAAGAAAGAAAAAAAGGAAAATTTAAGAAGCTTTTTTTTTCCAAGTTATCAAAAGATAGCTTAATTTTTAAACAATATCCTTTTCAATTTTAAAAATTCTTCTGGCAATGTTCTTTGTAGAACCAGCCCATGAATGTACACACACCTCAAAAAATCAAACCTAACCAAACCAAAAAAAAAAAAAACCACCAACAACAACTGTCTGGAGTTGTTTAAAACTTTATGTAATTAACCCTGCTATTTATTAGTCTTCCAACTTCCTGTTGAACCATTGCCTTAAGTTTTTACTATTTCCTGATATTTTTGCAACATTTTGTTTATATGGCACAATATACTTTAGAAAGTATTTTCCCCTCCTTTTTTTTTTTTTAATTTGACATTCATTATTTTCTAAATTTACAAATGAAGGAACCAAGGCTTAGAAGATGGGATTTTCCAACACTGCTGGTAAGGGAGAAGGAAGAGAAATGGAATTTGACATAATCCCTGTCCTTGTTTTCCAAATAGTACTGGCTCCTGCTGTCTTGAAATATATGGGATGTTTTTCCTTACAGGGAATAAAATTTAGAACTTGCTTATGGTGAGAAACCATTACACATACAGTTTTGTACTTTTTTTTTTTCACCAAGACTACATCATTAGCATTTTTAAATTCTCCTCAGTGTTCCAAACATTTTTAGTGGATATGTCATGATTTACAACACAATATTCTACTGTTGGACATTTAGTTTCTAGTTGTTATTTTTCTGTAATAGCTGAGAAAGTAATCAACATATTTGTGACATACACCTTTTTGCTTTTGTTGAGTTATTTCTGTAGTGTAAGTTTCCAGGAATGAAATTATTGGGAATGTGTTATATAATACTGCTCTCCAAAGAGGCCATCCCGATTTATAACAGCGCCTGTAATGAATAAGTTTCTCATTTCGTTCCAGCTTGGCCCGCATTACATGTTGTTTATTTTGTGAAATTTTGCCAAATTGGGTAGGTTGAAAATAATAGGTCAAGGTTGCTTTAGCCTGCGTTAAAATTTAACATCATGTATTTTTCCCCCCATGCTTATTTTACGATTTGTACTGGCCCATGCACGTGATCTATTTATATTCTTTACCTATCTCTCTCTATTGGGTCTTGGAGTGTGCATATAAATCTGAATTACCTAAGGGTTTGACATGCTTATTCTAAATATTTTTCCCCTGTTTTTTTCCCCCACACTTCAATTTTTAAAATTTGGGGCACAATCTGCATTTAGCAAAATCCATCCTTTTTTGGGGTTTTGAGAAATTCACATAGTTGTGTTGCCACCATAACACTGGAGAAGAATTCCATCACCCCCCAAATCCCCTTGTGCCCCTTCATAGCGAACCTCTCCATCCTTCCCCAGGTCCTGGTGACCATTGATCTGTTTCTTGCCCCACCATTTTGTCTTTTGCACAATGTCATATAGATGGAAACATGCACTGTGTGGCCTTTTGAATTGTCCCCTGAGTTGTCTATGCACTTCCTTGTTGCTGAGCCCTACTCCATTCTGTGGCCATAGCAGTTCATCCCCCTTTCTGCTTTAGCCCTTCTGTTTTTAGTTACGTGACATCTCCCTTTCTGAAATGTTTGACTTTTAAACACTTCTCTGTCAGCTAGTCCTTTTCTTTCCAATCACTTCTGTTGAGATTTTGCTTAAGCAATTTCTTTGGCAAGTAGGAGAAATCTAGAAAGCATGATCCATATATTTGTCCATTGTCCTTTCATGGAGTAGCCGACGTTTGTGGGTGCCTCAGCTTCTACCACGATGGGCAAGTTCATCTTGGATACAGTGGCACCATCCTGAGGCTCCATTGCTGAGAGCTCTCAATTTCAGTGGAACTTTAATCGTTTGTGGCAGAGATGAAAATGCCAAAAATTAAAACATTGTTCTCCTGGAGGTAAGGGTGGATGCCTGGCAGAGCAGAGATGCAGCCGCCCTGGGTGCGAAGGAGTGAGGTGGTATCTCACCTGGTCGGGACGCCTTGGCATGCTGAGAGTAAACGTTGCTTTAATTCAAGGAAGTGGTTTGTTTTTTATGTTAGTTGAATGCTCAAGTAATCAAACATTTTCCTTGGCACCTTTTTTTTTTTTTTTTTTTTTAATGCTTATTCATTTATGAGAGAAAGAGCATGAGCCGGGGAGGGACAGAGAAGGGGACAGAGGATATGAAGTTGGTTCCAGGCTGACAGCAGACAGCATGATGCAGGGCTTGAACTCAGGAGCCATGAGATCTTGACCTGAGCTGAAGTTGGACACTTAACTGACTGAGCCATCCAGGCACCCCTTTTCTTGGCAACTTCTTTTATTTTTTTAAAAAAATTCTAATGTTTATTTATTTTTGAGGGGGGTAGTAGGGGCAGAGAAAGAGGGAGACACAGAATCCAAAGCAGGCTCCAGGCTCCAAGTTGTTAGCACAGACCCGACGCAGGGCTCGAACCCACAAACTGTGAGATCGTGACCTGAACCGAAGTCAGATGCTCAACTGACTGAGCCACCCAGGCGCCCCTCTTGGTAGCTTCTTAAAGCAGCTGATAGGTTGTCTCCAGTTCCTTATCTAGGCCATTGTTAGGAATGCAAGCTTGCGTAGCTTCCTTGGAGATACATAGAAGTAGAAAGCTTAAGGGACCCGATGAACATGTGGATTCTTGTACCCTACGGGAGGGGGAGCATGTGACAAAGAATCTGGGGTTTTTCCAGGTCTCTGGTCATGGCCAGAGATGCATGAGACACCCTCCTGTTCCCCTTGGCAGGCAGCCTTGCTGAATAGGAGTAGTTGTTTTGAGCCCCAGGATTAATGCCTGTTGCCACCATTGGACTATAACCTCCATGAGGGCAGGGGCCAGGTGTGTTTTTGTTGCTCTTGCATCCTGAAGACATAGTGCTCGATAAACATTTTATTACATGGATGGATGGGTGAATGGACAAACTAATAACCTGAAAACTTTTTGGCCCATTTCCTGAAGCTACAAAGGCATGTATCACATAAATCCATTCAGGGAGCTGACCGTGTTCCCTGCTGATGCAGTGGGAAATGACTTAGGAAGGCAGACCTCAAGATGGGGCCGGAGGAGCCATTTAAAAGGCTTTGGTTGTAGCATCTGAGACTCCGGAGATCCGAATGAAAAGTGAACCGAAGCGGGTGCTGTGGTGGCTCAGAAATGTCCAGATTCTCCACGAGGAGCGAACGCAGCCAGCTGTGGTTTACTCTGACAGTCAAGGCTTAGAAAGTAGGGCTCAGCCTGATGGGGGCGTCTCTCCCAGTTGTGGGGGTCAGGGGAGGGAGAGTCAAAGGAGTGAGCATAAGAAGGTGCCCACGCTGGGCTATGATTTGAGTAAAACACCGTCAGATCTTCCGAGTGGCTTCTTTTCATATCCTTAGTCTTCCTTTCTTCCTTGTAAGATGCCTTGTAGCCACTGCCAAGAGACAAGTCTTCAGCCAGCTGTGGGATGGAGGGGTCGTCCTCACCGATCGTTGTTCTCAGCCTGAGTGGCACTACCTCCGCAGTGTGATCTTGAGCCCCAACGGCATGCACACCTGGTGACATGGGTCCCTTGCATAAGGACTGGAACATGTCCGTGGGTGTGCAGATGCCGTGGGTGGAGACTCTACATGCCCACACACTTACGTAAATCCACTACTTACTTTCTACTTGTTTGTGTGTTTGATTTGAATGTTGATACTCTATAGACAAAACGAGTTGTTTAGCCTTTTCTTTTTATAACCTTTTGCTTCAGAATTAGGTAAGGAGCAGAGTCTGAAACCCGGTATCCAAGTAGAGAAACTGCTAATTACCAATGTAATGCATTTTTTAAAATGTTTATTTAGTTTTTGAGAGAGAGACCGCGTGCACACGTGATGGAGGGAGGGGCAGAGAGAGAGAGTGGGGGACAGAGGATCCGAAGCAGGCTCCGCACTGACAGCAGAGAGCCCAGTGCGGGGCTCGAGCTCACGAACCATGAGATCATGACCTGGGTCAAAGTCGGACACTCAACCTGCTGAGCCACGCAGGCGCCCCACCAATGTGAGAAGTTTGACAGAGACAGGTGTTATTCAGGGAACCTGAAAAACAGTCACAAGTGACAAACGCAAACTTCATTCACCTTCCACTGTTCAGCTCCAGCTGGACATCCCATAGAAACCTGGAGCTCCCTATGTCAGAAACTGCACACGTCCCATGCGTTGGGTCCTCTCTTGGTGACAATACCATGAATATATCTACTTGTTAATTGTGGAAACCCACAAGTCACTTTTGACTTCCGTCTTCCCTTCACCCCCATATCTGGTCACCCACCAAGTCCTGATGATTCTACCCTCCTACGTGTCTCTTTAGTATGTGCTCTCCTCTTCTTCTCCACCATCCTCTAGCATCTCCAGCCAGGGCTACTGGAGAAGAGCCTCCTAACCGGTCCCCCTGCCTTCATTGTCACCCCTCCTCAAACCCTAGCGTCCCACAGGCCACAGAGATTCCACCTTCTCCTCCCATAAAGGACCTTCATGATCTCACGTCTGTGAGTTGGCCTGGCTTTATGCCCTTCCTTGGAATCCAGACTCCAGCATACAAACCTCTCCTGGGTCCTGCAATGTGTGAACCACTCTCTCCACTTCCCCTTCAACCTGGCCCCCAAAACCTTATTCCTGCTGCCTGGCTGATTCCTACCCATTTGTTAAGCCTCGTTAGACATCTGTCCCTGGTGCCCCAACCTGGCAGAGTTGGGGGCCTTCCCATGTGTCCCTCTAGTGCCCTTTATTTTCCCACCATAGCAGGTATCTGGCTGTGTCATAGTTGTCTGGTCATCATTGTAGCTTCATTGCCTATGACAGACCCTGTACATAGTAGGTTCTTCGTAAAGTTCGTGCAGTGAATGAATGAATGAAAACAAGAGAGAGATTGGCTTGGCACAAAATGAGCATATTAAGACCTAATAGGGGTGCCTGGGTGGCTCAGTCAGTTAAGTGTTCAACTTCAGCTCACGTCATGACCTTGCGGTTCTTGAGTTCGAGCCCTGCATTGGGCTCGCTGGTGTCAGTGCAGAGCCTGCTTTGGACTCTCTGTCCCCTCTCTCTTCCCCTCCCCTGCTCACACTCTTTCTCTCAACAATGAATAAATATTAAAAAAAAAAAGGCCGAGTAGGTTACCAGGATGTACTGAGAAATTATGACTTTATGGGTAACAATAGTGGTTGTTTGTAATTTCCTTCTTCCCTCTCCTTCTATTCTCCTCCTCCTCCTTTCAGCTATACATTTTCTAAAATTTCTGCAATCAACATATATTTCTTTTCTAGTAATATAAGAAAAAAAATGATTCATTCATTTTATTGCCCCAAAGAATGAATTTTGCATTCTGGATTTTGAATTTTGCATCAGAAGATGAGGCATTGAACCCTGGGCACCGAACCTCGAAGGCCAGCAGCAGCCCTTTACTCTGGATGCATTTTTCTCATTTAGTTACATTTCAGCATTTCAAGGATTTTCAGCCAATTAAGATAGATGTGCTTGGATGAAATGGCTTTAAAAAAAAAGTCTTTAAAATACTAAAATAGGCAAAATAGCAAACCACATTTAAAAGGAAGCAGAAACACTGAAGGGATGAAATGCTACATATCATGGAAAAAGGAATTAGTTTTGACACATGCTTGTTACAAATATAAAATTAAGGTGGACGTGTTCTTGGATGAATGAGCTGACTGGACTCAAGAATAGAAGAGGGAGGGGCGCCTGGGTGGCTCAGTCGGTTGAGCATCTGACTTCAGCCCAGGTTATGATCTTATAGTTCGTGAGTTTGAGCCCCACATCGGGCTCTATGCTGTCAGCACAGAGTCCGCTTTAGATCCTCTGTCTCCCTCTCTCTCTCTGCCCCTCCCCTGCTCTCTCTCTCTCTCTGTCTCTCAAAAATAAACATTGAAAAAAAGAGTGGAAGCAGGGAAATGACTCCCTGGTGTGTGCACTATGTGGGGCCATTTGGGTGACTGTACCATGTTCTGTTTATTCTATATGGTCCTTAACCATGAGGCCCTGTCCATCCCACCTGGGGGTCCTTGCCTGGATGGAAACATTCTTTCCCAGGTCAGTTGCCTGGGTGTGCAGCGTTCCTCAGACAGAAAAAGGGGGCTGGAGGTTTTATCTCAGGTCAGGGAGAAGGAGGGATCTTGTTCTTTGGATCTAGCCTGCAGGGAATGGAAATGTCTAGGGAAGTGCTTCCACTGGGCGTCTGTGTCCGGGCCGGTCCCCTCCCCAGGGAGCCATTGTATTTCTTCGAGTTCCCCAGCACTGCCTAGTGCATCCTCCACAACATGGGGGTGTCAGACAAACAAGGTCTGCATTTATGGATTCTGTGGGGTAAGAAGTCAAACAGCGCACAGCAGGGGTGGCTTGTCTGTCTACCAGTGTTTGGGACCTCGGCTGGGACTGCTCAGCAAGACTGGTGGCTGGAGTCATCTGAAGGCTTCTTGACTCATCAGTCTGGCGGTTGCTATCAGCTATTGTCTGGGAGCCTCAGTTTTTCTCCACGTCTCTCCCTCCATGTAAGCTTCTACCTGGGCTTCCTTGGCCTTCCACACAGCAAGTGTCCCAAAAGGGATGAGCTGGGCAGAATCTGTATCCTTTGGACGACCTGTCTTCTGGAGTCACATGGCACCACCTCCACTGGGGATGGCAGTCCCAGCTCCTGTCCTCACTGAGGGGTGGGAACACAGACCCTACCTCTCCATGAGGATGTGGCCAGGTCACACTGGAAGAGCATGTGACCTAACAGAACTTGTTGTGGGTTGTTGTGTGGTCATACAGGAAATACCTTGCTTCAAGACCTTCAGGAGCATCCATTACAAGCCTAGGACAAAGGCTCGTCTATGTGTCACCTAGACACTGCATCCCCCTGCCCCTTCCACTGCCCACTGAGCAGCCTCTTGGGGCTGCTTCCTGGTTCTCTAACATCTCAAGGTCCTGGTCCACTCAGGGCCTTCACACGGGTTCTCCCCACGCCTGGTACTGTCTCCCTTCCACCTGTGCAAGGCTGGCTGCTTCTCTTCAAGTCTTAGATTGCAGGTCACCCCTTCCAAGAGGTCTTCCTTGGCCACCCCAAATCAGCTCCAGTATTCTTTATCACCACACCCTCTTCATTTCCTTCACTGGCCTATTCCACTTTGGGATTATGAATCGATTTCTTGGTTGAGTGTAAGATCTATGCCTCTTTTATTCATATTCTCACTGTCTAGCACAGTGCTGGGCACACGGTATTCACCCAATGGGGATGTGTTAAATAAATAAATGCTACAAGGTGCCTACCTCAGAGAGGCTGGTTGGGAGCTGGAATCTAGGTCTGGCTTAGATCCCCAGGTGATCATATTTCCATAAGTCCCTGTGTTAGTTCCCCTTTGCTCTCCTCTTGTATTTGCAAACCCTGATTACCTGGTCAGTCTTGACCCCGCTGCTGTGCTACGGTTCCTCATGAAGGCTAGAGAGGGCGTTAAGTGGGGAGCAGCGCCCCCTAGTGGCCAGAACGCTGGTGGTGGTGACAGATCTCCAAAGGAAGGCAGGTGTCTGGGCACAAGAGCCGGGATCCAGCTGCCCCTACGCACATGGGGATTCACTGAGATTCATTTCCCAGTTGTATCCTTGGGGAATCTGGGTTTTGTTGGTATTAGTGAAGGTCACTTTTGATTACAACTGGAAAGACCCCATCACACAATGTGCTTACCAAGGGCTGCTGTGTCATGTATAAAGCATCACAATTATTTAAAACATGACTTTAGTAGCTGTCGCCAGGCGAACTGACTTAGAGCAGCTGTGACTTACCTTTGGCTTATAGCTTCCATTAATAAAAAGCCAAATAATTATGCCTTGGCCTCATCGCTAATCTTCCTCCCTTTGCACACTCTGCCCTGGCCCAGTGGCCTCTTTGCTTATCTTCAAACCCATGCCGAATGCCCCATCTCAGACAGAGCGTTTGTGCCTGCTGTCTTCTCTGCCCCAAGTTCTCTGGTCCCAGGGTACATGGCTCACCCCTCATCTCCTTCAAGTCTTTGCTCAAGGAACATCTTCTCCACGAGGCCTTCTCTGACCATCCTATGGACAATTGCAAACTTCCTGCCAAGATGGACCCTATCTCCCCTCCAAAAAACTTAGCTCCTTTTAATGTCATGTAATAACACAAATTGTTGGACTGTTCCCACCAGACTTCCCAGGTCAAGTAAGGCAGAAGGTTTTGTGTTTTTTTTTTAATGTTTATTTATTTTTGAGAGAGAGAGAGAGAGACAGAGTGTGAGTGGGGGAGGGGCAGAGAGAGAGGGAGACACAGAATCTGAAACAGGCTTCAGGCTCTGAGCTGTCAGCACAGAGACTGACGAGCCTCGAACCCACGAGCTGACATGACCTG
The DNA here is from genome assembly GCF_023721935.1 of Panthera uncia. Taxonomy (NCBI): domain Eukaryota; kingdom Metazoa; phylum Chordata; class Mammalia; order Carnivora; family Felidae; genus Panthera; species Panthera uncia. The sequence goes on along the minus strand of NW_026057589.1, from coordinate 18,625,253 downwards.
AGCTGAAGTCAGACGCTTAACTGACTAAGTCACCCAGGCGCCCCAGAAAGTTTTGTTTCCTTTCTTCACTGCTGTATCCCCAGCTCCTACATGAATGATTAAACAACCCTGTTAATAACATTCTTTATTCTGGGCATTTGACAAATAGTTTTGATGATCCACTCCAGCAGCCTATTTGGTGTTTCTTTTTTGTCTCTGTTTCATAGAGGAAGAAACAGGCTCAGGGAGTCAAGCAGTTTGCTGGGGGGGGGGGGGGACGCAGCTACTCCCTGGCTGATTGGAAGAGAATTCACATATGTCCAACTTCAAGGTCAATGCTCTGTTCAGTCCTGCTTTCTCCCCTATTGATGCAGACTCCCAAAAGAGACCCAGCCCTACTCTGTGGCTGAGAGGAAAGGCAGGGTCAGAGAAGAGCAGACATACAATTCTAGGGTTGGGAACTAAGGTCTGGGTAGAAAGTGTTGGGGACAGGGGCCTGGGTGGCTCAGTTGATTAAGCGTCTGACTTCAGCTCAGGTCCTGATCTCACAATTCATGGTTCGAGCCCTGCATTGGGCTCTGTGCTGACAGCTCAGAGCCTGGAACCTGCTTTGGATCCTGTGTCTCCCTCTCTCTCTGCTCCTCCCATGCTTGTGCTCGCTCTCTCTCTCTCTCCCTCTCTCTCTCTCTCTCAAAAGTCAATGACCATTAAAATAATTCTAGAAAGTGTCGGGGATGTGGGTTGTTCAGCCCAAGGGGCCTGTGCAAGGTTTTCACGAGGCTCAAATGGGTTGTTTTCCATGTCATCCCACAGCGGCTGCCCACCAGAGGAAATTTCTGGGTAGTGCTGTCTGTAGCAGCCTGACCTGAAGCCACTGGAGAGAACTATTCCCCCTCGATTACACTCTGAACAAACTTCCCAAAGAAACTTTCTGAAATAGTGGAATTCAGAGAATTCTATGTCTTACGTTGATAATTATGATTATGAGTGATTATAAGCTATGTGATGATAAATATGGAGAATCTTTTACAATGCAAGGCTTTTTTCTTTAGCACAAGACATTTTTAAAATAATTTTTTATTTTTTATTTTATATATACAGAGAGAGTACATAAGTGGGGGAGAGGGGCAGAGGGAGAGAGAGAGAATTTCAAACAGGCTCCACACTCTGCACGGAGCCTGACACGGGGCTCAATCCCACGACCCTGGGATCATGGCCTGAGCCACAACTAAGAGTCGGGCACTCAACCGATTGAGCCACCCAGGTGCCCTTTAATACAGGACATTTTAAACTAAGTGCCTTCTATATGACCTCCCAATGCCAGGGGTCAGCAGCTCTCAAAGGAAGAGCCTGAAGGAGTCCAATCTAGTGCTGTGAGGTTCCCTCTAGTAGCTTGGAAATAAGGTGGATGGAGAGATCTGAGTTCTGAATGGGGCTCTTCAGGCACCCTGAGTCTGAGCAAGGGAGTGTGATGGTACGAATCTGTGGTCCTCAAAGTGTGGTCCTCGGACCAGCAGTGTCAATAGTGTGTGGAACCCGTTAGAAATGCAGACTCTCCCCTCCCTGCCACCCAGTGCTGATCTGGGGCCCAGCAACCTGGTTTTAACAAGCCCTCCAGGTGGTTCTGAAGTTTGAGAACCACGGTGCATTTCTGAATGTAAAAGTAGAGCCTCAGTGACTCTCTGGTTTCTTCAGTAGCATTTGTCCCTGACCTAGTGGTGCTATAGGATCTGGAGTCTGATCTGGGTTTGAACACCACTTTGAATGCAAGGGTATTTCATTTCTCTGGGCCTCACTTTCTTTCTCATTAAAATGAGGATAATGAACACCTGCTTTATAGGGTTATTATATATAGTCAAAATGAAATGAGACAATGTGTGTGAAGTTCCTGGCATATTAGGTATATTCAGTACCTTCCTTTGGTGTTTGCCTCCTGTCTACCTCCTCCATTAGTCTGGCCATGTGTGGTTATGGGCAACAGAAAGCAGTTCACAGTAGCTTCAGGAAAAATTAATACTTGATGGGTTCAAGGAATTCCTTGAATAATTGTCCATACTTGCTGCTTCCATTTTCTCTCATCTGATTCGTTTTGAACCCACCCTCATCGGGGTTTTGTCCCTCTGCCCCACTGAAAATGCACTTCAGGTTTCCAGGGATGGCCTTGAGGCTAAGTCCAATGGTCCTTTCTGAGCCCTTATCTGACGTGCCCTATCAGGAGTACGGGACACGGTTGGTCATGTTCTCCTTGATATGCTTTCTTCTCTGGCTTTGGGGACAATTCCTCTCCGGATCCTCCTCCCGCAGCTGGGTGGCCAGTCTCCTTTGCTGAGTGTCCATCATTCCTTAGCTCTCTAAAGGCTGAAGTCCCGCAGAGCTGGGGCTTTGAACCTCGTCTCTTCTCTACCCATCCTCTCTGCCTAGGTGACCTCATCCAGCTTCATAATTCTGATCCTGACCACATGCGGCTGCTTCTTGGCCAATTCATAGCTCCAGCCTGGACCTCTGCCTTGGACTCTCCTTTGGAACATCCACCTGCCTTTGTGGTGTCTCCACTTGGATATCTAACAGGCTTCTCAAGTGCTGGAATGTCCAAATAGAACTCCGAGATCCCCCCTCCCCTCCCACCAAATCCTGCTCTGCCCCAATTTTCCCATCTCATTCATGATTGGTCAGACCAGTATCGTGTGCTCACTTCTGGAAATGAGTAGTGGGTTGGGGGGTGGTAGAGGTTACCCTCTCCCAAGCCACTGGGTTGAGTCAGAAAAACATGTTCTCCCAAAGGAAAACTGGGATCGCCATTACCATGGGAAGGGTTGAATGGGTGCTGAGAACACATAACCACAGCTGCACTGTTCCCTCTCATTTTAGAGTTATCCGAAATATCTGACAGGTGCAAGTCTCAGGAAGCAGAGAACAGCTTGCAGCGTGGCACAGAATCCGTGGCCTTGGGTTTGGGAGTTTGAAAGCAGTATCTTGCCTAGGAGTGCGTGAAAGGGAAATCCACCAGCCGCCTCAAATCAACGTCTCCTGCCTTCTGCATGGGAAGGGGGCCATCACAGCCCGAGGCAGCTCCCAGCCTCACGGACTCACGATTCACACTCAGAGACCTCTAGGATGGAAAAAGCTGGTGCCTTGCTTATCTACTGATGCATAACAAGTTACCTTAACTTAGTGCCTTAAAACAACATCCACGTCTTCTCTCCCAGTTTCTGTGGGTCAGGAGTCTGGGTGCTGCTGGAGCCCGGGAGCCCAGATTTGGAACCAAGCAGTTTAGTTCTCAAGAAATGTCACGTCTATTCATATTTTCTTTTAGAATTTTAGAGGAATCTACGACCTGTGCCCCCCCCCCCCCCCCCCTACCACAAAAAAAAAAAAAAAAAAAGCTAAGAATCACAGGACCAGTTACTGCTGGCATTCCATGTTTGCCAGGACTCTCTCAGATGCAAGCAACACATGGCCAGTTCAATTTAGCTTAAGCCCAAAAGATAACTCAGTCGGTCGTGTAACTGGGAAGTCTGGGTGTTTCAGGCAAGGTTGGATCTAGAGTACTATCTCTCTCTCTCTATCAATTTAGGCCTCTCTTTGAATACTGGCTTAATTATGCAGTTAGACAACCCACTGAGCTATATTCCAGCTGACATCCTCAGCAGGGGAGGGAATTCTCTCTCCAGTGGCCAGATACTCATCAGGAAAAGTTCTCTATTGGCCCTTCTTGGATATCAAGTCCATTCCCGGACCAGTCACTGTTCCTAGAAGATAGGGGAGTGTATTCATTTGCTGCTGTAACAAATTATCACAAACTTGGTGGCTTAAAACAACACAAACTAATTATCTTTTTTTAAAGTTTATTTATTTTGAGAGAGACAGGAAGAGCACCAGAAGGGGAGGGGCAGAGAGAAGGAGAGACAGAATCCTAAGCGGGCTCCACGCCATCAGCGCAAAGCCCGATGCAGGGCTCGAACCCACAAACTGTGAGATCATGATCTGAGCCGAGATCAAGAGTCGGATGATTAACCAACTATGCCACTCGGGCGCCCCCACAAATTTATTATCTTATGGTTCTGTAGTTTAAAAGTCAGACATAGATCTCACTGGGCTCTAGTCAAGGTGCGGGCAAGCCTATATTTCTTCTGGAGGCACTAGCAGAGAATCTGGTTCCTGGCTTTCTCCATCTTCTAGAGACGGCACACATTCCTTGGCCCGGGCCCCTTTCATCTTCAAAGCCAGCGACGAAGCATCTCTCTGACCCTGCTTCCATCCTCACATTGCTTGGTCTAACTGCCTCCCTCTGCCATTGTTAAGAACACTTGTGATTACTTTGAGCCCACCTAGATAACCCGGGTTACCGTCCCTGTCTGAAGGTCAGCTAATTAGCACCCCTAATGCCATCTGCAACCTTAATTCCTCCTTATGTGAGGCAACGGATTTACAGGTTCCGGGGCTTAGGATGTGGCAAATTTGGGAGGCCATTAGTCTGCCCACCACAGGTAGAAAGGATAGCTCAATCTATCTGGTTCCCATGGCAGGTGGGCAGGGCACCATGACTGATAAACCCACAAGCCGCCCTCATGGGTTGGGGGCAGAAGAATGTCCCAAAGAAACATCGAGTGGACATGGGAGAACAGCACACGCCTGCTTCGTGTTCCTTCTGAGGGTCGAGGCAAGCTTAGCAAGCCTCTGTTGATGCTGAACAAGACCTTCATGTGCCCCAGTGAAGCTGCTTTAAGTTGATAGGCTTCCGATTCCAAAGTGGAAGTGCCCTGTTGTGCTGGTGACTTTTACGTGTCATCTGTTTCTCTGGAGAGCCCGGACTAATGCACTCATGGAAAGAGCACAGGGTTAAGAGTCGGGAGCCCTGGTCCCTTGCTGAGACAGTTTTGAAGGCTCTGTCAAGCATGGGAATTCTAGGATCTTCAGGCCTCACCTGGATGGGGTTGGAAAGGAACCATCCCAGAGGGAGGAGTCAGCATGAGAAACTTCTGACTGGCTCTATACTTGAGGGCAGCAGATTCTCCTGCATTGGAAGCAGTTCTCACCTGTAGCCAAAGGAGGCAATGGGTCAGAATCCATCACAGCAGCGCCTTTTCTCTATCACCTGCAAAAGGCAGGCAAGATGACGTGGATGTTGGCTGGGAGTCTGTTGCTGCCTGGCGCTTGGCAAAAGAGGCAGACGCTCCCGCCACGCCAGAGTTGTTCTGTGGTCTGGTCTGGTCTGCACTGGAGGGGGAGAAGCAGGCTTCCAGCTCCACGAGATCTGTGTCCCCAGCCTCATTTGCCTGGGCAGGCACCCAAGAGCCTTGGGCTCATGACACTGCTTAGATGCAGAGAGAGGGCTGGCAGGGGACTCCAGACCAGGACAGTCAGAGCACAGGGAGACAGACACCGTCTGCAGTGGACTGAATGTTTGTGTCCCCCCCTCAATTTACATGTTGAAACCCTAATCCCAATGTGGTGGTATTTGGAGGTGGGGCCTTTGGAGGTGATTAGGTCATGAGGGTGGAGTCCTCATGAACGTGATGGATGCCTTTGGAAGAAGAGGCCAGAGAGCTAGGTGGTTCTCTTTCTGCAGTGGGAGGATGCAAAAAAACGGTCATCTGTGAACCAGGAAGCGGATCCTCGGCAGCCACAGAATCTGCCCACACCTTGATCTTGGACTTTTCAGCCTCCAGAGCTGTGGGACATAAATTGCTTGTTGTTTATATGTCACTCAGTCTGTGGTACTTGTTATAGGGGATCAAGACAATGCCCTCGATAGTCTTCCAGGGCATGGAGGAAGAACTGATTTATTACTAATCAGCCCAGGGCAAACTTGGCTCCCGATTTCTGAAGTTTGGAGTTGGTTAGCGTCCAAAACTTAGAGGTTATATATACACATACATATATATATATATATATGTATACATATATACACATACATACATATATATGTATGTATGTATGTGCGTGTATATATGTATGTGTGTGTGTATATATGTATGTGTGTGTGTATATATATATATATATATATATATATATATACTGTGTTAGTGTTAAGATTTTTCCCCTTTCTTTTGTCTAAACTCTGGAGAAAGAACAACCATGGAAATTAGAAGGGAGCATGGAATATTTCTTTCTGAGCGGCTGAAAACAAGCACCAAAGTCCACCAGAGTTATTTATAGAGACAAAAGTTTGGACAGAGCTCTTAAAAAAGTGGTCAGTGGAATATTACCTTCAAGATGAACATGTATGCAGCCGGAGAACATTCTCAAGCTTCTGGATGGCTCACGAAGGGAGAGTGTATCTGGTAAATCTTGGGAAAACAAACATAGGCTAACAAAGTTGGGGGAAATGAAAGGCTAGTTAGAAAGGCAGCTGACTAACTTGGATATGGATCTTTGCATGTCTTGAGATCCTGTCCTGAAGATTTCCATTCTGTTTATATTACTAAGGGTTTTTTTTTTGTTTTGATAAGAAATGAAGAACTTATAATTATCTTTTTGAAGCCTTCCTATTTCGTCATTTCTTATTCATTTACCCTGACGCCCCTTGTGAACTCGCTCTTGTTGCCAAATGGGTCATTTGAGTTGGACACAGGGGTTGATACAAGTACATGAATATCTACTTAATGTACGTGAAGTTTCTCTTGTCAAGCCAATGCCATCTCAAGTACCTGTAGTGGGTACAATGTACAAGAGACTGTCTTGCTTTGCTTTGTTAATTTATTTTTTTTTTAATTAATAGAATAGAGAATTTAGTGTAAAAGTGTACTGGACAGTGAAGCTATCTCGGTAGGTTGTTTAAACCAGGATTTCCCAAGCCCCATTTATCCATCACCTGGGTAAATCGGTAAAATACAAATGTCTGAGATTCTCATTTAGTGGGGCATGGGCGAGGCCCAGAGATCTGTATTTTGGAAACCTTCCTTCAGGTGACTTGACCATCAGCTATCCTCCAGGCAGCTTGTCCGCCTGAGGGCAGGTGCACACCAACACCAAGGGAAGAGGAGCCGGGAGGGAAGACAATGTCCTGGGCTTCAGTCTCGTGGAAGTACATCCATAAAATGTCAGGAATGTCCAGATGGAAATCAGTAGCATGGGACAGGGAGCAGTGGCTGAAGGTGGAGCTCCATCTGGGAGGTGGTGAGGGGTCCTGTCCAGGTGCAGAGGACCAAGGGGCAGGTGTAGACAGGACTCTGAGCTGCCAGAGTCTTGGGCTCACAGATGATGACATGATGAAATGAGAAGCAGGAGTGGGATCAGTCCATCAGGGAGGGGCCCAGATGTACAAGGAACAGACAGAAGATATGGGTGAAGTTTCGTATCTCACCCTCCAGAGGTAGAGAAGAAGTCTCTATTCTCTTTGAAAGTCTCCCGGAGACATGAGAAATAGGATGTCCTGAGTGACCTTCACAGGGAAATGTTCAGGAGCTTTCAGGGAGGGAAAGAAACCAGATTCAGAGACAGAGTATGCATGTGTGTGCAGATCAGTTGTTTAAGAAGGTTGGTGGGGTAAAGAAGGAAGAAATACTATGGTATTTTTAGGTAGCCGAAAGTCATCTTAAGTTTGGGGAAACCTGAGCTGGTTTGTAGGCAGAGGAGAAGGAGGGGAAGGTATTGATGTGGAGGGGAAAAAAATCATGGAGAAACAGTGTTTTAAAGATGGCTTAAGTCAAGGTCCTAGCAGGAAACAATCCAATTCAAATGGCTTAAGATTCTTTAATAATCCTCCATTCTTAGAAGAAGTATGGTTTCAGTTGAGAATCAACAAGGGATGTCGAGGCATCCAAAGACTAGCAACAGCCGGAGCCATTACCACCCATGGGTTTGAAAGGGCAAGAGGAGAGAATGGGGTGTGGGGAGTGTGTGAAAGCTGAAAGGCTGTGGGGACAGACTGAGGAGCTGCGGCCACTGAGGAATGCAGCTACACCAGACCTAGCCTGCAGAGAGGGCGCTCAGGAAGGGGGACCTCTCTCTCTCTCTCCTCCTACCCTCCAATCACCTGCAGGTGCCTCCCATTGGTTGAACCCAACTAACAACTACAACGTAATTTGGTAGAGAGAATAGTGGCCTAATCCTTATAACCTGTGAATAGGTTTCCTTGCCTGATAAGAGAAACTTTGCAGATGTGATTAAGTTCAGCATCTTGAGATGGAGAGATTAAACCGGATTTTCTGGGTAGGCCCAGTGTTTTCACAGGAGAAAGAGGTAGGCAGGCCCCCATGCCTGTCTATAGGGAATTCCCAGCACCACTCCCGCACAGTAGTCCCTGATTTCTCTTTGGGTTTCATCTTTTCCCCCATTCTCAGCCCATATCCCTTCTGCCACTGATGGGCATGCAATCTAGGACCACCCAAGCTGCAGAGCTCTGTCTTTCTGGCCAACTGATTGGTTGAAGGATGAGCATTTGACTCAAGTTGGTCCAATCAGAGTGAAGCCCAGGACTTGCCCAGGAGTTACCTGGAAGAGAATGTCTCTCTTTTCTTGGATGTGAACCCAGAAGGGCATGAGGGCAAAGTCTGTCTGCGTTGCAGCCAACACAGCAGAAGTACAAGATGGACAGAGCTGGCGACATTGTTCGAGTCCCAGAATCCAGCTGCACCTCAGTCTGCCATAGCCCCGATCTTTTCTGTTTCATGTCAATGAATTTTCCTTTTTTGCCTATTTGTAGTCATCTCTAATTGAAATACTGCCCTTCTGACACCAGGCCTATGCTTGGGACCAATCCTGCCCTTCGCTCGGCCTCTTTTGATCCCATTGTGCATTGGAACATTTGCTCCCCTGTGGCTTCAACACCTGTGTAATTTATCAAAGAGGACTATAGACAAGGTGACAGGTCATTGATGGCAGGTTTTCTGAGTGGAGAAAACTGTCCCCAAAATAGGATACTTTGTGCTCTTCTTGAAATGGTTTCAGCGACAAGTCACAAAGGGAGGTTTTGTCCCCTACATACATAGGTATGTAACATCACAACAAAGACCCAAGAAGCAATTTCCCTTTTTTGAGCTAAGTAAATATAGAACAAGCCATTGCCAGAAACCACTGTACTAGATAAATGTACTCTCAGAATGATTTTCCTTGTAAGTGTACCAGCTGAACTAGCATTTTTTAGTCCTTTACCCTTTGCAAAGTATCATCTGCCTAAATCAACCCAGATTAAAACCACCCCAAGTTGTGGGTATTATAATCCACATTTTATGGATCTGGAAAGTTAAGTTTAAGATATTAAAATAGGTCACTGAAGTTCTCTTGCTCGTGAGGATCAAAGATGGAATCCCACGTCCTGGGATTCCACAATCCCATGTAGTTAATACCACACTGAGCTGGCCGAGTGAGGGTTCATGGCAGTGTCAGGTGGATTTGGGCTTGGAGTCCATTCTATACTCTTTGCTGCCAAGACAACTTGTGTGCCTTCCTCAGACGATTGAATAAGGGTCATAGAAAAATCAGGATGTCCTTAATGGAAAGCAGGGTCAAGATTCAGAGATTACTAACCTGGTCTTCCTCCCCAATCTTTTACCAAGTCCTGTTGATTTTGCTTCTCGAACAGATCTATGTATTTCTTTCCATCTGCAATCCCCCAGCTTTGTTTGCCTGGACTACCTCTGTTGTCTTGTCACAGGCCTTTTGTTTCTACTCTTGTCAACTCCAGCCCATTCTCCAAAGCGCATGGGAGTGAAAGAAACAGAAGTCAAGTTATGCCCCTTCTCTACTTAAGACCTTTCGAGATTCCATCTTCTCTCAGGATAAAGATAAAATACCTCATGAAGGTTTTCCTGCATGGCCCAGCCCCCCTCTACCCCCCCCCCCCCCCCCCCCCATGTCTTCCCCCTCATCTCTGAGCTCTAGCCACACCGGCACTCTCCCAGCTGCCTTTGGTGCCATGATCCCTTTGGTCCAGGAGCCTGTTCCTGCTCCTGGGATGCTCTAACCACGTCAGTTCCCTGTCTCCCACGTACAATCTCTTCCACCTAGTTTATCCTGTTCACCCTTCTATCTCTGCCTTCTCTCTTCATCCAGGGGAGTCCGCAGGTATCTGTCCCAATAACACCCTATTCATTTCTTTTCTTTGTAGCACTTACCCCAGTTTGTAATGATATGTTTTTGTGGCCATTAATCGCTCTCACCTCAGCTAGACTCTAAGTTCCCATGAGGACAGGAAATATGTTTATTGGTTGCTTCTAGTGGACACTGGTTGCCTGCTTTCCCATTTTCTTTACCCCCTTCCCCTTCCTAAGAGCGCCCATGCTTTCATTTGTAGAATCAACTCTACCCTGTTGTGTAACAAATATAAGAGTTGAGGGGGGCTGACAGTGTAATCTCATTCTTGCTGTAATGATTTGGTACCTGGAAGACAGTAATGCATCCCTGAGATAGTCCACACATGTCCTTACTTGGCCACATTTGGTTTATCTTTTCCACAGGCAACTTTGGATCATTCTAGGACGATTGAGGGAATATCTTCTGATTAGTCTGCATCCATCTTGCTACCATGAAGATAATTTGCATGAGGACAAATAGAAGGCTGACAGTCAGAGGAAGGGAGAGCTCTGAGCATTGCAGAGAAACCAAGGCAGAGGGGACTCTTACCTTTTAATGGGGTTACATGAAAGATAACGTTACATGAAAGAGGGGACTCTTACCTTTTAATGAGGTTACATGAAAGAAACTCAAAGGTTTCTCCAGTTGGTTCATGCCATTTCCAGGGTGGGAACGTTTCTTATAGGTGCTGGAACAAATCTTTCTCTTTGGCTGCCTCTTCCTCATGTGACCCTTGTCTACCTTTATTGATAGAGTCCTGGTAGGAGAGTCTCCACTCTTTTTTGCATCCATATCTTTGCATTGGCTTCATCATAGGTGGAGTATATTCCCTCAATCCTCGACCATCTGACTTGCATTGTTCAATGGTATATGTGTGGAAGTGACCTTAGGGGGACTCACACTTGCCCCTTGTATTCTTGATCCTCTACCCTTGCCGTGGGAGGAATATGCCCTGGCTAGCCAGGTAGTACAAGGAAAAGGAGAACTACATGAAGCACAGGTGACTCAGTGGAGCCCAGCCTAGGGAAGCTAAGTTCTACCCGACTTGTAGATACATGAGTGATAATAAATGGATGTTGTTTCAAGATAATAAATAATTGAGGGGTGTGGAGGTCCTTTGTTATATAGCAATAGATAACTGATACAATTTTCAATGAAAACACTGCCCCACTGGGTGTAGCCATTCCTGCTGGTGCCCTGTGGACTGTGACCAACTGTGTATGTGACTATCTTTCCCCCACACCCCTGACAAATTCGACCACATTTGGTTGTATGGACTTCACAGTAGGATGGCTTATGCTCCACTTCTCAGTCTTTCTTTCTTTCTTTCTTTCTTTCTTTCTTTCTTTCTTTCTTAGAGATAGTTAAAGCATGAGTGGGGGAGGGGCAGAGAGAGAGGGAGACACAGAATGCGAAGCAGGCTCCAGGCTCTGAGCTATCAGCACAGAGCCCGACAGGGGGCTTGAACCCACAAACCATGAGATCGTGACCTCAGCCAAAGTTGGACGCCCAACTGACTGAGCCACCCAGGCATCCCCTCAGTCTCTTCTTAATGCAACTCCTTCAGCTTTCGGCTATCACCCCTTCTTCTATGAGGCTCCAAACCAACTCCACGCTGGGTAGAGAGACAGTACTGCTGAGATCCCCTCCATCAGCTTGCTGTCGCCAGCCCCCAAACTTTAAATCTCATCATCTGCTTTCATAAAAAAGAAACTAACTAAATAAAATAAATGAAAGAATTCTTGCATTGATAGGTCTGAAAACTCCAGCAAACACCTGCCTTTAGACATCAGTAGCCTATTTAATTTGGCAAACTGCCATTTCCTTTGTGCTAGTTTTGGTCTCCAAGAAGCAGACATTAGGATGGGATTAGACAAGTGGAAGATTTATTGAGGGATTGCCTAGAAAGGCATGATGGGGGGAGGAAACAGGAAGAGGCAGGACGAGCCTTCAGATTAAATCCATGCCTGACACCTGTGAAAGGAGAGTGGGAAGGAGAACAGGGCAGGAAGAGCCTCAGACCACAGCACAGGTATAAGAACATTTTGGCCAGGCTGATGAGGAGTCTTCAGGCTAAAGTCACCCCTTAGAGGAGTCCCATGCCCTGTGGGAACAGGCTGGCACTGTACTGTGCTGTTCTCAATCATTGGGTGGAGTAGCCTGGGAGAAGTGTAAACCTCAGCAGGAATGTGATGCAGCCAGACAGGTGGCAGCTGGGGCTGTCAGTCAACTTTGTTCCCACAATCAGGGAAATCTGAGTGATCCATTTTCATGGCGACCATACTCTGAATCCCAGATTGGCCCTCACTTGCTATGGCTTGTATAGAGAAATGTATGCAAATAAAGTATTCAGGAAATAGGGGGTGGGGGAGGGGAGAAATCAGATCTCCCCAAGGAGAGAATCTGGCCTCTTTAGAACATATTCTTATGGAGCGGACACATGGACTAGCTGTCTCAGAGACAGGCACCCAAGACAAGGCAGGACACTAACCAAGAGGCTTTGGGGCAGGTAGCAGGTCTTGTGATGGTTCACGAAAATGGTGTTGAGAAGAACATGTGGTCAGGGGCCCCCTGGCTGAGCTAAGGGGTTGAAACTGCTGAGTAAAGGCTGGGCTATTGCCTTCTGCTCTTCTCATCTTCCTCTGAACTTGAGGGTGGATGGGAGGATTAACTCCTTGTGATTCGGGTGGCCAGAGGGTCCAAATGGCTCAGAAGCAGAACCAACCTAATGGGTAGAGAGAGGGCTGTTTATGAAAGTTTCCCAGATGCCAGGGCACGCAAGACAAAGTGCACTTGGCAGGACGCTGTGGGATCTCATTTATTGGATCCATTATCTGAATTAGGAACAATTTGAAATTATGACCACAAGAGAGAAATAAAAGATAAGAGTGTTTGCAATCATCCTCGCCCCTGTTTGTCTGTGTCATAGGCATTGTGGGGCCTCTCCTACCTCTCCTCATATTTCAGATCATTTAATTAAATTTAACTACTTCTTCTGGACCCCAGAAAAGGAAGAAGGGAGCCAGCATTTATATGTGCTAGGCACTGAAGGAAGAATTTTGATCCTGGAAGCCACACCCAGCAGTTTGTTTTATTATTCAGCCTTCACAGCAGCCTTACGTAGAAGGTATTATTACCTACATTTTATGGGAGGGGATGTGCTGAAGCTTAGAAAGATTAGAAAACTTAATTGTAGTCCCTTAGTTGTATACCCATCTGTCCATCCATGCACCTATGCATCTAGCCATCTGTCCATCCATCCATCCATCCATCCACCAGTTGATCAGTAATATTTACTGACCATGTTTTATATATTCTCTGCTGGGCACTGAGGTATCATCAGGGAAGGACACAGTTGGTGTCTTGCCCCTGTGGAGCTCACAGTCTAGGGGATGGGTTCTCAGACCTCTCTGGGCCCCATTGAGTGGGATGTCTCAAAGATCTTTTTACCCGCAGCCCCATTCCAGGTTCTTCTACACAGCTGAGATCTGAACTTGGCTGTCTGGAAGAATTAAGGGCTTTTCAGTGACACATGAGCTACCCTCAGCCTTCAAAGGGAATGTGTTTTGGGTGAGCAGTGGTATCAGTTGCCTGAGGGGTTTTCCCAGGACGTGGGACTTTTAATGCTAAAACCAGGAAGTCCTGGGCAAACTTGGATGGTTGGTCACCATAGTTCAGTGACCTCAATGGGGGAGGTGTAATTTTGCTCCCCCTCCCAGGGACATAAGGCAATGTCTGGAGACAGGTTTGGCTGACACAGTGGCGGTGGGGGATGTGTTCCTGGCATTTGTGGGTAGAGGTCAAGAATGCTGCTAAACATCCTGAAGTGCCCAGGGAATCCCCCTTCACAAAGAATCGTGTAAAACGTCAGTAATGCCATGGATGAAAAGTGCTGCCCTAGTTGGTGAGGGGTACAGCAGCATGGAAGGAATGAATACATAACCAGCAGATGGGTTGATCTGGACTAAGTTGGAAACTGACCTACCTTGTGGGCTACCAGGTGATTTAGGACTTCCTCCCCTCCCCCACCAAATTCACGATCCATGGTTCTGCTGGGCCATCATTTCTCAGCCTTGCTCTGTTTTATTTATTTATTTATTTATTTATTTATTTATTTATGTTTATTTATTTTTTGAGAGAGAGAGAGAGACAAGTGTGCGAGAAGACAGGAGAAGGGCAGAGAGAGAGGGAGACAGAATCTGAAGCGGGTTCCAGGATCTGAGCTGTCAGCACAGAGCCTGACATGGGACTGGAACTCACCAAGGGTAAGATCATGACCTGCGCCAAAGTGCAACGCCCAACCGACTGAGCCACCCAGGCGCCCCAAGCCTTGCTCAGTTGTAAGAATTACTTAGTTGTGAGTTAACAGTCAGGTTTCTAGGACCAGTCCAGTCCCGCTAAATCAGAATCACCAGGAGACGAAGCTGGAAATCTGTATGTTTGTCAAGTTTGGGAAACGCTGTGCTGAGTCACCAATGGGGTCGCTCAAAGCTGAGGTTGTTGAGGGGTCTGCTGTTGGTTTCTTTGGTGGTAGCCCCACCATACCGTGGAACTTGATCAGGTCCTCATGCTCTCACCCATGAATTCCCCGAGCCATGGGAGACTAATGACATCATGACCTGAGCCAAAATCAAGAGCTGAACACTTACCCTGCTGAGCCACCCAGGCGCCCTTCTCCAATCTTATATATTATATATATATATATATATATATATATATAAATATATATAAATAATATTATATATTATATTAATATATTATATATTAATATATATTTATATATTATATAATAATATATAAATATATATTAATATATATTTACATATATTTATATTATATTATATATTTATATATTATATTAATATATATTATACATAATATTATATATATAATTATATATATTATATTAATATATATATATATATATATATATAATTCATCTGGGAATTATGCCCTACTGGCATCGTTCTTATTAATGACACTGCACTGTCCTTCACATAGACAACCATAAGTGTGCATATATGTGTGTGTGTGTGTGTGTGTGTGTGTGTGTGTGTGTGTACAGTGGTAGAAGGAGGAGTAAGCCCTAGCATATGACAGTCCTGAACCAATAGTTGGTTAATTTGAAAAGTCAGTTAATGCAGCTCACTCTGGGCAAGCCACGATGAGACATCCGGTGGAGGCAGAATTGTGTGGGTGCCCAGGGAAGTACCATGTTAGCCCCAAGGGCTTAATCACCAGAATGATGTAAGGACATCATTCAATGTTAAGAGTTCTCCCACATGGGAAGCAAATGCTGCCGATGCTCTGTCCGTATCTCTTGGCCTGGCTGTTCTGGTAGGCACCACTGGCACCCTACTGAAGTACCTGTGCCTTTCCACCTGAGGGCCTGCCCTGTGCACGGACCAGCCCAGAAGTGCTGAAGAGTTACCAGTGCCGGGAGCTGCATTCAGCCGGTGGTGGGTGGGAGTCGCAGGGTAACTTCCCCAGCTTCTTCACCTCTCAGATGGGAAAACTCACGTATATTCCGCACAGTCTCCCAGACTTTCCCAGTGGAACCAAGCCTTGTGTTACCCATAGTGGCTGCCTGCTCAGTCACACGGTGCCTCTTTCCCTGACTCATGCCCCCACTTCCCCTGTAGATGCTCCCCCCAAAACTATTTGCACTCAAGTTCTTTTATTATTTGAGAGAGAGAGAGAGAGAGAGCAAGTGCGAGGGGGGAGAGGGGCAGAGAGAGAGAGAGAATCTCAATCAGGCTCCAGGCTCAGCACAGAGCCAATGCGGGGCTCGATCCCACAACCCTGGGATCATGACCTGAGCCGAAATCAAGAGTTGGACGCTCAACCTACCGAGCCACCCAGGCGGCCCGGCACTCAGGTTCTTAACCCAAGGTCTGCTTCTAGTAGAAACCAGTTGTCTTTATAACTAGAAAACCAAATGCAATCTATTTTATTTAAAAGATAACAGTTGTTTGGCCACCTTGAAACTCTGTCTCCTTCATCTCTGGCTCTTAAACTCCATTCCAGGGTCCTGCTGTGGAGCCAGATGTAGACGTGTGAGAGTGGGCAGTGACATAACGCCCAGCACCTGCTCAGGCAGAGGCTGTGGCCGCATGGCACTCTTTGGGCGGCCTCAGGTGCACACAGATTTGCCCAAAGGGGCATAGAAAGTCGTGGTGGTGTTGAGGAGTGTGGCAGAGGAGGGTGGCAGAAGCAGTGGGGCAGGCTGGGCTCCCTCTGACCTTGCCTCATCAACAGAAGGCACTCATTTCTCTTGGCCTCGTGATTGTACAGGGAGGCTCTTTGTACCCCCAGTGAGTGTGGGTTAGTATGGTTGGGTGGGTATGGTTCCAGGCTCTAGAGTCAAACCAAGGTGGGCTTGAAACCTGGAGTTGGCATTCGGTATCTCTTTGACTTTGGATGACTTACTGAGTCCCTTGGCTCATGTGATTTTCATGAAATTAAATGGCAAAAATGCATAAAGGACTGTATACATGCCATAAAATATAAATGTAGCAATTATAATATTGGTGAATATGTGTGTCCACACATACAATACACATATGTGATAATTGTGTGTATACATATACATATATCTGTGTGTGTGTTGATCTCCAAAATATAATTCTGTAGTTTGCAGGTTCTCTTAGAGCCTAGAAAGTGTGCCTGGCATATGCTCTGGGATATATATCTGCAGAGAGATGAGATCCATAAAGGCAGGATAAGGATCTATTTTATTCAAAAATTGGTCTCAATATTGGAAATATTTTTTTAAGGTTTATTTTTATTTTTGAGAGAGAGAGAGAGGAGAGAGACAGAGCATGAGTGGGGGAGGGGCAGAGAGGGAGGGAGACACAGAATCCGAAGCAGGATCCAGTCTCTGAGCTGTCAGCACAGAGCCTGACACGGGGCTCAAACCCATGAACCACGAGGTCATGACCCGAGCTGAAGTCAGACACTTAACCGACTGAGCCGCCCAGGTGCCCCGCAATATTGGAATCCTTAAATCTACACAGAGGTAGAAAAAATAATATAACGAACCCCCAAATCTCCATCAGCCAGCTCCTGTGGTTGCCTATGTGTCACCGGTCTCGTTTTACCACGTCCCCGAGCATTGCGCCCCTGGAGTACTTTGCCGCACGTTCCAGGCATCGAGTCACGTCCGCTGGCATCTCTGGTTTGCCCTGTATCGGATTTAGCCCTGTTCGTCCTCACCTGGGCCTGGGGACCCTGCGGGGAGCCCCACAAGTCGGCCGCCTGTCCGGGGCCACAGGCTCTCGATCGTCCCTCCCCACAGCCCCGAGGACCCGCGTCCCCGCCCTCCACCTGTGTGCTCTCTCCTCCCAGGTGCTGATGTGTGGTGCTGGTTTTGAGGCCGTATCTCATTTGTAGCCAGGTAGCTGCCACCTGCTTCTCTAGACTTCGCCGGAGTAATTCATGCTGAGCGTCTGTCTCGACTCGGGGAAGGCACCGCCGCATCCACGTTTCACAATAAATATCTTTTTAAACGGCCTGGTGTTCAGGCTCATTTCTCATTGCCAAGGAGGCTTTTGACTGATGACCTGAGGAATTGCCTCCCTGTGACTGACAGGGTAATACAGCATCACAGTCTCCTCTTCTGTCCCTACAGGAGGCTGGGTGAGAGCTGTGACTTTAAGTGTCGCAGTCTGCTTGCAGCAGAGGCATTTACCCCAGTTGCGGCCCAGGCTTCCTCTGCCCCCCTCGGGGCTGCTGGCTGCCAGCCAGACAGGCAGGTCCGTTTTGGGGGCGTTCCAACAGAGATGCGTTTTCACAGGGAATCCATGTGAAAGGCCTCCAAGGGCAAGGTGAGGCAGGGCTCCCTGCTCACTAGGCTCTGTGAACACCCTTGCTCGAGGCTGCAAGGTGGTCCACAAAGGCATGGTTTCACAGCCACCTTGAACTCCCCTGAACACGGATGCTCTACCAGGGAAGGAGCTGTGGTTACAAATCTCTCTGACACGGGGGCCCCAAGCTGCAAAGGCTGGTCTTTTTTTTTTTTTTTTTTTTTAATTTTTTTAATGTTTTGTTTCTGTGACAGAGAGAGACAGAGTATGAGTGGGGAGGGGCAGAGAGAGAGGGAGACACAGAATCAGAAGCAGGCTCCAGGTTCCGAGCTGTCAGCACAGAGCCCGACGCGGGGCTCGAACTCACAAACCGTGAGATCATGACCTAAGCCGAAGTCGGTTGCTCAACCGACTGAGCCTCCCAGGTGCCCTAAAGGCTGGTCATTTTAAGATCTCCATAGGCCCAGGCCACTCTCCCTTTACGAAGCACCTTCTTCTTACATCACATCGGCCATAATAAAATGAACCTGTGTCCCACATGAAATATAATTCGCATGTAAAAGCTGAGTTACGGATAAGTAAAGGCATGGAACACATTCTTTCCTAGAACCTTCTGTGAGAGCATGGTCCCGTGAACATGAAGAGGCCTCGAAAATGATGGTTCATAACTTTTTACTCTTCGACCAGACTTACTTACTATTACAGAATCACGAAGGGCCTGAAGAAGTCACCTCAGTTTTTCCAGCTGTGCATTCCTGGGTCTCATGGAGGAATAATGCCCAGGTCTGGAGTTCTGTGATGTAAAAAGCAAGCTTGCAATCCCAGCTGACTCACCGCGGTGGCAAAAGCAAACCTGACCTTAGGTTTCTAGGTGACCTGGGCAGGCTTTTCGGTCTTCGGATGCGAATGGAATCCAGTTTGGATTGACTGAGTTAATTCTGCTTTAAGGATTGATGATGCTTCAAAGCCCCTAACCGAGCCTGTCTCGGAAGTCAGTGTATAAAAAGTGACATAAAAGAGAAGGGTCTCAGGAGCAGAGTTGGCTGGAGGCCAAGAGGGGGCTCCTGAGTGACTCTGGCCTCTTCACTCGGCTTCATCACCGGTGCGACCTGCCACCAACAGTTTGGTTCTGACCGTGTCCCTCCAAATTAAGACACTGGAGTCTTAACCCCCAGCACCTCAAAATGTGAGTGTATTTGGAGAGAGGGTCTTTAAAGAGGTAATTTAAGGGGCACCTGAGGGACTCATTCGGTTGAGTGTCTGACTCTTAATTTCGGTTTAGGTCATGATCCCAGGGCCATGGGATCGAGCCCCACGGCGGGCTCCATGCTGACAGTGTGGAGGCTCTTGAGATTCTCTCTCTGCCCTTCATCTCTCTCTCTGGCCTTCTCTCCTTCCGTCATTCCCCCCCCTCCTCAAAATAAATAAGTAAATAAAATATAGAGGTAATTTAAGTTAAAATGAGACCATTAGGGTGGTCTCTAATCCAAACCGAATGGTGTCCTTATAAGAAGGGGGGAGAGGCCTCAGAAAAACCAGCTCTGCTGGCACCCTGAACCTGGACCTCCAGGCTGCAGAACTGTGAGCAAGTAAGTTTCTGTGTTTTAAGGCCTCGCAGCGTGTGGTACTTTGTTACAGCCCCTCTAGCTAAGCAACACCTCTCTAGTTGTGTTAATGGACGTCTGCCTCAAGCCTTTTCTCTGGGACTCCCCTTCCCCACTCCCACCCTAGTCCAGTCCTTCCAACCCCCTACCACGGGCTGGTGTCTGAACTCCACCTATGTTTGTGGCTTGGGTGTTCGTATGCACATTTCTGCAGCTAGCTCTCGAGACCCGTGACTGTCGTGGCTCCCGGATCCTTTGCTGACATGCTGTCGTGCCCATCATCCTTCTTTAGGGAAAACTCCCTTCTCCCATTCCATGTGTTTCTAGTAGGGTAATCAGTCATGGGAGTTTCTTTGCCTTTCCTCCACTGAACCACTTGTCCGGCGCACTCCCTGTACCCGTATTCTTGACCAAGAAACATTTCAGAAGGAGAATCGAACAGTTTTGGTGGCAAACTCAGGAAAGAGAGTGGAAGGTGACATTGCTTTTCTAGCTTGGGCATCGGGATGGATGGTTGTGAGGCTGAACGTGGAGGGAAGAGCAGCTTTGAGGGGAAATGACGCACTTTGGCTTTCAGCAGCTCTAAACTGAGCTGAAGAAGCGATGTCTTAGGAGGGTTTGTTTACGACTGAACGGGGGAGTCTGGAGGCAGAGAGACCAGGGGAGAGACAATAATTGATCCCGGGGTGAGAGAGAGAAAAGTGACGGTATTCACCAGCCACGTCTGCCTTCTCCCGTCCACAGCAAATGCCAGGTTCAGCAGAGCCCAGATTTCAAAGGTGGTCCTGGAGCTGTGTTAAGAAGCGGAAACCAGGGAGACGTCATTATTTTGCAGTATAGAAGGGAGAGAATTGGAAGTTCCCAAGGGTGGTTAAGAGGTGAGGGGTGAGACAGAAAGCTGGAAGCAGGGGGGCAGTAGGGCCAGAGATCCGCCATAGCCTGGAGGGTCCCATGTGGAGCAGGGTGACGGGTGTGGCAGGGGCCGAGGAAGCTTGAGCGCAAGATGTACAATGTTGTATTTTAAAGTCTCCGCTTTGCTCCACCCCACCTAAGCTTTTAGTTTTCTCCTAAGCACACAGACTTCTTTTTTTTTTTTAATGTTTCCTTATTTTTGAGAGAGAGAGACAGAGAGAGCACGCGCGCGCGCACACACACACGCGCGCGCGCGAGAGAGAGTGGGGGAGGGGCAGAGAGAAAGGGAGACACAGAATCCGAAGCAGCTTCCAGGCTCCGAGCTGTCCGCACAGAGCCACAGAGCCCGATGCGGGGCTCGAACCCACGAACTGTGAGATCATAAGCCGAAGCCTGACCCAAGTCAGACGTTTAACCGACTGAACCACCCAGGCGCCCACCTAAGCACGCAGACTTCTTGGTGCTGTTTCTTAGATTTTGTTTTTGGAAGGAAATTGAGGAAGGGTCTGAGTGTTGTTGATATTTTCAGCAAAGTGAGCGCATCCAAGATACGGTATGATGCGGGCACCAAGGGGACCCAGCTGCCGGGTAGGTGTCACTTGTGCGTCATCGGCCTCAAGTCCGAACTCACCAACCGGTTGGTTCCGAAGCCTGCTTCCAGGTTCTTGCATCCTACCTCACGTGGAGGTGCTCAGCAACATGTATGGATTGGCCGATTGCCTCGGAAAGGCTCCCCTGTGAGAAGTCCCCGAATGACCCACCTTCCAGTTCCGTCCGGTGGCCTGGCCCTGGCGGTGCTGGTCCAAAGATAGCACAGAAATTGCCCGTCGCCACTTTGAGATCACAGTAAGAGAACTGGCTGCACTGAAAGAGGCAAGGTTCACTCGGCAGCTTCAAAAACATTTTTTTTTTTTTTCCAGCCAAGTTTCTGTTCTGCTAGCAGTTCTTGCTTGTGACCTAGAAGCGGCCAATGCCCCAGGGAACGATGCTGTCTAAACTTCCTCCTGTTTACTGGCCTGCCCTCCCCCTCCCCCCACCATTGGGCACTTGTGCTTCCCAGCAGCCTTTGCAGGCCAGCCCTTCCTGCACCCCACAGCCCCGCTCGGACCCTCATCCTATCAGATTCAGGCCCGCAGCTGGATGGCAGCCAATCGCAGCCATGAATGTTGGCACCGGGCTTAAATCCACATCGGCCTCCCTCCTCCCTGCAGCGGGTCCAGTCTGGTCTTCCTGTTCTAACTTCTCTCTCTGTTCTGGCCAAGGTGCGTGTGCAGACTCTCTTGGTCCACATCGTACTTGGACAGCTGGGATTTGTGTTACTACAGGCATTCTGAACTCTGTGGATTTGTACTCTGGAAATGTTGTCTGTAAATTAATTTTGCTTTTGCACGCTGGGTTTGTTTGAGCCATTAACATATGCACACCACCCCCTTCCCCCCGTCTCAACTTTAGGAAATTCCAGAGTCCCCTTTTCTTTGTCTTTGAACAGAAGTGATTACTTGTCCAGTTGCCCAGATCTGGCTAGGAGCAGGGCCAAGAATCCCCTCTTCTATGCACCACTCTGCCCACATCCATCCAAAATGCTCTTAAACACTCACACTCATTGCCCTCATCACTATCATTTATCCATTTACAAGAATATGGAAACCCACTGTGTGCCAGGGACCAGGCTGGGTGCTGAGGGCACAGTGCTGAAAACAGCAGTACCCATGGCCCTCCATCCTGGAGCTTGGTGTCTAGCAGGAGACATAAATAAGTAAACAGTTTGACCAGCGGATGTAATAGGGAAAGATGAGAACACCTAATGCAGAGTTGGAGATTCAGGGAGAGTTTCGGGAAGAAATGCCATTCGTGTGGGGCCTACGAGATGTTGCCATGAGGCGGGGAGAGCCGGTGGGTGTTGGCATCCACTGCAGCCTTAAGCCACGCCATACATCTGTCATACAGGCAAATGCCATAATAGCACCAGACATAAGGAAACAGGGAAGGACGTTGGCTCAGTGGTTTTTCCATCTCTTGGTTCAAAATCTCTTCCGCGGCAGCCTCTAAAAATGGAATTGTGGTGAGCTGCTCGTCACTTTTAGAGCCTGTACTTGGTAGAGTCGAGACTTTTGACTCCGGAGAGTCAAGGCTTGTTCGGTGTCCTAGCGGATTAGCTTATCACCTTGTGGGAACGCTCCACTTGGAAGCCCTCCAAGGTCAGCCTCGTCTTGAGCTCCGCTATCTGGACAACTGGCCGTAAACTTCCCATAAGATGAGTGCCTTAAGAATACGTGTCGAAGGTGGGCAGCTGGGGAAAGAGCACCTATTATCTTGCATACATGAAACCGAAGCAGCCAGTCATTTTGGAAAATTCAGTGAAATTTGGAGTTATTTCGGGTGACTAAGAGTAGATAACATTTACTGAGCGCTTGCTGTGTGCTCAGTGCCAAGTGCCTGATGGGTATGACCTCACCTCATCCTATAACCACCCTGGGGAGTGGGAACCACTAGTTCTCCAGTGTGGACGTGAGGAGAACGAGGCACAGCCAGGCTGAGTGACGCGACCCGTGTGTCATGCATGGTCAATTGCCGGGCAGGGGTGAGCCTGGGCTCCTGGCCCTGCTGCCTCTCAAGAGTATTACTTGATCTTTGTTTTTTCCTGCACAGACCTGGAGTCCCTTCTAGGTCCCTGGGTTGATTCTTCAGGCTAAGGTTTGGTCTGGGCGATCTGAGCATGAGAAGGGTGAGTGTGTGTGAACTGGCAGTTCACAGCTGCCTTGGCTGGGGAGGTGGGGCTGCAGATCCATTCTGGAGGCTTCTACGCGCCCTCAGGGCCACTCCAGGGTGTGTGGGTGGGAGCAGAAATCCAGCACGGCTTCCCTTGTGGAGCCCAAAGGGGGCGCTCCTTTTCACTTCTGCAGCGGCGTCACAGCTGGCCCTGGCCCGCTCCCCTGCACTCCAGCATTGAACAACTTCCCCCCTCCCTCTGGGATGCACCACTCTGTCTGGCCTGCCCTCTGGTGCAGACCCCGCTCCTTGTGCCTCCAGGCCCGTCCCGTGTAGATTTGAGGCTTTGTAGAGTCAACGTGGTTCTCGTTGCCCTACCCCAGACTCACACTCAACTGTGGACATCTAACATTAGGAGGTGGATTCAGGTTCCTGACTTTCCAGGGAGGGGAGTTCCAGCAAGAGCAGAGCATGAGGGAAGGAGAAAGAACGGAAAGAGCGGAGAGGGGAAGAAAGAGCATGGGCTATCCATCTGAGGTCACTAAATGAAACCTTAAGAGAAGGGGGCCACACATCCCAGACTGGGTACAATCCCTGCCACTCAGCCCTTCCCAGCGAACGTGGGAGATAAGTTGGCCCTGTGGGGTCAGCAGACGTTTACAAATAGATACAGAGCATTGGGTTTTCTTTTAAACTTTTTTGATGTTTATTTATTTATGAGAGAGAGAGAAAGAAAGAGTGTGAGTGGGGGAGGGACAGAGAGAGAGAGAGAGAGAGGGAGACAGAATCTGAAGCAGGCTCCAGGCTCTGAGCTGTCAGCACAAAGCCTGACATGGGGCTCCAGCTCCCAAACCGTGAGATCATGACCTGAGCCGAAGTCGGACGCTTAACCGGCTGAACCACGCAGGTGTCCTGAGCGTTGGGTTTTCAATTTCCTCCAAGTTACGTGTAAGAAATATTAGATGACAGATATGCTTGGGAAACTAGCTTCCCTGGCCAGAATAAGAAATAAGATGACGTTTGTTTCTTTTTAAAAGATTCATTATGTTCCCACAATATAGGGATCCGTGTCAGGGTTCATGCACATGTGTCTGTAGTTGTGCCCGCTTACGTGTGTCCGTGACGGTGTGTGACCGTGTGCATTTGCATGTGTGCACATGGGGCTCTCTGCCTGCAGCCTTGGTAAACCACAGTGTCACCGCTGCTTTGGAAACAGCATTCTTGCCCTGGCACAGTCGGGGACAAGGGGCACGACAGGCTGTGACATGACTGTGGTTTGTGATTCCCTCAAGCACGTGGAGGCTCTCAGGCAGTTGGTTCCTTCCCTTCGGTCGGTGAGTACTCCTGGGTCATGTAGGTAACACGACGTGGGGAGGTCCCATTCAAGAAAGTTGTAAAGCCTTCATTCGGAAGCAAATCTGGAAGAGAAAGCCAAGAAAGGTGTCGTCGTGCTCTGGGATTCTTGCTTTTTGCTCCCTGAGGACTGACACCAAGTCCCTCTTTCAGTGAGGTGTCGTCCAGAGAAGGCAGGTGGGGTATGGTGGTGCCTCTTGCTGGCCTCCGGGGGACACTTTTTAGGGCATCCTGGAGAGCTTTACATAATGGGATGTTAGCAGCCACGTTATATTTTGGGGCAGAGAGGGTTTTTGTGATTCCCACGGCAATGAGGAAGCATCCAGTTAGAGTGGTGGCCTTTCGGGAAAGCTTTAAGTACAAATGTAGATTTATACGCAATGTGTGCTGGTGCGCTTTTTAAATAAGGTGCTTGTACTCATACCTTAATAAACAATGTCATTCAATCATTTAAGATCTCTAGGACCTAGACAGTAAAGATCCAGGGATGACCGATGCAGCCCATGTTCTGAAGGAGTTCATGGAGAGCTGAGAAAGTGTTTGATTCAAGAGATAGTTGCAACCAAGTGTGATTCACGCTAAGGGGAAGTTTCAGGTGTGGCGGAACGGGTACCAGGTGTGGGGGGGGGGGGGGGGGAAGCCGGGGGGGGGGGGGGGTGGCGGGTTCTTCTCCCTGTCTCTCCCCAGGCTCCATCTTTATTCACATCAGCTGGGGCACTTGTTGTTCCCAACTGATGTTCAACTGAGAGGTGAATGGTAATGAGTAAAAGAACGTCAGTGTCAATATTACTTGGGGGGCGAGAAAAAACTCCCCCCAGCAGGCTCTACAGGGTTATAATCTGACAGAGAAGAGTACAGACTGCAAATGGGTGTGGCTGTTAGTGAATATTAAGGTGACTTCTCAAATGATCACCGACTGTGAGTGGGAACATGGATACTAATGATCATGACAAGAACAGCTGTCATTTATGTGGTCTGCAGGATGGCAGGTGCCCTGGGAAAGGGCTCTGCATCCCTCGCCTCATTTCGTCCCCACTCATCCTTGTCCCCAGGGTTTAGTTGAGAAAATTGCACCTCAACAGGGTTGACAGGTAGCAGAACTTCAGAGGTCTATGTTTCAAAGGCCTGAGTCGTTTCCACTGTCCCCCCTCCCCGGCCCCCCATACCCACGGCAGACAGACAGATGGACTATGCACGTACAGTTGTAACAGGCCTCTTGGAGAGCGATCAACATCAACTGCTCTCCTTGTCCCCTGTGCCCACTCCCACCCGCACGATGGGACACGTGCTTGTCTCGCCCCTAGTGGAGGCTGAGATGGGCTTTTCCAGCCACCCTCATATAATACAGAACACCCTGTTCACTATATGTCCTGAAGGTTTCTCATTTCAGTAATGGGCATATCCCATCCAACGTAAGGGTCCAAACTCCAGACCTCCCTAACGGCACACTTCGGCCGTGTTCTCCCCTGGCTGGGTCTGCTGCTGACTGCAAGCTGGTACTGGGAGAGGCGGGGCCGTCGGCCCCACCCCTGTTTCTCTGCCTTTTGCCTCCCCCAGTATGGTAACCGGTTTCTGATCCCTCCAGGGTCCAAGTGGCGGAAGGAGGAGGGGTCACGAAAGGACAAAAGGTTTTACTGGTTAAGTCCTGTCTTGAACTTGCTGCCATATCACAAGGTTGCATGAAGAGAATATCATTTTAGCACCACACACAAAAAAGGCAGATTTGTTTAATTTTGGAGGAACGCTGAGAAATAGTAACGATCTCCAAAACTAACTGAGCTCGTTTTCTGTGCTGTACAAACACATACAGTATCAGAAGTGGCTACAATTACTTTTTCCCATTTTATTGTTAGGGAAACTGAGGCTCTGAGAGTAACCTATCAAGATCAGATAGCTCATTACATGGGAGATCAGGGATTAGGGCCCAGAGAATCTGACTTTAGAACTTGGTCTCTTAACCTCTCTGCTATGTGAAGTTGGATATCTATCAGAGAGGAAGGTATTATTCGTTACCAACTTGACAATTTGCCTTCTTTCTTATTCTAGGGCATATTGCCAGACTGGATAGTATTTCCTTTTAACAGCTGGCACCAAAGCAAATTAAATGAAAATGAGTAACCTGAAAAAAAAAAAAAAGAAAAAAAGCCCCACTTTCTGAAATTGTACTAATTTATGATCATAAAGGGAACTCTTGTGTTTGAAAATAACCAACAACTCAATTGGATGTTGTGTAAAGAATCAGGAAAACAAAACAAATCTCAAGGGAGCTCATTTGTATAACTAGAAACTATCTCAAGAAAATTATTTCTTGGCATTGCGTGATACTTGGGAGCGTATTTCATACAGTCAAATTCGCACCCAGAAATAATTTGTTGTAGGAAATAAGACACCCTCCCCTCAACACATGGCTTGCGGGGAGAGAGGAATCCATCACTGATAACGACTATCACATATACAGCTTTTATGTCAGTTGCTGTATTTGTCCCTTTCCCGATGCTGTAGTTTACTGGTACTCACAATAGCTTCGAAGCACTTTTACATATTACAATTTCCCAAAAGCACGTTTAGTTCAAGAGATTGGGGGATTTGGGGTGGAAGTGAGCATTTTGGAGTGGCTGCCTTGCACACACCAGCCTCCACCCCTTTGTCTAAGCCGCCCCCTCTGTACGGTCCATCTACACTGTCTCTACCTGTTGAACTCCTACTCATCATACAAAGCCCACACAGATTGTCACCTCTTCATGGAAGTCTTTGTCATCACCACAACCAGATGTGCCGTCTGCCTCTACTGGACCGCAGAATGTTTTATAATTCACCTTTGCAACATTCTTCCTTGTATGAGAGTTAGCCTATCTTTGTCCTGGTTAGAGAGTTGTTACTTGCAAGGTAGCATAGTCCAGGTTGGGAGCAGAGGGTGCCAAGCTAAGGCCCCCAGGCCAGATTCTCCCCACTGCCTAGTTTTGTGCAGCCCTTGGGATAGGAATGATTTATGTATTTGTTAATGGTTCAGAAAAAGTTAAAGGAATAATATTTCACGATACAGGAAAATGATAGGCAATTCAGATTTCATTGTCCAACACTTAATTTTTATTGAAACACAGCCGTGCTCTTTTGTTTATGTATTGCCTATGGCTGCTTTTGCACTAATACGGCAGTGTCGAATACTGATGACACAGACCGTGTGGCCCACAGAGCCTAAAGTATTTTCTGTGTGACGCTTTACGTTTGTTGACTTTTGCTTTAGAGCAGGTGTTCTATCAGCATAACTTGGAGGGCTCGTTAAACCAGACTGTTGGGCCCCACCCTTATAGTTTCTGATTCAGAAGGTCTGGGCTGGGTCCTGCGAATCTGCATCTCTAACGAGTTCCCAGGTGACCCTTCTGCTGCTGGTTGGAACCCACACTGCAAGAATCACTGGTCTAGCGGTAAAGGATGGTCTTTGAAATCACAGGTATGTCTGTAACTATCGTGTCATTTATCAAACAGCTAACCTCTCTGTATCTAAGTTCTTTCATCTGTAAAATGGGGCCATGACAAGTTGGTCAGGTTGTATGATGTCTGTCAAAGTTCCTGGAACATGTAGTAGGAAGTCAATAAACAGCTGTTTGTTTCCTTCCCTTCTTCCTTCCCCTCCTTCCTTCTTTTCCTTCTCCCCACCCTTTCTGAGCAGGAACAGTACGTGTTCGCTCACTGACTGACTGAATTGCCTTTCTTCATGAGGCTGCTTGAGAATTTTACAGCAGTGGACAACTCATGATGTGTCTCCTTGAAATAAGGTCCTTTCATGTAACTCAGACAAGTCAGGCAGGGAAAACCATTCTTACGTAATTTACTTAAGCATATACCGTGCCTAAGTTTCTTCACTAAGGGACAAAATTAAGATGGAGGTCTAAAAAAGAGATAGTCTGTCTACTTCTGAGAAGTTTTCAGGATAAAGGCAGAGGACAGGGTTTAAAAAATTAATGGTTGCCCTTTAGTTAATTGTAATCAGGTGGTTTTGTCTTTCTTCCCAGGAGGAATGATAAAGGGCAAGTACTTCAGGAACAAAACCATGCTGACATCTTCAAGGAACCAGATAGGAGTGCCCCCAAAGAACTATATAGGTGATTTGAAAGGAGCTTTTTTTTCTTGAGCCGGGCTTTAAAACCACAGTTAAATTAAGCACACAAAAATACTAAGTTTTCCCTAGGAATATTTTTCTTTGGAACTTAGCCGTTCCTGCTTTCATAAAAGGGTTATGAGAATCAAGTGAGATAATTAATATAATTGTATTTGAAAATTGTAAAGTACTGTGTAAATGTGAGGGAAATCAGGTTTCCCACATTAAGCCGCAGCATAATTAGGGGAGAAAGAGCGCAATTTCTTGGATGACTAGCAGAGGCTGCAGAGGATTAAGGGGGTGCTGGAGGACCCCACTTCTTTCCATCTTAGCCCCGGGGAACGTATGCACCTTAATTTACCTGTTAAGCTAATTATAGAGAAGGCCTTTTAACCTTCTTGCTCTCAAATTTCTTACTTTCTTTCTCTACATGTGGCAGAACTGGAAAGAGGAATTAACCTCACGGGTTCCCTCCACCAGGGCACAAAACCTCAGTTGTTTGCTCCCGTTAGGCCCGGTTAGAAAGGGTACTTTTCCACTTCACCTTTACATTTTTGCCCTAGCGCCCCCCTTCCCATGATCTCTTTGACTTCTTCAGCCGTGGTGACATTTGCAAATCATGTTGTTGCATGTTCAGTAACCTCCTTCTGCTGTCCAAAAACACGTTTTCAGGCATTGGTGTGCGAGTATATGCTTACCAACTAGCTCTCCGGGAACATGTATGGAGGTCTGTACTCAACATGACTGATTTAAAGGACGTGTAGCACACACTTTACAGCTGGTGACAAACGACACGCTATTCCTCATTGTAAATTCCATAAAGCCATCCGATTTTCACAGCATGCTTTTGTTGATTTGTGTCGAATTCTTGTATCCGTATCCAACCTAGGGTTGCCACTGGTCAGCAAGTGTAGTTTTGACATAAATCCAAAAATTGGTTGGTTGATATTTTCCTTCATGTTTATTAGTAGGATACAACTGACATAGGGGATGTTCGTCCGTGATATGAACGACTCCTTTGCTGAACTGGATAATAGCAGTGAATACCGGAAGAATTTTTCCTTCATTTTTTATGGGATTATGACTACAGAAACAATACACGTTTAATTTCATTTGCATGATTGTTATTTGCATTTGCTCCATCACTTCCTTAAGCCTAGATGATCAGTGAAATGATGAATCAAGTCCTCATCTGTAGCACTTACCGATTTCTGTGGTGTAAATGCTCCTAATGCTAGGAACTTGGGCTCTGACTTGGGACTTAGGTGTAGGATATGGGCCTTCAGATGGGGTATCGGGCTCTCCCTGGCTTGCCCTCATCTCCAGTGTCTGCCCTCCAAGTTGGGAGTGTCAGCTAAATTTTCAATGTTTGCTACCTGTTCTTTGCTAATTTTACCTCTTTTTTGCTTATTTCTTTCAACTTTAGAGGTGGGGTTTTGGATATATCATTCTTAGGGGTTTCTCATATTTTAAACATTGCAGAGAATTTTGAACACTGTATAGAGGGAGAAAATGAAAAGCAGTCACAATCTAATTTCTCAAGATGTTGATGTAGTTCTATTGGTTGCTTTTTTGATACACTCAGATATAAATCTCACACTTTCCTTCTTTAACCAAATTAGGATCATAGTATACATTCATTTTTAAAGCAGTTTTTAAAATCAAAGTATGCCATATATACTGAAAAGTGCACAGATCAGTAAACTATTTCTATATGAGAATACCCCCATAAACACTACCTGGGTAAGGTAGTGGAATTTGGAGAGGTAGCGGTCTCTCTGAAGCCCCCGTTAAGCCCCCTGCAAATCTGTCTCCTCGCCCTTTTGTCCAAAGTTAAAGGCTATCCTATCAGGTACTGTAAGTTAATTTTGTGATTATTGGGCTTTACCTTATAATTAGAAGCCTATGGACTCTATTCTTCTGTATCTGGTTTCCCTTTCTTAGCCTTTGTTTGGGATTCATTTCTGTTGTTGTGTGTAGAATTTATGCATTTGCACTGAAGTTTTTTCTCATTATATGCATCTACCATAATCTATTTATCCACTCTACTTTTGATGGATGTCTGGGTTGTTTCCAGTTTGCATCTATTTCGAATGATGTTGTTATGAACGTTCTTTTAATATGTTGGTTAGCGCATATGTGCCCTCATTTCCATTGGGTAATCACTACGAGTGAAGTTTCTGTGCACCCATCTACCTGCAGGTGTCAGCTGTAGGTCGCATACCTACAGTTTCAGGAGATGATGCCAGGCTGTTTTCCTCTGTGTTGGTGACCATTTATACTCCCCTCGGTGGTGTAGGACACTTCCCGTTACCTCCCGTTCTCACCAACACTTGGCATTGTCCGTGTGCTTTTGAACTTTTTAAAACACAATATCACACTGTGTTTATTTGTGTTATTGTCTCATTGTTATTTGTTTCATTATTTTTAATGGCCATATGCAG
Organism: Panthera uncia; assembly: GCF_023721935.1. Classification (NCBI taxonomy): domain Eukaryota; kingdom Metazoa; phylum Chordata; class Mammalia; order Carnivora; family Felidae; genus Panthera; species Panthera uncia. Next base: position 18,594,331 of record NW_026057589.1, on the reverse strand, counting down.
TTTACGGTGTAGAGCAGGGATAGCAAACTTTTTCTGTAAAGGGCCAGAGAGTAAATATCTTCAGCTTGGTAGGCCATACAGTCTGTTGCAACTACTCAACTCTGCCATGGTAGCACAAAGGCAGCTATAGACAATATGTAAATGAATGAGTGTGGGTGACTGTGTCCCAATAAAACCTTATTTATAAAAACAAGTGTTGGGCCAGTCTTGGCCCTTGGGCCATAGTTTGCAAATCTCCGGTATTTAGTTTCCTGATTATAATACTTTTCAAACTTGTTTTTAATCAGAAAAAAAGAAAACTTAAACCTGCAATAAACATCATCTATTTGTTTAATACCTACTGCGAGCCAAACACTGTGCTTAGTTTTGGGAATCTGGTTGCATATCACTTGCTGACAAATTCTTCGTGGATCCTATGTTCTAATTAGGGTAGACTGGTGATTACTATCCCTGCCCTCCAACAAGAAGTGAATCTTTTTTCTAAAATTTTTTATTTTTTTTATGTTTATTTTTGAGAGAGACAGAGTGGAGGGACAGAGAGAGAGGGAGACACAGAATCTGAAGCGGGCTCCAGGCTCTGAACTGTCAGCACTGAACCCGACACAGGGCTCGAACTCACAAACCGCGAGATCATGACCTGAGCCCAGGTCGGATGCTCAACTGACTGAGCCACCCAGGTGCCCCCCGAAAAAGTGAATCTTGACTGAAACTCACTATGTAGAACGGATAAAAGCAGAACTGTTTGACTCAGAAATATTGAACTCAGAGTCCTAACAATGTGGCCACTTTCTGGCCCCAGTAGTTCCCCGTGTGTTCGATGCTAGGGCTCTACTGATCACAGCTTGAAAACCATGACGAGACTATCAATTGTAGCATTCTGACAGTCTTTTGTTATTATATCACTGCTTTGAATTTTTTTGTACATAAATCTTTGATCACGTTATTTCTACAATAGATTTCTAGCAGAGAATTTAGGAGGTCAAAGGATGTAACTATTTTGAAGGCTCTTGCTCTATTTTGCCAAAACATTTTTCAGTTTGTGCTACCATGAGCAGTGTGATAGGAGCTGTATCTCACCTTTGCCAATATCCAGGATTGGCATTTAAAAAGCATTTGCAAATTTTATAGGTGGAAAATATACATTTCAATTCACATTTCTTTGATTAGTTGAGTGCCAAGCATTTTTTTTATATTTAGTAATCATTTGCATTTTCCCCCTCTGAATTGATGAGAATAGGACATTTTGAGCACAATGGAAATAGAGTTTTGAAAAGAAATGAACAAATCACCTTTTTTCCTCAGATACCAGACTTTGAATTGGAATGGGGTCATGGTCAAGAAAAGCCCATTTCTGTAGAACTCCCCTTGTTATACAAGCGTGTATTTTACTCCAGATACATTAATGTTCTTAATTTGATAAAATATAATATTACTTTTTGAATGTTTAAAACACTATTTGCAATTTTACAGGTACAGAGTCAAGTGTGAGAGAGAAACAGCGTGGTGTCAGATGGTGAAAAATGGAACTAGATGTAATGAAAGTAACAAGGTGTGTGTGATGGCCTGAATGTTTGTGTCCCCCAACCCCTTTCAAATTCATATGCTGAAGCCTAACCCCCCAATGTTATGGTGTTTGGAGGTCGGATATTCAGGGAGGTAATTAGGTCATGGGGGTGGACATTCACGAATAGGATTAGTGTCCTTTTAAGAAGAGATATGCGGGACGTCTAGGTGGTTCAGTTGGTTGAGCATCCAACTTCAGCTCAGGTCATGATCTCAGTTTGTGAGTTCAAGACCCACATCGGGCTCTCTGCTTTCAGAGCAGAGCCCGCTTCAGATCCTCCGTCCCTCCTGGCCCCCTGTCTTTGTCCCTTCCCTGCTCATACTCTCTTTGAAAAATGAATAAACATTAAAAAAAAAAAAAGTAGAGATATCAGAGAGATGATCTCTTTCTGCTCTCCACCTTTTGAGGATTCAAGGTGAATCTTGTCTGCACGGAAGCAGGAATGCCTTCACCAGACAGTGGGTCTGCCTGCACCTCGATCTTGGACTAACCACCCTCCAAAACTGTACGAAATTGATTTTTGTTGTTTAAGCCGTCCAGCCTATGGTATCCTGACTGAGATAGAAATTTGGATTAGTCAATGTAGCTTATAACAAAAAAGCTAAGAAAGAGAGTTATCATAAGATATTAGCTCATACTTACGGAGACAGAGAAGTCCCACAACCTGCCGTCTGCAAGCTGGAGAGCCAGGAAAGCTGATGGTGTAGTCCGAATGCCTGAGAGTCAGAGAACCGAGGGTATAGGTTCAAGTCCAGATCCAAAGGTCTGAGAATGAGGAGCACTGAAGCAGGAGAAGATCGATGTTTCAGCGTAAGCAGTCAGGCAGAGAGTGAATCCCACCTTCCTCCACCTTTTTGTTCTATTCAGGCCCTTAATGGATTGGGTGGTGCCCACACACAGTGGGGAGGGCCATCTGCTTTGCTACCGTCTCAGCACATGCTTCCCTCACCTGAGTCACCCTGCCTGTTTCATTCCTGCTCACAGCTCAGAGTTCTTGAACGTCCTCAGGGAAGCCTCACCTGATTCCTGAGATTAGGTCAGGGCCCCAGTTCTGTGAACTCCCTGACCCTTCACTTCTCTGGCATCATCACAATGGTAATTAAATAACCAGTTGTGCAGCTCAACCTTTGATGTCTGTATTATGGTTTCCATGTCAATTAGGGGAGAACCAACTGGAAGGCAGAGTCAGAGTTTTATTGCCCACATACCACACCTCACACCCTACCTGTTAGATGAGAGAGGAAGGGAGAGTGGGAGAGGGACTCATGTATATATTTTTAAGCTGCATTTCTCTTTTTTCCTCTGATTCTGACCCCAATGGAGAAAACATTATCAAGGGTGACAAGATACATTATCTTGTTGTTGCTACCTTTGTCCCTAATTCTGGGACATCCCTTCCCTCCACCTTCTTGTGAGCTTTCGGCTGTCTTCAGCGTCTGGCCTGAAATGCCATAGAAACTGGGTTTTTAACATCCTAGTGCTTGATTACGCCCCACCCATTATTTCCCAAAGGTGTGTGGGAAACCATCACCAAGGGAAGGGTAACGAGCCAAAGGGTTATCACCTGGTGGTTGTGTTCACCAGACAAAAGAAACACAAGGTGGGTTGTGGGATAGTGAAACATGACCTAATCCTGGGGTTGCTGGGACTAGACCCCTGATACCTAGCTGTAGAATATTTCACCAGTTACTCTGAAGTCATAGGCTCATACCATTAGGCCAGAGATAGGCTGTAAATCCCATGAGTGGGGACCCTGGGGGTCTTGCCTACTTCTCTGTCCTAGTGTCCTCACAGTGGTCTAGCTCATAAATTTGTACCCGGTAAACATTTGTTAGGTGTGTGGAGGAATTAAATGTTTATTCAATTTAAATGTTTATTTATTTTGAGAGAAAGAGAGAGAGACAGAATCCCAAGCATACTCTGTGCTGTCAGCCCAGAACCTGATGCGAGGCTTGATCTCACGAATGGTGAGATCATGACCTGAGCTGAAATCAAGAGTTGGGTGCTTAACCGAGTGAGCCACCCAGGTGCCATGACTTTCCATTTAGAATTTATTTTAGTGTAGACCATGATTTAGAGAACTAGCCTTATTTTCCCCACCAGTGATCTGTCTGTAACTTCAGTGGTGAATGTCGAATAATTTATCCTTTTCGTATGGACTTAAACCACTACACTTACTGTATGCTAACCTCGTATCTGTACTTGGTGCTTTCTGTTCTATTCTGTTTGTGAATCTGTTGGTCTATTTGATCCCATCACCATCACCCTTTTAGAAATTGTCCCTGATTATGTTTTCCCAGTAGCCAATAGTAAATTTACTTATTTTTATAGAAGGATCTTATTTTCATAGATTGTGCAAGAAGATAGTGCTTGAATATCCTTAAAGCTCAGAGTCAAAATCACAGAATTTTATGATACTGCATTCTGTTAATATACTCCAGTTAATGTATACAGCACAGCTAGTCATTTTATTTCCAATTGTGGTGTCATATTTAAAAAAAATATGGAATATATTAAAAGTACATTCTACTGAAAGTGCCTGTTTACCACGTTAAAGGAACTTTCAGCAGCTCACAGCAATGTCCTTTTCTTTCTCTGGACAATGGTGAGTGAGTTGGAAGAATCTTGACCTTCTGGTCTTCTAGAGAAGACTAGGAAGCAAAAGAAATTGTAGAATACATCATGCATTTCTGGAACGTCTCCTCCTTCCTCATTACTAATTTTCAAAATCTGCTTGGCTATTCTCACTCCTTTATTATTCCTGATAAACCTTACAATTATTGTGTCAAATTCTGAAAGGGAAATCCTGCTGATATTTTGACTAGAATTGAATTACATTTAAAGATTAATTTGGGGAATTTTCAGGTCTTTGAAATATTGAATGTTTTCATCCGGGAGCATGATATGCTTTTTTTTTTTTCTTACTCTGTTGTCTTTGATGCCATTTAATAGCATTTTTAGACTCATATGAGTCCTGCATCCTCCCTCTGTTCCTCCCTCTCTTTTTCCCTCCTTCTCTCTCATCTTGATTGTAAGTGGATGTTTTTTCCCCCACTAACTTTTCAAAACGAGCTATTTACTTAAAAAATAATTATCGGCGTCTGGTTGGCTCAGTCAGTGAAGTGTTTGACTTCGGCTCACGTCATGATCTCATGGTTCATGGGTTTGAGCCCCACGTAGGGCTCTGTGCTGACAGCTCAGAGCCTGGAGTCTGCTTTGGATTCTGGGTCTCCATCTCTCTTCTCTGCCCCTCCCCCACTCATGCTCTGTCTTTCTCTCTCAAAAATAAATAAACATGAAAAGTATTTTTAAAAAATTTAAAAAAAAATCAAGTGCTTGCATAGTGAGTGGCAGTCTCATTCTGAGTAATCCAAGCCATTTACTTAAATGTGGTAAAATAAATATAACATAAAATTTAACATTTGAAGCATTTTTAAGTGTATAGTTTAGTGCAATCAGGTGTATTCACATCGTTGCCCAAGAACCCCTGCTAGCCATCTTCATAACTGTTCCTCGTCGCAGACGGAAACTCTGCCTCAAGCCATTGTCTTTTGAGTAACCAGTGTGATCAGACATTTTAGAAAACTCTGCTATTAGTCTCAGTCATTTTACAATGGATTTTTTGATCCATTTTCAAGATATATATTTGTGTTGTATGCAAATATAGATAAGTCTGTCTCCTTTTTTAGGCAATGCCTCATTTACTTTTCTTGCATTATTACAGTGGTACTTGGAACTTCTACCATAATCCTAAATAGCAGAAGTGATTATGGACCTCTTTGTCTTGTCTATCTTAATGAGATTGCCTTTAGCATTTTTAAATCTTTTTAAAAACATGTTTATTTATTTTTGAAAGAGAGAGAGAAAGAGCACACATGTGCAAGTGGGTGGGGGCAGAAACAGGAGGGCACAGAGGCTCCAAAGTGGGTCCCACGCTGACAGCAGAGAGTCTGATGCAGGCTTGACCTCAGGAGCTGTGAGATCATGACTTGAGCTAAAGTTGGACTCTTAACCAAAGGAGCCACCCAGGCACCCTAGCATTTTTTTAAATGATAGGTATACTGTTACTTGGTGGCCGACTGTTTGATAAGGATATTCTTTGCTAAATTATAGAAGTGTATTTCAATCCCTATTTTGTTGGGAAATTTTTTATTAATCAGGGATAGATGCTCTATCTTATAAAATACTTTTCTACCTTTATTGAAGTGTGCAAAATTTTTGCTATTTAGCCCTAGTAACATGGAACTATTTTTGCATTCTTTTTTTTTTTTATTTTTTTTTAACATTTATTTATTTTTGAGACAGAGAGAGACAGAGCATGAACGGGGGAGGGGCAGAGAGAGAGGAAGACACAGAATCGGAAGCAAGCTCCAGGCTCTGAGCCATCGGCCCAGAGCCTGACACGGGGCTTGAACTCATGGACCGCGAGATCATGACCTGAGCCGTAGTCGGCCGCTTAACTGACTGAGCCACCCAGGCGCCCCTATTTTTGCATTCTTAAACTTCATTTTGTTGTAGCTCTGATTCTCTTAATATGCCACTTTGTTAGGTTTGTTTAAATGTTACTTGGAATTTTAGGGCTATACTTAAAAGTGAGATTTCTGAGAGAGGAATTTTATTTTTTTATTCTTAAGGTTTCCTATTGGTATTTTCTCTCTCTCATTTCTGTTTAAATTTTATCTTCTGTTTAATTGGCCATTTCCAAGAATTAGTTCTCAGATACACGAGTTCTGCTATATTTTCTAAGTATTAGTTTCTCCTTACTGTAATCACTTAATTCTTTTTCTATAGGTTTATAGCTTCCTATGTTGAATGTTTTATTATTTCTTGTTTAATAATGAAAGCATTTAAGACTATGAATATTCATCTGAATACAGCTTTGACTGCATTCTGTGAAATTTGCTATTTGTTGTGCTTGGAGCTATTTTCTAAATTGTGTCAATATATAGATTTTACTTCCAACCTGACCCAGGAGCTATTTTGTAAAGAGTTTAAACTTTTCTGGTGATAGAGTTGTGAGAAAACAGGCCTGTACAAATTCTATTTTTGAAAATTTTCTGAGATTTTCTTTGTAGATAAATAGAAAATGGGTATTTTCTAGGTATACCTAATTTATTTAAAACAGGAAGTCTGTTAGTTTACTTTTTTTGTCAGTTCTTCCTTGAAAATTTTATAGCAATTGCTTTATGTGTTTTTATGCCAGTACATAAAGGGTCTTGACCATTGCATGCTTATTGGTTCTGCCTTTACCAGGTGGTTGCATTTTGTGTGATGGGAGTGTTCCTGAAGACCTTGCAAATCCAAGACTGATTTTCCATTGGGATAAATGTAAAGCATGTGGGAGAGGGTATTCTTGGTGTGCATAAATCATTAAGAGTTGTGGTGTATTTTTGCTTTAATGATTCTTTGTTTTTCAGCGTTCTTCTGATATGAATTTCAAAAGGTGTAGTATATCATAATGGCTTGTTTTTTAAGTTTAGTTACTTATTTTGAGAGAGAGAGAGAGAGAGAAAGAACGAGTGGGGGGGGCAGAGAGAGAGGGAGAGAGAAAATCCGAAACAGGCTCCACACTGCCAGCACAGAGCCCAACGCAGGGCTCAAACTCATGAACCATGAGATCATGACTTGAAATGAAATCAAGTCATGTGCTTAACTGACTGAGCCACCCAGGTGCTCTTAGCTTCCATTTTAAAGTTTTTGGGGTTACCATTTGTATTATTATTTAACAAACATTCTTATAAATATACAAATAGTTTAACATTCAAGTTTAACAATTACTTTTTATAGGCTATTTTTACTGGCTTATTTTATAGGCTTATTTTTACTGTGTATTATAGTAAAGTAATAAGTATCCACTAAAGTCATCTGCAGAACTTCTAGCATTTAGCAGCAATATGGGTCCCAGGATAATGACAGACGATAGTCAGAGGGTCTATTTGTTTTCTGCTAACATGGTGCCATCATGTGGCAACATCAATCATCATCCTTCCCATCCTCACTGTCAAAACAAACCCTATGTAATATACATGCCAGGCTGTGTTCTAAGTACTTTAAATATATTAACTCATTTAATACTCGTGACGTCGTATAAGATGGTGATTATTATGATTCCCACTTCATAGATGAAGAAGCCAAGGCACGAGTAGATAAAGCAACTTGTCCAGGTTACAGAGCTTGTAAATGGTGTCGCTTGTAAACAGCAGGTTTAAAACACACTCAGCCTGGCTCTGGAGTCCCCAGTCCTAAGTGCCATGCTATTTCACTGTTTACAATTCACTTGGTTGGAAAGCTCTGTAATATTGCTGTTTTTCAAGAACTGAAAATGCTGGGCTTTGTATTATTTCAAATTTTGCACATAAAGTACACTTTTTTAATTAGTTTTTTTTAATTTTTCATTTAAATTTTAGTTAGCCAACATACACTGCAATATTGGTTTCAAGTTTCAGTGCAATATACAATTCAGTGCTTCATCACTTACATACAACATCCAGTGCTGATAAAGTACAATTTGCTTAAGATGTTTATATTCTGCTATTTAACTTACCTAATTCAAAATCACACACAATGTAACTATACTGTTTTTGCTAAATTGCATTACAGAAAGCTTGCCTGAGTTTATATCTATATTATAATCTTACTACCATTATTAAAAAGCAATCTTTGTCAGCAAGGGGAAATGTAAAACAACCTGTTGTTTTCATTTGCATCTCTTACTGAATTAAAAATAACTTTTTTGACCTTTAGTGTCTCTTCTGTAGATTTCCTGCATATGTCAATTTTTCTTCTGGTGTGTGAGTATTTTGCTCTTTGATTTCTGAAAATTCTTTCTGTTTTAAAGATGCCAACCAATCCTTCAAATTTAAAGCAGCGTGACATAATAGTACAGTTGTGTTTGGTATGATTCTGAATTATGTTTGTTGTAATTTTTTTGTTTGCCTTTATCTCTGAATTTTCTTTCTGAGTTTTTATTCAGTTAATAGAAAATTTACATTTTTATGTTATCAACTCAGTTGCTGATTCCCTTTGTGATTTATTACATAAGCATTCCTCCTACCTCAAGAGGTTGATAAATGTTTAATAATACTTGTTCTCTTTTTTTAATGATACAGTCTTGTTTCCTTTAACTCTTTATTCCAGCTGGGATTTCTGTTTGTGTGCGGCAAAAAGAGAAATTCTTGGAGTGAATCTTTACATTCCTCTTGCAGTTGTCAGTTCATTGTGCTAACGCAATTTATTAAAATCACTAGATCTGATTTTAGGTACACCTTTAATTAAATTGATGTACGTGGTAGATCCCATCTCTCAGTTATTGGTTCTGTTCTACCAATTCCCTTTGTCTATTTTCATGTGATATCACACTGTTTATTGCACCTTGAGACAGTGGTTAGGGCTGGTCTGACTCCACTGGTATTTTCTTCACCGGCCAGATTTATCCTCCCACTTTTATTTAAAAATTAGATTGCAGAGGCATTTAGAGCATGGGCACTGGAGCCAGCCTTCTCAAGTTCAAAACCCAAAAACCTCAGGCGGGTTGCGTAACCTCTCTCTCTGCCTCAGTTTCCTCACTTGCAAGTAACAGCAGGTATCTTCTAGGAGAACAATAGTAGTATCTTCTGCGTGGGGCGACGGTGAGGGTTCATGGAGCCATGGACCGTATCAGAACTGACACCTGCTGCAGGGAGAAGTAGGAGCTCTCGACTCACCAGTCGCCCCGGGCCTGTGACATCGCAAACGGGGATTAACGTGTACAGACTGCTTACTCCTCACACCGCTTTCTGAGAGCACTTACTGGCTTATATCCTTTATTTTAGTCAGTTAGTCAACGTTCGATACATTAGAAACTACTAGAGCATTCTGAAAAGTGAGGGCTTGCAGACCAGCACAAGATGGTTACTTGTGCTTCCTTATCAAGCACATGCTGTTCATGGACAAATTTGGAACTCAGTCTTCTTTCCTTATCTCTCAAGGCTGGATAACTATTAACAGAACTTACCAGATAAATATTTGTAGCTTTCTTCGTAGGCCACACGTAATTTTCATTTAGATGCTTCACAGATACTGTAATTCTTTTGTTATTATTATGGATTGGATTACTTTTTAAAATGTTTTCAGACTCATTATTACTAGTATTAGAGTTATAGTTTTTTTGAATATATGTTTCAGCAAGCCACTTTACTCTTTTTCCTTTTCCTTTCACTGCTTCTCCTGAATTATTTTCCTTATTATCATTCCCCCATCGTTGTCTGGTTTACCAACTATACTTTCTTTTTCTATTTTTTTTAGCGTCTTCCTTAAATTTTTCATGACATATTTGACTGAGGTTTAAAGTTAATGAATGTCTTCGTCCTCTTCCCGAACTTAGGAAGACCTTAAAATGGTTTATTCTGATCTCCCCTGTCATCTTCCATATTTTTATTATTTACTGGCTCCATCTTACTTTTTTTTTTTTTAACACTTTTTGAAATACTTACAGATTCACAGGAAGTTGCAAAGATAGTACAGAGAGATCCCTGTATCGTTCACCCGTTCCCTCTAAAAGTTACATCTTTTTTTATCGTTAATTTTTTGATGTTTATTTATTTTTGAGAGAGAGAGAGACAGAGTATGAGCAGGAGAGGGAAACAGAATCCGAAGCAGGCTCCGGGCTCTGAGCCAGGAGCCTGACATGGGCCTCAAACCCACGAACTGCGAGATCACGACCTGAGCCGAAGTCAGATGCTTAACTGACTGAACCACCCAGGCGCCCCTAAAAGTTACATCTTATGTAACTATAGTGCGATATCAAAAACAGGAAGTTGACACTGGTTCAGTGTCTGTTTGCAGTTCTGGGTCGTTTTCTCACGTGTGTAGATTTGTGTGACCAGCACCACAATCAAGATACGGAACCGACCCACCATCGCAAAGATCTTCCTTGTGATATTTCCTTTAGTCTTACTGTCACCCCCGCTCTTTCACCAGCAACCACGAATCTGTTCTCTATCTCAATAACTGTCTCGCTTTGAGAATGTCATATAAATGGGATTATACAGCATGAGACCTTCTGAAATTGGCTCTTTTCACATAGCATAGTGTACCTGAGATCTCTCCGTGTTGTTGAGTGTATCAATAGTTCATTCCTCTTTATTGCTAAGTAATATACCACCATTTTGTTTTATTCCCCCAACATTTGTGGTTATTGTTGTTATTACTCTTAGGTTTATTGATGTGCTTGCCACTTTCCCTACTTACCATTATTTCCTGCATCTACTTCCTTCTGAGTTCAATTTCCTACTTTGTAAAAGTACTACAGCCTTTAGTTAAGTCTTTCAGTGGGGGTTTGTTAGTGCTAAGTTCTTTCCATCTTTGTTTATCAAAAATTATCCTTTATCCCCCTTACTCTGAATGGTAGTTCAGGTGGATAGATTTTTCTAGATTCGAAGTTATTTTTTCACAAAACTTTGAGGATATCCCATCAGACTTCTGTTGCTGTCAAAAAGTCCCATCAATCTAATTATTGTCTATTTACAGGTAATTTTGTTGACTTTCTTTTGCTGAATACCTAACCCCCTGCTCCCTCCACAGCTTTTTAAGGTTTTCTTGTTGCCTTTTCACTTCCACAGTCTTAGCATGCTTTAAATTGTGAATTTATTTTTATTTATCCTCTTCTAATCTTAGAACAAATTTCTGAAATAAAGAGTTATGATTTTTTTTAAGTACTGAAAATTCTTAGCCAATATGTATGTATGTATGTATGTATGTATGTATGTATGTGTTTATTTATTCATTCTTAATGTTTATTTTTGAAGGACAGAATGTGAGCGGGAGAGAGAAAGAGAGACACAGAATCCGAAGCAGGCTCCAGGCTTTGAGCTGTCAGCACAGAGCCCCATGTGGGGCTCGAACTCATGAGCTCTGAGATCATGATCCGAGCTGAAGTCGGCCGTCCAACCGACTGAGCTGCCCAGGCATCCCAGTCAGCATACCCTCTTCCCTATATTCTTTCTCTGAAGTCAAGAACAATTTATGTACAATAAAATTCACCTCATTTAGACAGAATGTTTGGTGTATGTTGACATCCATGATCATGTAACCACCGCTAGCATCTGTAACAGGGTATTTCCACTGTCCCAAGAAGTTCTTCTGTCTCCTTTGTAGTTGATGCCCTGTTTCCACCCCATCCCCTGACAACCATTCATCTGATTGATGTCTATAGTTTAACCTTTTCCAGATCATCATATAAATGGAATCATACTGTGTAGAACCTTTGTGTCTGGCTTTTTTTTTTTTCCCCCTCAGCATAATGCACTCGAGCTTTGTTGATACTGTTGCCTGTGTAGTTCCTTCCTTCTTATTCCGATGTAGTATTTCATTGTAAGACTCCACCACCATTTATGTATTCACCGGTCGATGGGCATTCAGGTTGTTTCCTGGTTTGGGCCGTTATGAATTAGGCTGCCGTAAACGTTGGTGAACAGGTCTTTGAGGGACAAATGTTTCATTTCTCTTGGGTAAATATCTGGGGTTGAAATTGATGGGTCATATGGCAATTGTGTGTGTGATTTTATAGGAAACGGTCAAACTGTTTGCCATGGCATTTTCTATTCACACCATCACCTTGTATAGACATATATTTGCTCCATATTCTCACCAGCACTTAGTACTGATAGCTAAAAAAAATTGTCCGTTCTAATAATGTTGTGGTGTCTCATTTGGTTTTCATTTGCATTTCCCTAGAGACCAATTATAATGAGCATCTTTTCATGTGCCTATTTTGTCATCTATATATCTTCTTTGGTGAAATGTTTGTTCAAATATTTTGCTCAGTATTTTAAACCAGGCTTTTAAAACTGTTGTGTTTTGGGAGTTATTCAAATATGCTGAATAGGAGTCCTTTGTCAGATATTGTTTTGCAAATATTTTCTCCCAGTCTGGGGCTCATCTTTTCTTTTCCTTAACTGTATTTTGAGCAGCAGATGTTTTTTTATTTTGATGAAGGCTATCTTTTTATGTTCTTTCATAGTCTCTACTTTTTGTTTCCTGTGAAAGAAATCTTATGTTTCCTATGATCACAAAGATTTTCTCTTATGATTTCTTCTAGAAGTTTAACACTTTAGGTTTTATATTTAGGTCTCTGACCTAATTTTTGAATTTGTGGTTGAGGTAAGCACTGAAGTTCCTTTTCCCATTTCTAACCAATTTTGAAAAGTTACATTTTCATTTCCATTTAGTTCAAAACACTTTATAATTTTACAATTTCTCTGATTTCTTCTTTGAGCCATGTATTATTTTTTAAGTGTTTTATTTTGTTTTCACATATTTGGAGGATGTTCTAGTTATCTTTTTAAAAAAATAATGTTTACTCATTTTTGAGAGAGAGAGAGAGAGAGAAAGCATGGAGAGAGTGAGCATGAGCAGGGGAGGAGTAAAGAGAAGGGCACAGAGGATCTGAAGTGGGCTCTCCACTGACAGCAGAGAGCCGAGGCAGGGCTCAAACACCCAAACTGTGAGACCATGACCTGAGCTGAATGAAGTCAGACGCTCACCTGACTGAGCCACCCAGGCACCCCTAGATATCTTTCTGTTATTGATTTCTTTCTTTCTTGTTTTAGATTTTAAAATATTTTTATCATGGTTATGTTCAAACAAAATTAGAATTCCATTGTGGTCGGAGAGTGTATTTTGTATGACACAGATATTTTAAATTTATTGAACCTTATTTCATTACACAGAATAGGATCTATTTTGGTAAATGTTCTGTGGACTTAAAAAGAATGTGAAATCTTGCTGTTTTTGCCAGAGTGCTCTGAGGATGTCAGTTACATCAAGTTGATTTCTTTATTGATTTTTTAAAGTTTATTTATTTATTTGAAGAGAGAGAAAACGTGAGTGCACACAAACAAGTGGGGGTATGGGGACAGAGAGAGAGGGAGGGGGGAGAGAGAATCCCAAGCAGGCTCCACACTGTCAGCACAGAGCCTGCTGTGGGGCTCAGTCCCACCAACCATGAGATCATGACCTGAGTCAAAACCAAGAGTCAACTGACTGAGCCACACAGGTGCCCTAACATCAAGTTGATTTATTGCTGGTCAAATCTTCAGTGTATTTGCTGATTTTCTCTTTGTTCTATAAATTATTTAGATGGGTTTTGAAATACATTCTCATCATGGACTTGTCTATTTCTCCTTGTAGCTTGATTGGTTTTTTGCTTCATGAATTTTGAAGTTCAGTTATTAGGTGCATACTGTTTAGGATTGTCGTGAGTTCTTCATGAATTGATCCCTTTATTATTATGAAATGATTTTATTTACCTTTGGTAATATTCTTTCTTTTAAAATATACTTTGTCTGATTTTAATAGATCTACCCTACATTTTTTTTTCGTTAGTGGTAGTATCCTTTTACTTTTACCTATCTGTGTCTTAATATTTGAAGTGCTTTTCTTGTGGGCAGCAAATACCTGAGTCTTGGTTTTTTTTAAATCTAATCTGAGAGTCTGTGCTTTTTAATTGGTGTATGTAAGCAATTTACATCTAATATGATTATTAATATGGTTAAATTTAAATCTGTAATCTTGCTATTTCTTTTTTCTTTGTCTTATCTATTTTTGTTCCTTTTTTTTTTTTGTCTTCTGCTTTCTTTTGGATTGAGTTTTTTGTGTGTGGGGGGGTATGACTCCATTTTGTTCCCTTTGTTAGCATATTATAGTTAGCTCTTTGTTTTGTTATTTCAACTTGGGGGTTTATAATATAGATCTTTAACTTATCACAGTCTGCTTTCATGTGATATTACGCCATTTTACATCTGAGAACTTTACAAGAGTATACTTCCATTTCTCTTCTCCCTATCCTTGTGCTATTGTGAGTTACACTTTAGTTTTACATATATTATAAATCTTATTCTACATTGTCATATTTTATGCAGCCAATTATGCTTTTTGAAAAACAACTTTACTTAGGAATAATTCACCCATTGGAAACATACAATTGAAAGATCCTCAGTAAGTTTATAGAGTCGTGCAGTTATTACCATAATCCATTTGTGTCACCCCTCAAAGGTCCCTCATGCACATTTGCAGTTAATCCTCATTACAATTTCAACTCTGTGCAATAACTAATCTGCTTCTGCCTCTATAAATTACATTTTCTGGCATTTCACAACACGTCGTCTTTGTGTCTGGCTTCTTTTACTTAATATAATGCTCCTGAGATCCGTCCATGCTGTTGCTTGGGTTGGTAGGTTCTTTACTTTTATTGCTGAGTAATTTTTCATTGTATGGATGTACATAGTTTGTTTTTCCATTTGTCCGTTGAAGAACATTTAGATTGTTTCCATTTGGGGCTATTACAAGTAAAGCTGCTGTGAGCACTCACGTCCACATTCTTGTATGAACATGTTTTTATATTTCTAGGATAAACATCCAGGAGTGTGATTTCTCAATTGTATGGTAGTGTATCTTTAACTTTCTAAGAAACTGCCGTGCTGTTTTTTCAGAGCGGCTCTCCCATTTTGCATTCCAGCCAGCACTATGTAAGAGGTCCAACTGTTCCACATTTTTGTGAGCACTTGGTATGGTCAGCATTAATTTTAGCCATTCTAATAGGTGTGCAGTGGTATCTCATTCTGGCTTTAGTTTGTCTTTGCCCAATAGCTAGTGAAGTTGAACGTGTGCCTACTTGCTGTGTCTCTGTTTTTATGAAGTTTCTCATCAAATCTTTGTCCATTTTCTGTTTGAATTTTTTTGATTTCTTATTGAGTTTAGAGAATTCTCTATATATTATAGATACACCAACTTTCCAGGTTGTGTGATTTGCCAGTGTTTTCTCCTGGTCTGTAGTTTGTATTTTCATTCCATTAATAGGGTCCTTCATAGAACAAAAGTTTTAATGTTCAACCTACCAAATTATTTTTAATGGATCTTGCTTTCAGTGTCATGTCTAAGAACTCTTTGCATAAATCTGAGTCACAAAGATTTTCTCCAATATTTTCTTCTAAAAATTTATAGTTTAACATTTGTTATATAAATGACCCAAAGGTGGTTTCTGTTTATTGGCCCCCTAGGTTGTTTATTTCTTCACTGCAGGCTGAGCCTTAGTAGCTCCAAAGCCCATCGGTGTAAGTTTTTACACACCCTGATATTTTTAAAAATAGCCCTAAACAAGCATATGTAGAGGTTGCTGACTGTGCATACCTTGTGAAACCTCACCCAGCATCTGCTGAACATTAGAAAAGGTATAAATCCCCAAGGAGCTCTCTGACCAAGAGACTCTGCTTCATGGCTGAGTGACAGCAGCTAGGCATGCATCCACCCTCTCTGATTCTCTTCTTCTTCAACGGTCCCCTTGCCCTTCTCCCATCTGATTGATAGCCAGCCTCTGGATGGTTTCATACCGTGAGAAATTTCTTTTACGCAATCCTATCCAACCTCCACTCAATAAAGTGTATGTGTTCTGCCTCTCACAGTCGTGTCTTTTTCTTTAATCAGACTCCAAATCCCTTGAACTCCCTAGAACATTTACATTAAAACAAGGTTTTTTTTTTTTTTTTAATCTTCATTTATTTTTGAGAGAGAGTCAGACAGAGTGTGAGTGGGGGAGGAACAGAGAGAGAGGGAGACACAGAATCTGAAGCAGGCTCCAGGCTCCAAGCTGTCAGCACAGAGCCCGTCTCGGGGCTCAAACTCACGAACCGCAAAATCATGACCTGAGCCAAAGTTGGACACTTAACGGACTGAGCCACCCAGGCACCCCAGGAACATTTTACATTTAGATCTATGATTCCCCAATGAGTTAATTTTTCTTGTATAAAGTATGATTTTTTTTCTTTTTTTTTTGCTATGAGTTCCATTTGTTCCAGTGCCATTCATTTAATAGGATATCCTTTCTCCGTTTAATTACTTTTGCATCTTTGTTGAAAATCAGTGGGCCACACTTGGTTGAAAATCAGTGGGTCTATTTCTGCACTCTGTATTCTATTCCATTATTGTGTTATTTTTAGATACTATTGTGAATGGAATTGTTCTCTTAATTTCATTTTTGAATTCTTCATTACTAGTACATAGAAATACAACTGATATTTGTATGCTGATCTTAGATCCTGTGACCTTTATAAACTTGTTAGATATTATATTGTAATATAATATAATGTTAAGTTTTCTTTTTTTATTGCTTGGTATCTTCTGCATATAGTATCATGTCATTTGTCAAAAAAAAACAGTTATATTTGTTTATTTCCAATTTTAATGCCTTTTTTCTTTTATTCTTTTTTTTTTTTTTGGAGGGACTTTATTTTACTATCTAGACTATCCAGTATTATGTTGAATAGATTTGTTGAAAGCAGACATTCATGCCTAATTCATGATCTTAGGGGAGAATCAGTCTTTTACCCTTCAATATGATAGAAGCTGTATATTTTTCATATATGCTCTTTATTGCATTCTTGGGTAAACCACAGGGTAAGAATACACTTGGTGTAGTATGTAATTTGCTGATATGTTGGTAAATTTAATTTGATAATGTTATGTTTTAGATTTTCATATTTATGATGGATAATGGTCTTTAGTTTTCTTTTGTCGTAATGTCTTTGCCTTTGTTATCAGGGTAATTTTGTCTTCATAGAATGAGGTGGGGAATGCTTCCTTCTTCTCTGTATCTTGAGCAAATTTGTGAAGAATTGGTAATATTTCTTCTTTAAGTATTTGATCATATTCACCAGTGAAACCAAGTTGAGTTTTCTTTGTATGAAGATTTTAATTATGAATTCAATTTCTTTACTTGTTATAGGTCTATTCAGAATTTTATTTTTCTTTTTGAATGAGTTTTTGGAATTTCTTTTTAAGAATCTGTTAATTTTATCCATGTTGTCTATTTTCTTTGGTCTAAAGTTACTCATAATATTATAATGCTTTTATTTTTTGTAGAGTTAGTAATATGTACCCTCATTTCCTCTTGGTTTTGCTTGTTTTCTTTTTCTCTGTTCTTTTCTGAATTGGTTATGCTCAAGGTTGTCAATTTTGTTGATATTTTCAAAGAACTAACTTTTGATTTCATTGTTTTCTGTTTTCTGTCATTTATTTTACTCTTCTTTTCTTACTTTCTTAATGTAGATGTCAATTATTAATTTGAGACTTTTCTTCTTTTCTGATATAGGCATTTAATGCTGGTTCAAACTGCATTTCATAAACTTTGATGTATTGTGCTTTTGTTTTCATTCAGTTCAAAGTACTTTATAACGACCCTTGTGACTATTTCTTTGAGCCATTAATTATATGGAAGTATGTTATTTAAATTCCAAATTACTGGGTTTTTCCAGATTTCTTGCTGTTATTGATTTCTAATTTAGTTCTGTTGTGGTTAGAGAATATGCTTTGTATGATTTCAGTCCATTGGAGTTATTGAGCCTTGTTTTATGCCTAACATATAGACTACCTTGGAGAATGTTCCATGTCTGCTTAAAAGGAATGTGCATCCCTTAATAACTGGATAATGTGTTCTAAATATGTTAAGTTGGTTGATAGTATTGTCCAAGTCTTCTATATCATTACTGAATATCTGTGTAGTGTTTTGTCAATTACTGAGAGTTCTTGAAATCTCTAGTTGTTACATTGTCTATTTCTCCATCAATTCCATCATTTTTTGATTCATGTATTTTGAAGCTTTTTAAATAGTTGCATATAAACCTGTAATGGTTATATCTTTATGGTTTATATTGACCCTTTTCATCTCTAGTAATATTTCTTGTTTCAAAGTTTATTTTGTCATAGGTTAATATAGCCACTCTAGCTCAATTGTTACTTAGCATTGTAAATCTTGTTCTATCCTTTACTTTCTGCCTATTCATGTCTGAATGTAAAATGTGTTTTCCATAGGTGGCATACCATTGGCTCTGGCTTTAAAAAAAAAATTCCAATGCGATAATCTCTGCCTTTTGATTAAGATATTTAAACTATTCATGTCAATCTAATTTATTTATATGATTGTATTTATATAGGTCATTTTCCTCCTTGGTTTTTTTGTCCCCTGCCTCCTTTGTTCCTGGGTTCCTCCTTTACTGCCTCCTAGTGTATTACATAAATATTTCAGGTTTCTATTTAAATTCCCTGTAGACTTTGTACCATATTTTTTAGTTGTTTTCTTAGTGGTTGCTATAACAATTCTTATATGCATCTCAATTTATCACAATCTATTTCAGATTAATACAGGCTCATTTTTTTTTTTTTTTTTTTTTTTTGAACCTTTAATGAGAAAAAATATATATCGAGCTCAAGAACACTGTTTCACGTATCACTGGGTCAAGGGTTGGGGATACACATGACCTTGAATCAAGAGATACACAGTTACAGAATGAAAAACCAGCCAACTGGCACGATTAAGTCTCGGTTTCCTCCTCACTCAGCAGCACGCTGGGGATCCCACAACTGATGGGAACAGACGTCCAGACTCTGCGCACTGCGGGGTGCCCTCCAGCACAACCACCTCCAGCAGCATGTGGTGCATCTTCCTCAGGAACTTCTCATCTTGCTCATACCCTTCAATTGGCTCTTTGGGTACCTCGACCAGGTGCAAGGTATCCGTTGCCTACAGAAGCGCTGCCCACTCCACCTTGGTTATCATACATGCCACAAAGTTGGGGTTGACTCCACGGGGTTGATGCGGACCTCTGTGGCCTGGAGGTGCAGAGGGAAGCCACGGGGCCCCACCCGCCGCACATGCGAGCTCAACAGGTTGTGGGTGAGCAGCTTCATGTCACCAAAACGTACACTCCTATCCCCTCTTTGTACTTCTCTTATTGTATACATTGCATCAATATATGTTAAAATGCAGCAATACAGTGTTATAATTATTGCCTTATGCAATGTAAACATTTCAAAACAAGATACAATAGAGAGTATACAATATATTTATTTATTTATGTATAATTAATATAACCTTAATATTTTACATTGACCTACATATTTCCCATTTCCAGTGATTTTCATTTTGTGCATTCAAATAACTGACATCATCTCCTTTTAGCCTGAAAGGCTTCCTTCATTAGTACTTGTAATATAGACCTGTTAGCAACAAATTCTCTTAATTCTCTTTGTTTATCCGGGAATGCCATTCTTTCTATTAATTTTGTGAAGGATAGTGTTGCTGAATATAAAATTAGTGGTTGACAGCTTTTTCTTAAAGCATTTTAAATGTCACCCTCCTGCCTTCTGGCCTCCATAGTTTCTGATAAGAAGTTTATTGTTCATCTGTGTCGTTGGGAGGGGAGCCGCTTGTGCAGTAGCATGGGGCTGTGGCCAGGATGACTCTGTCTTCACTACCAGTGTCCTGAACTCTGCCCCAAGCCCCACAATATGATCCCAAGCTGGTGGTGGATGGGGCATGGGGGAAATAATATAAAAGTGGCCTACACATCACACCCGCAACCAGCACAACTGGGGACCAGGACCGGAGTGTCCCTGGGTTACCAGACCAGTGACACATCTCTGGCTGGCTGGACACCTGGCCTTGTCCTGGTCTCCTTGACATCATGTCATTTTTCTCCTGCTACTTTCAAAATTTTCTCTTTTTCTTTGGTTTTCTATAATCAGGCTATGATGTTTCTCAATGTGGATCTTTTCGTTTACAATATACTTAGAGTTTGTTCAGCTTCTTAGATGTGTAGGTTAGTGTTTTTATAAAAATTGGGAAGTGTTCAATCATTATTTCTTAAAAAGAAAATCTGCCTCCTTCTGTCTCCCATTGTATGTATGTTGGTATGCCTGATGTTTTGCAATGTATTTCTTTTTCTTCTTCTTCAATATTTTTTTTCTCTATTTTTCAGATTGGATAATTTCTTTTTTTTTTTTAATTTTTTTTTCAACATTTTTTATTTTTATTTTTGGGACAGAGAGAGAGACAGAGCATGAACGGGGGAGGGGCAGAGAGAGAGGGAGACACAGAATCGGAAGCAGGCTCCAGGCTCCGAGCCATCAGCCCAGAGCCTGACGCGGGGCTCGAACTCACAGACTGTGAGATCGTGACCTGGCTGAAGTCGGACGCTTAACCGACTGCGCCACCCAGGCGCCCCAGATTGGATAATTTCTACTGAGCTATCAAGTTCACTTATTCTTCCTTCTACATTCTGTGGGGTTATATAAATATATAATGACATATATCCATCATTATAGTATCACACAAAACATTTTCTGTGCCTTAAAAATTCTGTGCTCCTCCTATTCACCCCTCCCACCTCCCCACCCCTGGCAACCACTGATCTTTTTACTGTCTCTACAGTTGTGCATTTTCCTGAGTGTTATATAGTTGGAATCATACAGTATGTAGACTTTTCAGACTGGTTTCTTTCCCTTGGTAATTGCATTAAGATTTCTCCATATCTTTTCATGGCTTCATAGTTCATTGTTTTAGTGCTGGATAATATTCCAGTGTCTGGGTTTATCGTTTATTTATCCATTAATCTACTGAAGGATAATATGGCTGATTCCAATTTTTGGCAACTGTGAAGAAAACTTTTATAAACATCTATGTGCACGTTTTTATGTGGATATGTTTTCAAGTCCTTTAGGTTAATACCAAGGAGCAAGATTGATGCATCATAAAGTAAGAATATGTTTAGTTTTGTGAGAAATTGCCAAACTATCTTCCAAAATGGCCGTACCATCTCGCGTTCTCATCAGCACTGAATGAGAGTTCCTGTTGCTCTACATCCTTGCCAGCACTGGGCATTGTCAGTGTTTCAGATTTTTTCAATTCTAGTAAGTGTATAGTGGTATTTCATTGTTGTTTTAATCTGCATTGTCCTGATGACATATGATGAGGAGCATATTTTCATGGACTTATTTGCCATCTGTATATATTCTTTATTAAGCATTTTGGTCTATTTTTAAATTGGATTATTTATTTTCTGGATAGAATTTAACTTAGCTATGGAGGAAAGAGAACCTTCCCTGAGCAAGCCATTACTCAAAAGAAGAAACTTGAATGATGAGTCAGAGTTGGATAGGTCAAGAGTTAAGAAGTGGGAAAGAAAGAAAAATATATAGACAAAAGGAAATAACTCCAATACAAGGATTGAAGAGGAACAGTCGCTACATATGAAAAAGACTGGAGGGTAATCAAGTAAAGAGGACAGCGATGCCTAAAGTATACAGGATCAAGAGTTCTCTAAGATTATTTGAGACCTGAGATATTTTTCCTAAAATAATAACCAAAATGAAAAGTCCTAAACAGCTGTAAGTGGTGGATAGGTAGGTTACATGAAAGATCTCTCTGGTTGCAGAATAGTGAATGGATTTAGGTGCGGGACACAAGATTGGTTGCTAGGAAGCCAGATTTGAGGCTATTATAGGAGTCTAGTTAAAAGATAATTGTGCCTTTGACAGGGTGGGAGTAGTGGGGGTGAAAAGAGATATACAGACATGAAAAATGCTCAACGTGTTGAATCAACATGACTAGATATTTGAGTGTATGCAAGAGAGAAAAGTAAAAAATAGCTTGGGGATTTCTGGTTTGAGCAGCAGAATAGATTATGGTGCCATTTACTGAGTTAGGGAATAATGGCACAGGAACACGACTGGGAATGGAGGGGAGAAACATTGTGAGGTCAGGTGTAGCCATATCCAGAGAATCAAATGTGTGGATCTGGATGGAGCTCGTGGGAAAGGAGATTTAAGAGATATGGATTCGGGAGTTGTTGACGTATTCATGGTAGTGGAAGCTCGGCGAGAAGACGGAGTTGCCCACAGAAGCTGTGTAGATGGCATCAACAAGAAAGACAGAGTCTAGAAGATAGCCCAACTTTAGGCTGGGTAAAAGGTGGAACCAGAAAAGGAGAATGAGTAAACCTACTTAGAAAAGGTGGATAAGGAAACTAGGAAAGTTTGACACCTTTGAAACCAAGGAAAAGGATATTTCTCAAAAAGAATACACAGTGGTATCCAGTGTGGCAGGGAGGTCAAGCAAAATGAAGGCTGAAAAGTGTTCTTTGGATTTACTTACAAGAAAACATTGGTTTTTCTTGGTGAGAGAAGTTTCTCGGCGATAGAAGTGGAATGAGTGGAAATCACAATGAGTTGGTTGAGGATTAAGTTGGAGGTGAAGAAAAGAAGGTCATGAGAATAGACTGCTCTCTCAGGAAGTTTGACTATTACCCTAACTTCTGGATTGGCTAATCCAAAGGCCACTTTTCATTTTTTTTTTTAATTTTTCTTTGAAAACTTGATCCTTATATGTCTTGGTAAGGGTGTTTATTTGTCAATTTTGGTTATCTTATTCTCAAAAATTAAAAATGCTTAGTTTGGATAAATTCTCTCCAACCATGCTTTTGAACATTTCTTTAATCTACTTGCTCTGTCTTTTGCTGCCCAACATCCACTCATTAATTGAATATTTGTAATCTATCCAATTTATCTGCCAACTTTGCTAATATTTTCATTTTCATTCAATATTATTTTAATAATCGACTTTTAAAAATTCCGTGTTCCTCAAGATTATTCTGTGTGTAATTTAATCAAGTTTGACAACACAAATCTTTACCATTTTTCATACAACTGTTTTTTTTTTTTTTTGATCACAATCTTTTATACTGGTTGTTGCTTTATGTCAGATTTTCTTATTTCAAGGAAAATATATCTCTGTATCTTATCGAAATAAGACGTGGATCCTCTTTGAACTCTTCTTTCATCTCATGAAGTTTAGCAGAAGATCATTTATCCAGGAGTCTACATGTAAGAGTATATGATGGAATTATTATATGCTTGCTTTATCCTTATATTTTTGAATTTTTTTAATGTATATTTACTTTTGAGAGAGAGAGACAGAATGTGAGCAGGGGAGGGACAGAGAGAGAAGGAGACACAGAATCTGAAACAGGCTCCAGGCTCTGAGCTGTCAGCACAGAGCCCGATGTGGGGCTTGAACCCATGGACTATGAGATCATGACCTCAGCTGAAGTCGGAAGCTTGACCGACTGAGCCACCCACGCGCCCCTATATCCTTATATTTTTGAAAGAAAAAGCATGGTCTGCTTTTCAAAATCATTTATTATAATAACAGAAGAATGATTTCCTGATGATGGTGAGCTCCGCTGAGCTGGGTCTGTGATGGTGAGACTGGTAATGGATGGATGAAGAATACCTTTATCCAATGCTATTTTATACTGTGAAAAGCTCATACATTTCATGGGACCAATGTCATTTATTACGGAGCAGGAGATGGCTCATATGTAGAGGCCGAAAAAGAAGCCCAGAAAAGAAAAGCAGAGGAAGGAAAAGCGGATGATGGATCTTTTCATCAATGCTGCACCACCATTCCATCTTTCAGCCTCTGTGCTGCTGTGACATTAAATCCTGTTGATAAGGGACCCTTGCACATCCCTCTCTTCAGATCAACATGGATTTCCTGGAAAATAAAAACTTCATTAAAAAAAGGAATTTGTCATCTTTATGTATGTGTCACTTTTTAAGGAAACGAGTGCAAAGCAAAGTCTTTCTGTGTGTGAGAATTGACCAGTAAATGTATTTGCTGTGTTTCCATTATGAAATATTTAGATGTATGTTATTTTTTTCTGTTTTCATGGTGCAAAAGTTGACCCCAAATGTTTCTCGTGGGTGCAAAGTTGTGATTTGTGTTAAACACATTCTTCAGTTACATTGCATGAAATATTTATGTTTCACTCTTCCGGGATATATATCTCTCTAAAACGAATTTATTTTTTACTATGTCATAGGTCCCACACAATATTCTATAATATCTTTTGAAAAAAAATCATTGTGCTTATTTGTAGCTAAGTAATCTAAATCTGGAAATAACATTTTGTTCTGTAACAGGTCAAATCACGGACATTCTGGCTAAATGATCTTCCTTTTGTAAAACAGTTTTATGGAAAAATCTTCTTTGAAACTTTCTTGAGCTTTACTCCTTTCTCTGGAGCTTCGGAACATTTTATGATCTCTCTTGATTTCTCCTGTCATCTCCAGGTGGACTGTGCTATTTTTGGTGTGGTAAGGGACAGGAAGAGCAATTGATTCCTGCCACAATAGCTGACATCACCAGTCAACATTCAGAAATTGTCAGACAAGTAATTTAATCATCTTATTATCCAATTTTTTTTTTCACACAGCACAGCTTTTAAGAGAGGTGAGTCAATGTAGACGGTTTCATGTTTGCAGTGTTGCAGGGATAAAGACGGAAAAGGATGGCAAGATGATCCTGTACTCAGGTGCTCTCAAGCTTATAGGCACAATATACCCATCTTACTCATCCAGAAGGGAGTTTATTATCGGTCAGCTGCAAACACACCTCTCGAACTACATCTTGCTTCTCTCCACCTCTCTCTTTCATTTACATGTACATTCACTATGAGATGCACAGGCTCAGTGTTTCTCGGAGACATGATCTGAGATACTTGTTTCATTCTGATTCAGTAATTCTCTTCCGGTTATTAGAACATTACGTTCTCAGTGATCCCATACATGTATTGCCACATACAGACCCTCATACTACAGCCACTGTCCAGATGTGATATTTAGCCAGACAAAAATGGTTTTCTTACTGAATGTACTGTTTTTCAGTCCTGATACTCCACACTGATTTTTATTTTCTGCCTAGTCCTTGACTATACAGTAACCTATCAATACCCAGCACTGGAGAGCAATTAGTATTGTTCTCAATTCTCTCACTCCATAAGGATGTATAATGGATGCTGGCTGGTATTCTCTCCCATATCTGAGGTTGATGGTGGGTTTGTGTGTAGTGTGTCCAAGCTGTCACTGGTGCATAACAACAGTTTAATAAGATTTCCCAAATATCCAAATTGTCTAGGCAAAATTAATGACCTTTGTAAGTTGTGTTGTGTCTTACGAAAAGGAAGAACTGTGAGGCCAATGTTTTTAAAAAACCGAGCGTGAGATTATTGAAGCCCTAGATCAAAGAACGAGGAAGGAAGTATCAGAGGAGAGAATTTTGCCCCTTTGATTGTTTAACTGCCAAATACAGGAATGGCCAGGGCTATTCTGGCTGCTGTCAAAGGTGGTGGAAGGACTGGATTCATTATTTTGCAGACATTATAGAATGTCTGTTATGTGCTGGTTCCTGTGCACTGCAGGAGTGACCCCCTATGTGCACACCGCCCATAGGAATGTTACTGCCTGGTGAGTGAGTGGGCAATGGGGTGAAAAGCAGACACACCAACAGATAATTGTGGCACAGAGTAGAAAGAGCTGTCCACTAGGTTTTTACAAAATGCTATGGCATACACCAATGTTCACAGTAGCATTATTCACAATAGCCAAAAAGTGGAAACAATCCCACTGTCCAACAACTGATGGATGGAACAAAATGGAGATTCCTTGGCAACGAAACACAATTAAGTACTAATACACGCTACAACATGGATGAACCTTAAAAACGTTACGCTAAGTAAAAGGAGTCAGATGCAAAGGACCACATATTGTATGACTCCATTTGTGTGAAATGTTGAGAACAGGCAGATTTATAGAGACAAAGCAGATTAGTGGTTGCCTCCTGTGGGGAAGGATGGGGGCACCATGGCTAAGGAGAGCAGGTTTCTTTTTGGAGTAATAAAAATTTTCTTATATTGATTGTGGTGATGGATGCACAAGTCAGTATACTAAATACTATTGGGCTGTACACTTTAGGTGAATTGTATGGCATGTGAATGATACCTCAATACAGTAGCTGAAAAATGTTAGAGGAGCAAGGAAAATACCTGGGTTGCTGCCAAAGTCATGGGGGTGGGAACTTGGGGACCAACATTTAGAGGGTGCATAATCATGACAGCCTGGGAGGTGAGTGCCATCACCCCCATTTTCAGAGATGGATGTCACTTGTCCTGGTTACAGAGCAGAGCCAGGACATGGACCCCAGTCTGTAGGTCTCCAGTCAGCACCGTCTCTTACTTCACAGAGGAGGTGGTATTTACTTTCCTCCTTGAAGTACCAGCAGGAGTGCACAAGGCCGAGAGGTCCCAGAGGGGCATTCACGTGGAGAGAAGCACACGATCAGGGGTCCTGGCAGAAAACAGGTGGCGCGTGCCATATGGATAGTTTGAAGAGAGGTCAATATAGTGACTGCTTAGGGTATGAGCAGAGTTTATGGGAATCAAACTGGGAACAGTGACAACCCAGGGCATTACCATCCCAGGCCTGAAGGGGGACAGGGAGGAAGCCATTATGAGAACACAGCTGGGCAGCTGTGTACATGGGGCTGGTTCCTGGAGAGGAGCACAACAGCAACCTGGCATGGGGGGAGCCCAGGGAATATCTTCCCTGACCCCTTCTCCTCCTTCCCTCTGATCTCTGCTGGTCCCTATCACTGGCTGCACCTAAAAAGAAGCCAGATGGCAAGAGAACCCATTGATGTAATTCACACACGTCTTCCTTATAGGGGCAGAGAAAGGCGTGTAACGTAAAACTAGAGGGCAGCACAGGTATGGAGAAGTAATCTTAATGGCATGTTCTAGGAATGGTAATTACTTCAAAACTGTTTGTTTTTCTAAATTTTTATTTAATCATTTAAAAAATTTATGTATAATTAATATACAGTGTTATATTCATTTCAGGTGTATAAGTAAACAATTCTATATATTACTCAGTGCTCATCACAATAAGTGTACTCTTTTTTTTAATGTATTTTTATTTTTTTTTAATGTTCATTTATTTTATTTTATTTAAAAAAAATTTTTTAACGTTTATTTATTTTTGAGACAGAGAGAGACAGAGCATGAATGGGGGAGGGGCAGAGAGAGAGGGAAACACAGAATCAGAAGCAGGCTCCAGGCTCTGAGCCATCAGCCCAGAGCCCGATGTGGGGCTCGAACTCACGGACCGCGAGATCGTGACCTGAGCTGAAGTTGGACGCCCAACCGACTGAGCCACCCAGGCGCCCCCCATTTATTTTATTTTTTATTTTTTAAAATTTACATCCAAATTAGTTAGCATATAGTGCAACAATGATTTTAGGAGTAGATTCCTTCGTGCCCCTTACCCATTTAGCCTATCCCCCCTCCCACAACCCCTCCAGCAACCCTCAGTTTGTTCTCCATGAGTCTCTTCTGTTTTGTCCCCCTCCCTGTTTTTATATTATTTTTGTTTCCCTTCCCTTATGTTCATCCGTTTTGTCTCTTAAAGTCTTCATATGAGTGAAGTCATAGGAGTTTTATCTTCCTCTGACTAATTTCACTTAGCATAATCCCCTCCAGTTCCATCCACATAGTTGCAAATGGCAAGATTTCATTCTTTTTGATTGCCGAGTAATACTCCATTGTATATATATACCACATTTTCTTTATCCATTCATCCGTCGATGGACATTTGGGCTCTTTCCATACTTTGGCTGTTGTTGATTGTGCTGCTATAAACATGGGGGTGCATGTGTCCCTTCGAAACAGCACGCCTGCATCCCGTGGATAAATGCCTAGTAGTGCAATTGCTGGGTCGTAGGGTAGTTCTATTTTTAGTTTTTTGAGGAGCCTCCATACTGTTTTCCAGAGTGGCTGCACCAGCTTGCAATCCCACAAAACTATTTATTTTAATAATTAATTCCTTAAAATTTTTTTTCCTTATTTTTGCTGATTCCAGCAGCTTGCTATTCATTCTATTTTTCATTCTGTTTTCTCCTCCTTGTTAATTTCGGTGTTCTAGTGAACTTTCCTGTTTTGTTTTGTTTCCTTTTCTTGAGTTCATAAGACATCTATATGTTATTATTTGCTGACAAGATTCCAATGATGATTTTCTCAAGAAAGGCACACTATTTCCCCAACATGGTGTTCTGCTCCCTGATCCCAATCCTGAGGGAGACGAAGCCCCTAGAATGTTCCCTTTCCCCCTTTCTTCCTCATCACCCCCTCCCCACTCCTTAAGGTGAGATCTTTGGGACATTTCACTTCCTTTCTTTTTTTTTTTTTGTTTTAAAGTTTATTTATTTTGAGAGAGAGAGAGAGCACAGGTGGGGCAGAGAGAGAGAGAGAGGGAGAGAGAGAGAATCCCAAGAAGGATCTGCACTGTCAGCACGGAGCCTGATGCAGGGCTTGAGCTCATGAACTGTGAGATCATGACCTGAGCTGAAACCAACAGTCAGACGGATACTTAACTGACTGAAGCCACTCAGGCACCCATCTCTCTCTGTCCATTTCTTACTCCTAGGTTTGCCTGGGATTCTCTAGGACTTCATTTCTGGGTTATTATGAGAATCCCCTTGTTCATATGTCCCTTCTGCTTCCAAAGGACTTGAGTAGCATTTATATCACACAGTGCCCAATAGTCCATTACTATCCACTTACCTTTACCTATCTGTGTTGTAGTCACTGTTCATCACTGTTTTCTCTCTTCTCCATCTTCCTCTATCTTAAAGTCTCTAATAAAATTCTTCCCTTTGAAAGCCTTTGATTGTTTCCCTCAGGTGGGAGTTGTGGGTGGTGTACTCTCTAAATTCTCACATGTCCAAGAGTCTCCTTTCACCTTGACCAGTGACTGCCATCTTGACTGGGCAGCAGAGTCCAGGTTGATTTCTGCTTGGTCATTGGCAAATGTTATTCCATCATCTTCTAGCTTCCAGTGTTGCTGATAGTAAGTCAGGTAACAATTGTATGCTTTCCCTTTTGCAGATAATTTGTTCTTTCTGTCTGGGAGCTTATCAGATTTTTTATTTTAATTTCATTCAGGAATTTTACCAAGACATACCCACATGAGTGTTTTTCTTCATCAATCAAGTCTAGAACTCTGGGAGTCCTTTTAATTTCCAGACTCTGGAGCTTAAGAAGGATTTTCTTTTATTACACACTTTTATTTATTATTATTAATTTATTTATTTATTTTTATTCAAGTATAATTAACACACAGTGTTATATTGATTTCAGGTCTACAATGTAATGATTCAACAATTCTATACATTACTCAGTGCTCATCATGATAAGTTTACTCTTCATCCCCTTTACCAATTTCACCCATCTACCCACCAACCTTCCCTCTGGTAACCACCAGTTTGTTCTCTCTGTTTAAGAGTCTGTTTTTTGTTTGTCTCTTTCTTAATTTTCTTTTTTTATTATTTTATTTTGATTCCACTGTAGTTAGCACACAGTGTTATATTAGTTTTAGGTGTACGATATAGTGATTCAACAATTCCCTATGTCACCCAGTGCTCATCAGTACAAGTGACCTCCTTCATCCCCATCACATGTTTCCCCCATCCCTGCACCTACCTCCATCCTGGTAACCATCAGTTTGTTCTCTATAGTTAAGAGTCTGTTTCTTGGTTTGTCTCTCTCTCTCTCCCTTTTTTCCTTTGATAATTTTTTTTGTTAAATTCCACATACAAGTGAAATCATATGGTATTTGTCTTTCTCTGACTTATTTCACTTAGTGTAATACTCTGACTCCATCCATGTCATTGCAAATGGCGAGATTTCATTCTTTTGTATGACTGAATGATATTCCATTGTATGTATGTATACCACATCTTCTTTATCCATTCACCTACCAATGAACACGTGGACTGTTCCTCTATCTTTGCTATTGTAAATAATCCTGCAAAAAACATAGAGGCATATATATCTTTTATTACACACCTTAAAATTATTGCCTTTTGTCTTGGAATTCATATTATTGCTCATAGTATGTCTCCTAGACCTAGCTCCAGGTCTCACCTTTCCTCTCATTTGCCCATTTCTTTGCTTGCCCTATGCAGTGAGAGGGTTTTTTCCACGTGTTTTCCAGTCATCAGTTCGTATCACGTCAAAGACTAGCCTCTCTTCAATTCATCCACTGAGTTGGCCAATGGTAGAGCTGCCAGATGAAATACAGACCCACCAGTTAAATTTCATCTCAGAGTGAATATTTTTTAAGTATATTGGGATACAGCATCTGAAGGATATACTACAATTATTTATTGTTTATATGAAATTCAGATTTAATGGAGCCTCTTGAAGTTTTCCTTATATATGCTAAATCTCGGAACCCTATTCAATGGAGAAATCATTTTTTTCTCAGGTCCAGACATTCTTTTTGTGTGCTGCATTCGAATCTCCTGAACTGCCCTTGTTATTTGCTTGTTTGGGTTGCCCTCTTTTGCTTCTAGAAGCTTCATTTCACTGGCCAAATGTTTTATTTGCTCATATTGGTCTTCCTCTCTCTAGCTGCTGGCTTTCCTTTAATACATTATTTTAAAAACAGTCATAGACCTGCTTGTTACAGCTCTCCAAATAGAGGCTGATCTCTGGTGGAAGATAAAGGGATTTCTACTGCAGTGCAGGGATGCTGTATGTGACAGAAGATGGGCAGGAGTCCCTTGCTGAGGGACTGGGAAAGAGCATCTTGGTGCCAAGATGTTTCTGCTCTTCTAGCTTCAAAGATGCAGAGGATTGAGCCCACCTGTTCAGTATCTCCATGGCTGTTAAGGGGGCCCTGGATACCAGATATAATTGTACAGGACTGATGCTGGCTGTCACCTCAGGAGTCACTGTATCCCCATGGCCCATACCCTTCTGTCACTTATAATCCCTGCCTCAAGGTTCTCAGATGCTGGCCTTATGGCTCTTGCTCTGCTTAGAATGAGAAAACTCTACAGAATCTCTGCGCACTGGAACCCATTCCCTCCCCCCTCCCTTGTCTGTACATGCAAGAAGCTGGCCATATAAAGAGAGGAACAAGATAGTAGTGGAAAGGGGAGATGGATGTTGGATGCATTGAAAGACCTAAAAGATGCATATTGGTACAGAAAATAACTATCAGATTGGGTGTGGGTAAAAGACCAATGATTTTTTTTTTAATATTAAAACTTAAAAGGGTTCTGTTCTCAGAAAGCATCACAATTGTCTTTAAGTTTTCACTCCATTTTAAAGAAACCCAGGCTGAAAATGAGAGAGGAGGCATAGAGGTGTGGTTTAAGCAAGAAAGATAACAGAGGACTCTTATCCTGTGCTGTCCAACGCAGCCACATGCGTAGCTGTAGCCACATGCATTACTACAGATATAGAGCATTTTGATCTTCTCAGGGAGTTCTGGTTTTGCTTGTTAGTGTATCCTTGGTACCTAGCAAATAATAGGACATCAATAAATACTGGTTGTATGGAAGATTAAATGAAAAAGTTAAGAGCTTCATGATCACAGGTGTGCATCCAATGGGTTTTATTCCTTCAAGGAATGAGGGATGGGCCCCCAGAGACAAGAGCATATTTCATTCACATTTATGCATTTGACCCCAAAAATGTCACCAGATTTTGCCACCTATCTACAGTGGTGTTTGGAAAAGGCTATAGACTCATAAATAACCAGCCTTTTCTTTTTCTTATCAAAGTATTGGGAATAGCGTGTGCTAATTTAAGTGGGCTGCACGGGGAAGAAATAGCACTGCAAAAGAAAAAAACCCTCGATATTACTTAATCTCAAATGATAACCAATAATTACACAAGGAATATTAAGGATCTTAAAAATATAAGCAGTCTTTTACATTTCCGTTGACAGCTTAAATGTATGCCCTAGCAATTAGAAAAAGGTATAGGGGCGCCTGGGTGGCGCAGTCGGTTAAGCGTCCGACTTCAGCCAGGTCACGATCTCGCGGTCCGTGAGTTGGAGCCCCGCGTCAGGCTCTGGGCTGATGGCTCGGAGCCTGGAGCCTGTTTCCGATTCTGTGTCTCCCTCTCTCTCTGCCCCTCCCCCGTTCATGCTCTGTCTCTCTCTGTCCCAAAAACAAATAAAAAACGTTGAAAAAAAATTAAAAAAAAAAAGAAAAAGGTATAAAGTTCATTTTCAAGGACTTGAAATGAAAAGGCAAATGGCAAAGCATATTGCACGACCAGCAGCTGTGAATAACTGGTTATCCCAGGGCTCTCCATGCCTTTGTGAAATAAATATCAATAAGGAAACTTCTTCTTACATAAATAAACTGAAGGAAATATCTTGATTTGTAGAACTGATAGAATTTCAAAACAGGAAAGTCTTCAAAGCAGATGCAATAAAAAAAGAAAAAAACCACAAAATATTTCTTCCCAAGGCAACATTCTTTCTCTAGATACAGGTGGGCAGTCTCTTTGTTGACCTTTCCCCTTGTTCTGAAAGCTTTAGTGGTGACTTGGGCACCATTTGTTTCATCCTGGTCTTGAATAAATGCAGTGGCCTGAGTGTCAGTCCCTAAATAAAACTCTGTATTTACAAATTTTCCACTTTGAGAATGAAATACGCATCTCAAGTACTAGAAGAAAAGGACATGACAGCTTTGCATTTTTCTGATTTGTGGAGACAAAGGAATCTTCATAACAGCAGCTATAGGTTTGCTCTGCAAAATCCTTGTACTTTGTCTATATACTGTCTCCTTTCCAGAATCTTGGGGCATCTGAAAGACTCAAAAGCTATGTAAATGCAACGTGTTAGTTGTTGGAGACAGAGTAATTCCTTGTCTTTCCCTTGTCTTCTTATTGTTGGGGTTGACAATATTTGTAAAGTTGGCCACCTTAAAACAGATGTGGAGTAGAAACAATTGTAGTATGATAGTTAAGCCTTCCAGCTTTGTGCAGGACCACACTCTCTTGTCTCTTTTCTTGATCTTCTTTGCTTTGCTTTGTTTCCTTTGACATAGCTGATGGGCAACTTATTCCCTCTTCCTGACGGAGAAGAGCCTGTGCAGGAGTGTTGGAGTCTCTTCCAATGGCCATCTTTTTGGGTCCTCAAGTAGAGTTACATTGAGACCTTGGTGCAGGGTCAACATTTTTGAGGAGAGGAATGATTTAGTAACCCCAGAAACACAGGTTGCCTTATCTAGGAAGCTATCCTTCTTCTTCCTCTCTCACAGTATTATAAACCATTCTCTTTTGTGTGGCACTGCTGTACTCAATGAGATTTCTGCACCAGCACTCACCACACTTGGCTGCAGTTAACTGTTTTCCTGATCTCTCCTCCCCTGACACTTAACTTGATTGTGAGCTCCATGAGAACAGTGATAAGAAATATTATCATCACCATAATCATCTCTAACATTTATAGATCGTTGACTATATATCAAGACCTGTGATAAGTGTATTACTGTCTAATTTAAATTTTACAATAATTTTACAGAAGAGTAAACTGAGTCCCAGGAAGGGTAAATGACTTGTGCAAATTGGTAAGTGGCAGAGCCAGGATCAGAACCCAGATATATCTGATTCTGGGACCTGAATTCTGGGATCTGCTTTCTCAAGACTTATTCATGTTCGGATATCTAGCCACTAATAGAGATCATAGCCCAAAGCAGTCCTTGGCCATTTATTAAATGGGTGAATGAGAGTGTGGTGAATTAGAAAGACCAGCCCAGGCAACAGAATAAACACAAGCAGGGCTGCTCTTGGCCAAGCATGGAAAGAGGCCAATGTTTTCCTCCCCCGCCCCCACCTTAAAGGATGTCTCCTAATATTCTAATGGACTACCATAGCCTTTCCATTTTCCCTTCTAGTCACACTTATTTTTATAGAGGATGGGATCAATTTATGGATGTGGTCAAGATCCAGGAGTAATGGCGTTGTAATGGAATATCAAATTTTAAGGAGATATAAGAATAAAAACCTGCTTTATGCAGCCCTGTTAGATTCAAGTCTATAGGGGGTTCATGGGGTTTAAAGACCTGCAAAGCTACTCAATTTCGATGGTTAACAGCCTGGTTTCTCCTAATTGTACCTCTCTTCGACTGTGTTCTTTTGGTACTATTGGTTTGCCAGTGAATGGCCTGGGTGCAAGCCCCCAAAGATGAGTGAAAGATGAACAATTCATCCAATCATTGGGATTTGCTAGCATACTAAAATTGGCTAAATTAATAGTCAACCAGATGTTTTGGCTTTGGCCAGCAAGACAAAGGCAATTTCTGTATACAAACTGTTTAGGAATCTTCTTCATGGAGTCCCGAGGGAGTGCATCATGGCAGGCCAGTCTTCACCCAACTCCATCACAGGAAGCCAAAGATGCATCTAACAGCCCATGCTTACTTGTTTTTTGTTTTTGTTTGTTTGTTGTTTGTTTGTTTTAGATCTGAAGCCATGTGAGGTGGTGTTTCCTAGCATTCAGGAGCTAATGGGACAAAATGACAAGTGAAAATTATGTTGTTGCCAAGTGAAGGCCATCTTACCCCAAGGGGACATTTGCAATGTTGAGGGACTGTTTTGGTTGTTGAAACCAGGGAGAATACTACTGGCATCCAGTGGAAAGAGGCCAGGGATGCTGCTAAACATTCTACAGTGCCCAGGACAGCCCCTCGTAACAAATAATTATC
This sequence comes from Panthera uncia, assembly GCF_023721935.1. Lineage (NCBI taxonomy): Eukaryota > Metazoa > Chordata > Mammalia > Carnivora > Felidae > Panthera > Panthera uncia. The sequence goes on along the minus strand of NW_026057589.1, from coordinate 18,559,556 downwards.
TCGACTCAATGTCAGTCGTGCTGGGTTTGAGAAACTCTGCGGTAGAGAGGTCAAAACCAGGAAGCAAAAACCTTCCAATGATGAAAAAGGGTGATTATGGAGCTAAGAGTAAGAAGCCAAGCCAAACAGTCAGAACACAGGTAGATTCTGAAGTATTAGAAGCAAAGATCAAAAAGAAGGAGCAAAATGAAAGAAAGCAAGAAGATTGCAATGGACTATTTTGCAATGCCTGAGGTTCTTTGAACTTGTGTAGTGTGGGAGTGGGCTTGCTCAATTTCTAGGCATGGATTTGGAGTACATGCATTAGTAATAGCAGGTGAGCAGTGCTCCAGGAATGCAGTTGACCACTGGATGGATCCTAACCAGACTAGTGGTCTGGAAGGATTTTCACAAGACATGAGCCACTACAGCCATTAATTAGTCATCACCATATGTTGGCACCACACAGATTCACCAATTCAAAGCATTTGAATGACCTGATTTAATTTCTGTGTGTTTTCATTTCTTCTTTAAAGCGTCATTTCAGTGGACCATAGAGGAAAGTGAATTCATTGATGATGTTTGTCTTGAAATGTCTTGATAGGATCATGATGCAGTATGGTAGAAAAAAAATTTTCTCTTAAAAAATCACACACACACACACACACACACACACACAGTTTCTGCCATTGGTGGGAAGAACAACATGAATATCAGGGGTGAATGACTCTCTGGTGGAGTACAATACTTTGATGAGACTCTGTGGTTCAGAAAGATGAGCCTCCGTTGTGTCGTTTTTCTCTTCCAACTTCCACACAAAGCATAGACTTGTGAGGGTGAGTTGAAGAGGCTTCTCTCACTAAGATAATAAGGATTTTAGTGTTGATGGGTAGCCTAACAAGGAGGGTCTCAGTCATGTGAGAAGAGGGCCCCAGTAATATGACAGGAGGCAGCACCCTAGGTAAAATTGTGGCAGGAGAAACTGACTGTGGAGGAGGAATTATGAAGAACTGTGTAGAATTGGTGCAGTTTTAGTGGTTTTAAAGAAACCACTTCTGTTATCCCTAAATGCCCCCATAAAAGTTAACCACACCCAATAGCTTTGGATAGTGTTGTGTGGAGGGAGGGGGAAGGAAGGAAGAATGGTGTCAGAGGAAGCAGAGAAAAGAGACGACCTGTAGAAATAGAAACCTTACTCCAATTACTCCCCCTCTCCATTTTCAGACCCAGGAAGAGTCCTAGGACTTCTGTTAGTTCTGAGATGGTGGCTTGAACCATGTTATTTGGATAATAAAAGAAAATGTGCCTGCAGCAAGTCAGAATACTAGGGACCTCTGGTTTACATAGCTGAGTCAATGACAATTGTCAAGCAGTGATGACAAAGTGGGTCCTGCCTTTCCATGAGTCTCCTTGGGCAAGTGTTACCTACACAGATATCTAGAAACTTTCTTATGGCTTTCTCAAGGTTTTTTGGTGAATATGCAGCCTGAAGCTTTTCCCAGGAGCTGGAGTCTAATTCTTTCTTGCCCAACATGGCTCTAGGAAAGAGAGGAAGAGAGATGTGATAGGAGATGGCTCTGAGGTGGGATGGCTGGGGGTTGCTTGAGTTGGAGCCCAGTGATACCAGAGATCTGCTGGAATCACTTTCTTCAGAAGATGGATGAACTCTACATCGTCTTCCAGAGCCTGTCCCCTGAAGATCTCGGTTTTGCTGCATTGCAAGGATCATGTCTGCTGTGCCTCCTTGCAGTTCTGGGAGTGCCCAGCTGCCAAACCCAGCGCAAGGGACTGTTGAAGAGGCTGTTTGCCAAAGATGAAGAATTAGAGATGCCAAGGCATTTGCTGCAGTCACTTTTCTTGCCCAATCTTTGTCATCTTCCATTAGTCAGGAGTGCTAATGAACCGTCACAGAGTGTACAAGTGACAATGATTCACCTTTCCCCAAGCCTACCAAGGCTGTTTAAATGTAGCTGTAGAAATCATAGTGCTTGTGCATTATTGCTATGCTGTGGGTCCCATCAACTTCTCTTTCTCCTGGGTTTTTGCTCAACTAGTTCTGACACTTTCTATCTCCCCTCCCTTATTCCTTCCTTCCCTCTCTCTTGGCTTTCCCCTGGACCTTGCCCCTAAATCCGTACTCAGTTGATTCTTCTTATTGCTCACATCTTTGTTCAAATGTTACCTATTTGGAGATACCTTCACTGACTTCCCAGTCTAGAGTATTGTTCTCCCATCCTCCTGCCATTCTGTAGTAGTTCTTAAAATAATACTTGCCACTATCGGCATTGGCTTGTTTAATCCCTTCTTTCTGTCTTTTTCCTTCTACTAGAATATAAGCTCAGTGCAGACCAGGATCTCATCTAACATGTTCACCCTTGTGCCCCCCACTATCTCTGTACTATGCCCTGCATGTCAGATGTTCTCAATAAATACCCATTTAGTGAATGACCAAGTGAATAAATGAGTGAAACTATTCTAGGTAATGAAAACTTTATGGTCTTTTCTTAGACCTCATTCTTTTTTTTTAATGTTTATTTATTTTGAGAGAGAGAGCGAGAGAGAGCAGGAAAGAGGCAGAAAGGGAGACAGAGAATCCCAAGCACTACCAGTGCAGAGCCTGATTCAGGGCTTAAACTCATGAATTGTGAGATCACGACTTGAGCCAAAATCGAGTTGGATGTTTAATCGACTGAGACACCCAGGTGCCCCAGATCTCATTTTTTTTCAGTGTCCTTGTGGGTTTCCCACCACATTCAGAATTACTGTTTATCTTTCCACGTATGCAAGCCCTATCTAATCAGAAGCTGGCTGGTCTTTTTTTTTTTTAATGTTTTATTTATTTTTGGGAGAGAAAGAGTGCAAATGGAGGAGGGGCGGTGGGGCGGGGGAGGGGGGGACAGAGGATCCACGGTGGGCTCTTGCTGACAGCAGCAACCCTGACATGGGGCTTAAGCTCGGGAACTATGGGATCATGACCTGAGCTGTCAACTGTAAAATGGAAGTAATGATTGCTCCTACCTCATAGGTGGCAACCCCGTGGGGGCCACATGCTCAGAGAATTAAGGAAGTCTCTGTGAATGTTAACTTTTATGAACCCAGCATGGTTGGGTCAGGATCGCAGATTTCAATTTGCAAGACTTTTTCAGGGAAACAAAAAAGTCAGTCATGGGTGTGGCTGTGTTCTCTAGTGGGACAAGCATGGAGCAAGGATGTGAAGGGCCAAAGATCGAGTTGTGTGTTGTGTCCACAGCAAGAGGAAGAGCCTTGGAGAGAAGGCATCCGGAGAAGATGAGAAGCAGACCAGAGCAGCAGAGTGAGGAGCCAGGAGCAGCTTGGGGGGCTGAAGTGTGGCTGCAGATGATGAGGTCAGAGAGATGAGATGGCAGTAGAGTCAGAAGACCTGGAATGTCATCCAAGACGTCCTGGAATATCATCCCGGGAGCTTGGGATGTCATTTGTTGTTAACAATAAGGTCAGGATCAAGATGAGACCATGCTGGATTAGGGTGGGCCCTAAAGCCAATGAGTGTCTCTACAAGAGACGAAAGGATATGGAGACACAGGGAAGAGGCCTCATGGCGACAGAGGTAGGGGTTCGAATGATGTGATCACCAGCAAGGGAGCTCCAGGAGCCACTAGAAGCCAGAGAAGGCAAGGAGGGATCCTTCCCTAGAGCCTTTGGAGCGAATGTGATCCTGTGAACCTCTTGATTTTGGACTTGGGACCTCTAGAACTGTGAGAGAATGAATTTCTATTGTTTTAAGCCACCAAGTTTTAAGTAATTTGTTATGGCTGCTTTAGGAAACTAATCCAATCTCTTAGAGAATTTGATGAAATCTATGGATCCTCTCTCCAGAAAAAAGCATGCATGTATGCACACACACGTACCATTTTGCTTTCAATTTAATGGATGTTCTGAAGCTCACCGATGGGGCCCAAGGGTAAGCACTCTTTCTCTAGATAATGGGGCATCATTAAGCCGACTGGGTCTGAATTTGAGAACAGTAATCATGGAAACCACATAGAGATGAATAGGAACTAAGAGATTTTAAATACTGAGAATTAGTGCAATCACTTCCCTTTTCACACTTTTGCAAAATACTGCATTATTTTTTTCCTGGAAACATTTAAATACAAAAGAAAATTAATAAGGTTGCTTATCATGTATCCCAAGGCAGGATTTTTAATAAAACAAAAAGGAACAATAATTTTTATTTCTGCAGTATGCTCGAAAATGATGGTATTGCTGTAAAGAGGAAAAACACCCAAGAGTAAAGACGGTCTTGTCCCAGTTCAATGGGATGGGTTGGAGAGGTGATTGCATTGTTTGCATTTTGTGACTTCCGGGGCCAGAGGTGAGGCTGGTACTGAAATTTCAATACCTGGGGCGAGGCAGGTGCCTGATGAAGTTGGTGGTCATGACCGAACAGCTCTGGTGAGAGGCGGGAAAAGCCTTGCTAGCCCTTGTCACGGAGAAGGGACAGTGCCTTGAGTGGGGCTCTCATCCCTTGGGACCCCACCTTCCTTCCCGGCTCTGTGGCAATGACCCCTCTGCCTTTACAAATTGGGGTAAAGGTAAAGGTCCTGCTTCTTGGAAGATTCTTTATATTTAGGAAATAACTTTACTGGGATGCTGGAATATATTTTCTAAACCTGAGTGGTGTATTTTTACTACCATTGCATGATCGTGGAGAGAGGAAGAGTAAGAGGTTCAAATCCAAATTTCACCTTGTGTGCATTTGGATAAGTCACATGCGTGAGTCTCAGTTTCCCTGTTAAAATAAAAAAAGTTGTTAGTGTAAAATCAAATGATAACTTCATTGTGGAAATTGTAGTTTACTCAGTCACCATCTCCATCCTTATTTATTTATTTATTTTTGCTAACAGCATCCCAGTTTATTCTCAGCCTGGAGGCCTGTGTCATAGATCTGGATAAGTTGATGAAAGGGCGAGTTTGCCCAAGAAGGCAAGGCTTCCAAATAAAAGGACAAAGCCTCACAGGATTATAGCCCTTTGCCCCTTCTTCATTCTGCTTTGAATGTTGGATGTGATTTCTGGGGCTGCAGCAGCCATCCTGTAACCACAAAGATGTAGGCAGTTTGTGAATTATGGCAGAACAGTAAGAGAAGGAGCCCAGGTTATGAGTATCCAGTATCAGAGGGAGCCCAGTATCACTGAGAAGCTGAACCAAAAGCAGCAGTCACTAACTTCTAGGCTTTTTGTTATATAATTAAATAAACTTCTGTTTTCTACGGCAGACAAATGAAATCTTAACTATGAAACAATGTGTATTCATCCCAATACTTGGCAATAGTGAGAGGTGATAAATGCCAAGAACTTTCTCTTCCTTCCTTCTGGTTTGGTTTAAGTTTTGGTTTTCCTGTGTTATTTCCCAAGGACCCCATTTCTTTCTTTTGTGCATACTTTCATTACACATTTAATTTTATTCAATAGCATCTAATTTGACCGAATGTCACCTACCAACCAAACCTACCTTTCTTCAACATAGCTGAGAATCCAGGGGAAAAAATTAGTGGCAGTTGTGCAGAAAATTAGATGCAAAAAACTTCATATACTCTATAAGTTGTGTGAATCTGAAAGCAAGAACCTAAGCAGAGAACCTCAATTCTTACTCATAACTCATGTACTCTAACTTTAGGCACAATTTTTATCAGAACTTGGCTAAGTGGTTGGAAGCATGCTCAAAACATGGAGGTTATGACAACATAGGAAGAGACTAAAAAACCTATCAAAAGCAGAAATATGAAGTGAGCATTATAGTGAGTCATTTAGTGTAGCTGGAGGCACCATGTACGGTTGAAAATTCCCAAGGGGATCCCTCTATCACAGCACAGTGTGAAAGTTGACATTTCTAATTATCCAGAGACATATAGAAATGGTTAATCTATGCTCCATATATTCTGCCTAAGGCGGGAGAATGTTTTAACTGCTTTTGAAAGGTTTCTATGTTTTTTAAAGCTTTTGGTTGAAAACAGTAGGCTTCTTACATCTGGAGCATTTCACTTCAAATATTTGGATAAATACGTTATCTTGTTGCCTGGATATCTCTCATGTTTAGAGATTATCATCCTAAATTCTTAATCTATCTCTCTGCCAATACCTGCTACAGAGCTGAACCATTATGGACCCATTAATCGGACTCACCTTTACTTATACAGGCTGTTGGGCATTATAACCTCATTTACTCTTTCAGCTTTTACTTTCAAGAGTTTGTGTCACACTTAGAAGACTTCAAGTGGCAGAAGTTGTTCTGGTTGGGTGGTTGATCTCAGGATCTCAGGAACCTTTGGAATGCTTTGTCTACAAGGGAAATACGTAATTTTCAGAGTCCCGCGTTACAAAACATGAACTGGCTAGATAATGATCCCCAGGGCTAATGCTGCACCAGCTCTGGCATGGAAGGAGATAATGAGTGTTTTTAGTCTGGATCTCAACTATCAGTGCCCTTCAGGTAGGGGAAGGAACATAGACCCTTTTTCACTCCACTATTAGAGAGTAAGATGGTGAGGAAACAGAACAGGTGAAATGGACACAGATGTAGGATAAAATTCTAGAGAGAGAGCTCAGGGTCACTCAGTGGATAAAGACATAGAAATCCTAGCACGGGACACGTGGAGCCACAAACTTGGGAATACGGGCAGACGAAACTGGAACAGAACATGTTTCTCCATTACTCTTGGCTGTCATGCATTCCTTTGGAAGGACAGGGAGTCTGATCCGAGCCCCTGATGGACGAACGATGCAGTCCTCATGACCGACCTTGGAATCACTCATTCTCAAAACATGTTTTGTCAACTTGATGAAACACTAACTTAAACAACCCCCAGTCTTGTCCATTATAGGTGTTTGGACTGAGCAGAACCAAGGTTATGACATCCTGAGGTGACAGGCATCAGGTGGACAGTACTTCTATGTCAAAGGCTCTTCCTCTAGATGTCCCTGGATTTATATTCAAGAGGAACAAGACACTGAAAATGCATACAAAATTCTATGTCTAGCTGTACATGTGCACTTCCAAGGCCAGTCCATCAATAGCTTTCATTATATTCTTAGAGCTCTGTGACTCTAATGGGATTGAAGCAACATAGCCCTTTAGGATAGCTTAAAAATGTACTCGGGGCACCTGGGTGGCTCAGTCAGTTAAGCGGCCGACTTCGGCTCAGGTCACGATCTCGCGGTCCGTGAGTTCGAGCCCTGCGTCGGGCTCTATGCTGACAGCTCTGAGCCTGGAGCCTGTTTCAGATTCTGCGTCTCCCTGTCTCTCTGACCCTCCCCTGTTCGCGCTCTGTCTCTCCCTGTCTCAAAAATAAATAAAAACGTTAAAAAATTTTTTTAAAAAAATGTACTATTTTATTTATTTATTTTTTTTTTAATTTTTTTTTTCAACGTTTTTTATTTATTTTTGGGACAGAGAGAGACAGAGCATGAACGGGGGAGGGGCAGAGAGAGAGGGAGACACAGAATCGGAAACAGGCTCCAGGCTCCGAGCCATCAGTCCAGGGCCTGACGCGGGGCTCGAACTCACGGACCGCGAGATCGTGACCTGGCTGAAGTCGGACGCTTAACCGACTGCGCCACCCAGGCGCCCCAAAAAATGTACTATTTTAAAAATACATACATAATACATTGTTGTGGTTTTAAAAAAAAGCATTTGAAGAAAAAGGGAAAAAAAAAAACCACCAAAGGCCAATTATTTAGCTATGTTTCCAGTTTTAGATATTAAAAAAGTATGTGTGTATACAAATATACACACACAACAACTAAAATATACATGTGTACATATAATTTATATGATATATAGTAATAAGAAAATAATTGGAGATAACCAAATATTTTTAAATTGTTTTTTCCTTTTTAAATCATGTATGTCTTTTCTTGTAAATATACATGTATATAATCATCCTTAATGGCTGTGTAGTATTCCAATATATAAATGTATCATAATTTACTTCACCATTTAAGGCTTTTTAAGGTATTTCCCTATTAAAAAAGACACTGGGATGTTACGTATGTATAAATGTATATATTTCTGCCCATTTGTCCAGTTATTTTTAAGGATAAATTCCAGGAAATAGACCTTCTGAATTACTTTTTAAGTAAGTCTTCAATTTGCCAAATTGCTTTCCAAAAAAAAATTACACTCTTAAGAACAGTATAGGGGAGTGCCACTTTCCCTATTCCTCTGCCAACATCAGACATGATCATATTTTTTATCTGTATTAATAAAAAACTCAGAAAAGGAATTCAGCATTTATTACCATTTATTTGGTGATTACTGAGGTTAAATATATCCTAACAAGTTCTGTGGTTAGTCTTATCCTTTATTTTGAGAATTAACTTTCATTAATGTCATTGGCCCCTTAAACATTAATCTTTTCTTCCCCACTCATAGAACTTTTTATATATGAATCCTTCGACATATAAAATTTCCGTTTGTTGTTGGCTGAATATTTTGTAGAAAAGAAGTTTTAAACTTTGATGTGGCCAAAGCTTTTAATTGTTCTATTTAAATGTTGTTCTTCCACATTATATTTAAATAGATATAAAATTATGTAAACATTTATCAATAGCTTCCTCCAGAGACTTTGTATATTCTTTGTTACATTTCATCTTTCTACTTCTATATCACTCAACTTTTCTTTAGGATATTCTTGGTAACGAATGATCCCCAGATTTCAGTGACTTGTAATAATACATATTGATTCCTCATGCACTTTACTTATTGGCTGTGGGTGAGTTTTGGTACTCTTCCAGGTATGCCTTTGTGTGGGACTCACCCTGAAGGAGCAGCCTATAGCCCTTTCTCGTGACCAAGGGACAAAGAGTGATGGGGGAACAATTTAATGGCACCACGAACTTGTACTAGGATGTGGCATGTCTCTTCTGTTCACATTTCATTGGCCAAATGAAGTCACATGGCTAAGTCTACATCAGTGAGGCATGGAAGTATAATCTCATAGGAAGGGCAGTGGACACTTAAGAACTAATTACAGCCTACCATATGTATATTTGGAGTAGGGTTTAACTTTATATACTTTCCAAGTGCTCAGCCAATTGTTTCAATAAAACTTAGTAATAGTCTTATTTTCCACGCTGCTCTGTGATGCTATTTTTTCACGTGCCACTATCTTACAGATCCTTCTTTTAGTTCCTGGACATTGGGTTGGGTTTTATTGATTTATTTTTCTAGCCTTGCACCAAGACTGGTAGTACTTTTAAAATCATCTCGGGAAAGGCCCACTCTATTTCCCTTCATTAAAAAAGTCTTAAATATTCTCTGCATTGATTACTTGAATTTTTGAAAACCTGTATTTATTTCCAAAAGGAAGTCCTATTGAGATATCGGTTGGATTGTACTATGTTTGTATTAGTTTAAAGAACTGATTTGTTTGCAATATGAAGTCTTCTCATTCGTGGACACAGTATGCTACTTTACACGTCCAAACTATTTATGTTTTTTTAGAGTTTTGTAGCTTTAAAAAGCATGTCTTAAATTTTTTTTCATGAAATGTCATCGTTTTTGATACTTTTGTGAAATAATTTTCTCCTGTGATATTTTGTAAATGATTATAACTAGTATGTGAAAAAGCCATTGTCTTGTTTCATACATATTTTTAAAATAAAATTAAAACTCTGAACTCATTTTAAAAAAATTATTTAGTTTTTTAAAATTTAATTCCAGTATAGTTAATACAGTGATATATTAGTTTCAGGTGTACAAAATAGCGACTCAACAATTTTATATATTACTCAGTGCTCATCATGACAAGTACACGCCTTAACTCCCATAAGCTATCTCACCCATCCCCCCACCCACCTCCCTTCTGGTAACCATCAGTTTGTTCTCTATAATTAAGAGTCTGTTTCTTGGTTTCTCTCTCTCTCTCTCTCTCTCTTTCTCTCACTCTCTCTCTTTCTCACTTTTTTTCCCTTTGTGTGTATACTTATTTGTTTTTAATTGATTCTTTTGGCTTTTGAAAACAAATAGTCATATATACTATTGTAGTTTACATTTTTATTTATTTTTCTGACTTACTGCACTGGCCCAAAATTCCCAAACAATATGGCTAACAGTGGTTATTTCAGGCCTTGTTTTCCTACTCTTGATTTTAGAAGAGGAAATCTTATTGATATTTATGAACTATTCTTCTCACCCTAGTGCAGTAGCATTGTTTAACCAGGCATGCAGTTGAAGTTCATCAAAGTGTTTTCTTATTTTTTTAAATGTTTATTTATTTTTTGAGAGAGAGAGAGAGAGAGAGAGAGAGAGACAGAGTGTGAGCAGGGAAGGGGCAGTGAGAGAGATGGAGATACAGAATCTGAAGCAGGCTCCAGGCTCTGAGCTGTCAGCACAGAGCTGGAATCAGGGCTCAAACCCAAGAACCATGAAATCATGACCTGAGCCAAAGTCGGATGCTTAACTGACTGAGTGACCCAGGCACTCCCAAAGTGTTTTCTTATTGTCTTTCAAGATCTTCACAGGGGTTTCCTGTTTGGATCTATTACTGTGGTGAATCAGATTGATGATTTCATAATATTGAACTATCCTTGCACATTTGGAAATAATGTTCATGGGACACAGTGTATTATTCTTTGAATATATGGTTTTATATAACTTGCTATAATTTTTTGAATGACTTTTGCTTCCATATTTAATATGGTAATTTATCTTTAAATTTCCCTCTTTTGGGGGTACTTTTGTCAGATTTTTTATGGTATCAGAATTATACTGATCTATGAAATTAGTGTCTTCTTCTTTTTCTACATTTTGGAGCAGTTTCAGGAGTATGGGAAATAATTCCTTTCTTAAAAGTACTCACCTGTCTGGTCCTTATACATGTTGGGGAAAAATTGTTTTGACTTCTGACATAGTTGTTTGTGTTTTTGACTTTTCTACCTCCTCTTAAGTCAACTTTAACTATTTATAATTTCCAGTACATTTTAAATTTCATCAAGATTCTAAAATCGACATAGCATCTAAAGTATCTTGTACCATGTAAAATATTCAGAAGCTATAAATTGAAAACAATTTTGAAATTTCAATTTGCAAGATTCTTAGATGTTAACAAAGCCCAAGCAAAGGTGTCAACTCTGTGTGCCACCAACAGATGGCGATAACAGTCACTTTATATTGTTAATTTTGATTTAAGAACAAATGGACTTTGAGTTCTTCCAAAACCTGATCACTTCAGAACGGAAGACCTTTTTATGATACTTAGCATTATGTAATTGTGCCCTGTGTATTCCTTTCCCTTCCTGCTTCCCTCATTTCTTCCTTCTTTCCTTCCTTTCTTTCTCTTTTTCTCTTTCTTTCTTTCTTTCTTTCTTCCTACTCATTTCATTTGTTCCTCCTCCTCCCTCCTTTTTTCCCTCTCTCCCTTCTTTCTCTTGCCTAGTCTTGGAACGTGTTGGTGTTTTCAAAGAATCAGAGCTTAGATTTATTTTTTGAGTGTCATTTATATCTTTGTTAATTCCTTGGTTTTAAATTTCATATCTTTCCCAGTCTTTTAAAATTAAGTCCTTAGTTTATTTGTTTTCAGCGTTACTTAATAATGAAAGCATTTAACTCCATAAATTCCGCCACTGATAAACACACCTTCCCTGTACTCTATAGTTTTGACACCACCTGTTTTTGCTGTGATTAACTTCTAAACAAGCTGTCATCGCAATTTTGATATATTCTTACACATAATTATATAGGACAGAGTTTATTTTACATTCCACGAAGGGAGAGTTCAGCATCTAACTCCCTGCAGTTATGAAGTCATAGAGGGGAGCAAAATTGTCATAACATGAAATGTTTGTGGATGAATTAATCACTTATGAAATTGGTCTCATCCTCAAGGTCCCTTCACTAGTGAGATCAGGGGCTTTACCTGTTTAGCTGGTCAGATCTCTTTGTCCAGTCACCTCTAGCTGATTGTGGGGATGTTTTCCTGACAAAACAAAGCACACACATTATCTTGGATTAAAAAGAAAACCTGCAGAATTTTGTAAGGTTGAAGGTGATGTTGGAGAACTGCTAGAATCACCCAAATTCCTTTGACAACTAAGGCTGTGGCAGAATATAAGAGAAAGAAGTTGGAATTCTACAAGGTAATGACATGATAGCTTCAGAGGAGTGATGTCCAAATAGAAAAGCATTGAAAGGACCCTTGGGAGACTGATAAAAGCCTTCATCTTTCTTTTAGGAAAAACCAGTCTTTTTATTATTCAAACATGAAGGATGTTACCTCAGGAGATCTCAAATTTTGTTGGAACAAATATGCCAAAATCAATATTTTTGTTCTTTAATTTCATTAAATATGCAATAAAATAAACTTACCGTGACAATTTTTTTTGTTTCATTTTTCAAGATAATGTTCCACTCCAACTTTTCTCCAATGCTCATTGTGAAAATTTCGAACTTCCTTTTAAAGGGATTTACTTTAAAAGGATTATTCTCAAGATCAATTATCTTCAGGCAATGTCTGTCACTAACATGTAATTGTATTGAATTTTGAGTTTTATGTTTATATGTTCTATATCTGTCACTTTTATAATTGTCAGAAAAATGTACTTTCTCCTCACCCCACTTTAAAAATTAAACTTACTAATTTTATGATTTAGATTATGTTTTTATTTTTTGTTTATCTTCTAGTAACAATTTATCTTCTAGTGCTGATGCTTCACAAAATCACAGTATTTGTGTTAATTTTTCTTTGTATGTCTAACAGTTGTTTCTTTATATATTTAAATGGAGTTTTGTCAGAACAGAGTAACTCAAAAAAGTTATATATGTTATTTTAAATTTGAGGAGTATCAAGCGTTCAGTGTTTCATATGTATTTTTTAATTTCTGAAAAGCTGTGGGAATTGATAAGTATTTGCTGACTATTGCACCATTCTTCATTTTGAATGATATCCATCACTATTATAATGTGTCCCCCTTTGTCCCATTTAGTTTTCTTGCCTAGATTTCTTTTCCCTCCAGTATTCATTTTACCATGTCTTCTTGTGTTCTCTTATTTTTTGAACATATTATATTGCCATACATATACTATACATGTATGTATATATACATGTATATATGTTATGTGTGTGTGTGTGTGTGTGTGTGTGTGTGTGGCCAATTTAAGAGAATTTAAGAGTGTTTGCTACCAGGGCGCCTGGGTGGTTCAGTCAGTTAAGTGACCGACTTTGGCTCAGGCCATGATCTCTGGTTCAAGCCCTGTCAAGCAGTGATGAGAGCTCAGAGCCTGGAGCCTGCTTCGGATTCTGTGTGTCCCTCTCTCTCTGCCCCTCCCCCCTCTCACGCTCTGTCTCTGTCTCTGTCTTTCTCTCTCAAAAAAATAAATAAACCTTAAAAAATTTTTAAAGTGTTTGTTACTCTTAAAGGCATTTATCGCATTTACTTTTATTATTATAATAAATATTATTACTGTGACCTTAACTCCTGTCTTTTTGTTTTTTATTTTTTTTTTATTATTATTTTTTTTTTTAATTTTTTTTTTCAACGTTTTTTATTTATTTTTGGGACAGAGAGAGACAGAGCATGAACGGGGGAGGGGCAGAGAGAGAGGGAGACACAGAATCGGAAACAGGCTCCAGGCTCCGAGCCATCAGCCCAGAGCCCGACGCGGGGCTCGAACTCACGGACCGCGAGATCGTGACCTGGCTGAAGCCGGACGCTTAACCGACTGCGCCACCCAGGCGCCCCCCTTTTTGTTTTTTACACTTCTTTGGTATCTCCTTTATTTTCTATCTTACTTATGTTTTGTGGACTATATTGACTTTGCTTTTATATTTGTCTGTGTTTTAGAGGCTAAGAGATAGTGTGAATTCTTGTAGTGGTTATCTTTAGGGTTTCAAATTTAGTCTCTGGTTGCTTTTTTCTAATTGCAGAGTCAGGAGCAAAGGAGTGTCTTTGGGCTTCCCAATCCTTCAGCTCCAACTTGAGACTAAGTATTTAGTACAGTTTACTTCCCCTTTCTACACAGGTTTAAGTACAAGATATTATTATGTTGTGACTTTTACATTCACTTTCAGTTTTACAACTAGATTTAAAACAGCTATTTAGACTTAACTATTTTGAATGATTTTAGCGTTTATTGCTGGCCTCTTTATGGTTGTTCCATTCCTGAGGCTTTTATTTTGATTGGAGTATAATATATAATTAGGGAAACTTTTTTCAACAAAGTATGTTTTTTGAATTCTTGTTTATATGAGAATGTTATTGTTTTACCTTTACATGTAAATGACTACTTTCTTTGTATAAAATGGTTAACATTATAGCTTTCTATAAAGTGGGAAGTCTTTAGCTCACCACTGTTTTCTTCTAATATATCCCCAGATTTTCCTTCTGCTCTGTTTTTCCTCTTCTTCAGTTGCACCTTAAAAAAATTTTTTTCTTTTAATGTTTACTCTTGAGAGAGAGAGAGAGACAGAGTGTGAGTGAGAGTAGGGCAGAGAGAGACAGAGACACAGAATCTGAAACAGGCTCCATGCTCAGAGCCGTCAGCACAGAGCCTGATGCGGGGTTTGAACCCACGGTCTGCGAGATCATGACCTGAGCTGAAGTCAGACGCTTAATGGACTGAGCCACCCAGTCTCCCTGCCCCTGCCTTTTTTTTTTTTTTAATTTTTCAAAAATGTTTACAGTTACAGTTTTTAAACATCATCCTTTTTCTCGATTCTCCCTTGGTTATCTTACTTTCTCTTTTTATCTTAATCCTTTGTCTTTTTATTTTAAATTCTGAGAGGTATTCTTAAGTTTGCTGTCTACACCACATACTGTCCTTTATTATCTGTAATGTTGATTCTCATTCTGTGACAACATTGTAAGTTTCCTTGAAATCTTTTGTATGACTCACGTCCCTTTTTCTCTCTTTCCTTTGCCCATTCATCTCAATCTTTTCCTATGATGCTCTGATCATTACTTATGGAACCTATTACTTTTGCCCTTTTTTTGAGAATCCTAACCAGGTTTTTAAATTTTTCTTCTGAATTTTGGAATAGCTTATCTTTGGAGGCAGGTTCTTCCCTAGATTCTTCCTCTTGAAATGTTTCTTGTTGTTTAGGTAGGTGTTTCCCTCAGATAAATTCACTGTCTTCCCTCCTATTTTGTGATAAAGGAGAATGCAATCACTGCCTTATATGTTCAGAAAAATGTAATATATCACTCTTCTTTTAATGAAGAGAAAAATATTCCTCCTCTTAGTGTGTATTTTTAGCTATGTGTTAATTGAAATTAATACAACAATATTTTCCTCCAGAAAAAAGCCTTGGCTTTCATGGCCTCGTACCTATCCCGCAGAGATAATTTCTAAAAATGCTTTTATTTGTTACAGAATGTTGCTTAAAAAAACCTTCCTCTATATCTTAGGATAGTTTTATATTTACAGAAAAATTCTGAAGTAGTACAGAGTTCCCATAAACCTCTCACCTGGGTTCTGCTATTATTAACACATTACATTAGCATGGTCCATTTATCATAATTAGTGACCAACACTGTTACATTATTAACTAAAGACCATACTCTATTTATGTTACCTTAATTTGTACCTAATGTAGTTTTTTTCCATTCCAAGATCCCATCCAGGGTACCACATTACATTTAGTCATCAAGCCTCCTTAGACTCCTCTTGGCTGTGACATTTTTTCAGACTTTTGTTGTTTATGATGAGTTTTTGAGGAGTACTGGTGTGATATTTTGTAGAATGTCCCTCAGTTGGGATTTGTCTGATGCTATTCTCTTGATTAGACTGGGTTCATGGGATTTTGACAAGTCACAGGGCTAACATACCATTTTTATCACATCATATCAAGACTGCATACTGTTGGCATGACTTACCACTGTTGACCTTCATTTTGATTACTTGGCTGAAGTTGTGTTTATCAGGTTTCTCCACTGTAAAATTACTGTCCCCTCCCACTTTCTACATTGTGCTCTTTTAGAAGGAACTCACTATGTGTAGCCCACAGCTAAGGAGTGGGGAGTGATGCTTCACTTTCTTGAATGTGGCATATCTACATAAATTATTTGGAATACTTCTGCAAAGGAAATTTGTCTCTGCTCACCTATTTATTTATGTATTTATTTATTCATTCATTCATTCAATAATTCATTTATATCAGCATTGATTCATGAATATTTATTTTATACTTTGGATATAATCCAATGAGACTTCATTTATTTCATTGCTCAAATTGGTCCAGCTTTGGCCATTGGCAGCTTTTCCAGTTGGCTTCTTTGACTTGCCCTCATAATTATGGGCCTATTTATTAATTTTGAGCACTTTCTTATTTACTGGTAGCATAAGATATTACAGGCTCATTTTATGCATTTCCTACCTTCGTCCTAGAATCAGCCATTCTTCTAAAGAGCCCTGTTCTTTTATTGGAGAACGGTATTTGAAACCAAGATTTGGGCATTAGATGTGCTCAATACTACTGAAGTGTCATTACTCCTAGGCCCCCTCAGCTGACAGAGCAACGAGATATGTGTGTGTATACTAATCTGTGTATATACACACATCTGTAAATATCTGTATGTAGCTAGTTGTATCTATGTCAAGCTAAACATGATTCTGATGTCTCCAACTTCAGCTCATCACCATATGAATCATTCTAGCCTCCCCGCATTGCTGTTCTGGAAACTCCCACTCCAGAACATGGTTTTACTTTTAAAATACCATTTTCTTTAAAAAAAAAAAAGTCTTGGTTTTGGGGCGCCTGGGTGGCTCAGTCGGTTGAGCGTCCAACTTCGGCTCAGGTCATGATCTCGTGGTTTGTGGGTTTGAGCCCCGCTTCCGGCTCTGTGCTAATAGCTCAGAGCCTGGAGCCTGCTTTGGATTCTGGGTCTCCCTCTCTCTCTGCCCCTCCCCTGCTTGTGCTCTGTGTCTCAAAAATGAATAAATGTAAAAACACAATTTGAAAAAATAATGTCCTGGTTTTATAAATATGCCTGTTTAGGTGTATACACATTACATGGTTATTGTAGAACGTTTACAAAATTCAACAACGTCTATGGAAGAAAGCCCAAATGTACTATATTCAATCACTGTTAACATTTTACTACACACACACACACACACACACACACTCACACACACACAATTTTATGAGCAAAACTAATTACACGAGATACACTATTTTAAAAAGATGCCTATTTATTTATTTTTGGGAAAGAGAGTGAGAGAGGGGCAGAAAGAGAGGGAGAGAGAGAATCCCAAGCAGTTCCATGGTGTTTTCACCGCAAAGTCCGATGTGGGACTCATTCCCATGAACCAGGAGATCATGACCTGAGCCAAAATCAAGAGTCAGTCACTTAACTGGCTCAGTTATCTTGGTGCCCCTAGATACACCATTTTTTAATCTTTCTTTTCCCACTCAACTATGTATATTGAGCTTTTCTTCCATGTCATAGCTATTCTTAAAGGTCATGAGTTTAATTACCTACAGAATATTATTAACCTTTTGGATATTTACATTTTAATAATTTTTGGTGTTATAAATAATGATAATAAATATTCCTAAACATAAGTCATTATGCACATACCTGATTTTTATTTAGAAAATTTTGTGGAAGTTAAATTACTGGGCCCTAGGGTATGACCATTTTAAGGAGAATGATAAACAATGAAAATTTTTCTTCCAGAAAAGATAGCAACAATTTAGTGTCCTGTCAACATCGTATATGAGCCATTTTCTCTATATCCTTAGCAATACTAGGTATTGGAAAATTTTTTTAAATCATCAATCAGTTAATAAATTAATTGCTGTATGTTTTTTACATTGAATTTCTTGTATTACAAGTGTGTTTGGATAGTTTCTTTTTCCTAAGTTAATTTCCCATTATATATGTTCATTTCTCTATTGCCTATTAATATTTTGCCCATTTTTTAGTTAAATTAATTAATTAATTAATTAATTTATATAGAGAGACCGCATGTGTGCATGTACATGCAAGCTGGGGAGGGGCAGAGGGAGAGAGGTAATCTTAGGCAGGCTCCATGCCTAGTGCTAAACTTGACGTGGGGCTTGATCTCATGACTGTGAGATCACGACCTGAGCTGAAATGAAGAGTGTGACATTTAACCAACTGAGCCACCCAGGAACCCCTCCCCCCCTTTTTTTTATTGTTTCAAAGTAACATTGTAATGTATATTCAATATTCAAAGTAATTCAAAATTATTTATTCAAAATAAAGTTTATTCAATGTAGAAAACTTTAAAAACAAGGAAAATACAAAGACATAAATTACCCATGATCTCATCACTCATTGTGATTTCATTGTGATTATTTTCGTTTAAATGTGTCTATTTACATACCAGAAATCAGTATTTTACATTTTACGTATGGTCAATGAGTACAATGATATGTTGGACTCCTTTTGTAGTCTTTATTAATCACTTAGTGTCATATCATTCATATTTCCTCAGCCAACACACAATGTCCTTTTCTACTTAAAGGGAAAGACCTCTTGGGAATGAGTTTCCATGCATCTATGTGTCTTTTCTGCAACCTTCCTTCATCAAGAAGTCCGACTCCATTCAACAGGTTGATATAGACCCAAATCCGGATCATCTATTTCCATGGCCCCATTCTCCATGCCACAGGATTTCTACAGGATTAGCCTTCACCCTACCTCTTGAAATTTTGAGCCATTGCATTCCCGTGTGCTGCTGCTGTTGCTGCTACTTTCCTAGCCTTGGGGCAGGAGATAGGAGGGATGGCCACTTTCTGCTTTATCACTACATTCCGATCACAGACACAGGCTTGTCTCTGAATTTTTCATAGCCCAACTAAGTTACTGCTGTAACATTTCACAAAACCTGTGTAAAGACCTTGCAATGAAAGAAGATAAATTAAACACAGAGAAAATTGAAGTCAGTTATTGGGCTAATCCTTGAGACCACGGACAAGTTCCTTCCTCTGAGTCCCCAGCTGACACTGCCAGGGCCACTTCCTTGTCTGGGTAATTCTGGTCGTGGTTCAGCTCATTTGCCTCCATTCTCAATGGCTTCCTAAGATGCCTTTCTCGTTCACGGAGCCTCACGTTCCCTCCCCACTGAAAGTACTCTTTGTCATCTCCAGATTGAGTCTCTGCCGTGATGATTGACAGTTGCAGCAGCCACTCCTCTCAGAAATGGAAATGAACCTAATGTTCTGCCCGTAGTGATGGGGCTTGTTTTTGGACACCTTCTCTCCCAACATTGTAATGATTAGTAACTTTCTGAGGCAGGTTATTCAGTACAAAATTAAAATCCCCCTATAGCCTAGCCAGAATTTTAAAAGACATAGGCGTAAACCTAATCAGGCATAAAGCTATTTGTAACTTCAAAAGGCTGCAAAAATTCATCGACAGGATGAATAGCTCTTGCACGACCACATCATGGAGCATTATGCAGCTGTAAAAAGAAGAATTCCAAATAATATTGAAGAAGATATCCAAGGTATAATGTTTAGTGAGAAAAGCAAGGTAGAGAAAAATGTGCATAGTATACAGCATTTATCTAGGAAATGACGATATATGAATGTATGTGCAGATTTGTTTATATTAAAAATTCAATAATAACCCATGAAATAAAATGGTTAGCTACAAGGGGAGGCAGGAAACAGAGTGGAGAAAAAAATGGTAGGAGCTAGACTTCCCTCAATATATCTTGTTTGTAGATTTAACTCTGGAACCATGTAAATATTTGCACAATTAAAAAAATTAAATAAAAATACAAATATTGTCCCTAAAAATCAAAATCAAAAAGGAAACATAGAACAAATGAATGTAAATGTGTAGTGAGTTGGTGACTTAACCAAGAAGTTATTTCAAGTGACTCTAAAACGAAGTAAAGTGGGGCACCTGGGTGGCTCAGTCGGTTAAGCGTCCGACTTCAGCTCAGGTCATGATCTCACAGTCTGTGAGTTCAAGCCCTGCGATGGGCTCTGTGCTGACAGCTCAGAGCCTGGAGCCTGCTTCAGATTCTGTCTCTCCCCCTCTCCTGCTCATGCTCTGTCTCTCTCTGTCTCAAAAGTAAACAAAAACATTAAAAAAAATTTTTGAAACAAAGTAAAGTGACTGGATATCCCTTGTGGCATATACCCTAAGGGCTAAAAGACCTACAAAAAATTTCTAACTTTGTCCATTGAAAAGGCCCCCAAATGATGACCTATCTATAAGCACAAGTTGGTGTTCACTTTATGGTAACCTAATGCCATTTCTCAGTAAAAAGAACAAGGGATCATTGGTGAAATGGTGGATTCCAGGTCTGGTGCAGGAAGTGGTTAAGATGTCTGAGCATCTTCTCAAACCAGAAAGCAAGGATGTGTTTAATGTCTCAAGAACCAACTGGAAGAGCCTCCTCCCAACTGCAAGAGGCTCCTCCCAGCCAAAATAGGACCAATTCGAGCCATAAGAAGAGGAACATTGGGGTGAAACATACTAAACATGTTAAAATTCATGGGTTCATAAAGACACTGAAACAAATGTATCCTGATTCTTTGGAGACTTTGGAGAACCAACTCGTGATTTGGAAGACTGATAAATAAAAGGAACGAATGAAGCTTTTAGCCAGCCTTTCCTGTACAAAAATATCTTAGGACAACCAAGGAGTTGATCAGGAAAGAGTTCATGGCATTATCCAATTGATAAATAAGGAAGACATGATAGATAACACCATTTTTCAACCCCAATGAAATGAATCTAGCCAAGAGTCATCGGTGGCAGCTAAAATCACAGAAGATAAACAGACATATTCCTTATGGCAAGTGCACAACACCAGCTATGAAGCACTCTTGCCCCCAAAACAAACCCAGATTAGATCTAGCTACCCACATGTAGGAACTACTGGGGAAAGAAGTACATGCTAAGTGACACTACTGACAAATGATCTAGTTTCTCTAACAGCACCAACAACAAACTTATAAGGAAAATAAAAAGGAAAGAGATACCTAAAGTTTAACAAAATTTTAAGAGGCATAGCAAGCACGTGCATGTGTAGACGTTTGGATGCTGATTTATACAAACCAATTGTCAAAAAGTATTTATGGGACAACAGGGGAAATTTGCACATTGACTGAATATTTGATATGAAGGGATTAGTGTTAATTTAGGTGTGGTGGTGGTATTGTGGTTACATTTCGAACATTTAGAGATACATATGGACACATTTTCAGAAGAAATGAGAGGATGTCTGAGAGTTGCTTTAAAATAATCTAGCCTGAGGGGTGAGGGAATGGGGTGATAGAGATGGAAGCAGAATGGCCTTGGACTGTTGTTTTTGTACCTGGGTAATGGGTACATGTCAGTTCACTACATTGTTCTTTTTCTTTTGCATAGATTTGGAATTTTCATATTCTAAAACAATAAAAAAAGAAGAGAAAAATGAGAAGGAGAAGGAAGGGGAGGAGAAATTTTCCTGTAGGGCTTCACCAGTACATTTGGTTGTGTTTCCTTGGGTTTCCTTGTGTTCCAGAGGCTTGTGGTGGCAAAGGGCCCACTCAGGTCCTGTGCAGGGGGCTCTGGGCCTCTATTCTGGGCTCCTCTGAGGGAACTTTATGAATGAGAACATGCACACTCCCCTCCCAAGATGTAAGAGCAATGCAGGTTAAATGTATTTAGTTAAAAGAAAACATTTCTGTACAATCTTCAAAGATGCATTTTTACCTATAACAAAGATAGGTTTTACATGATTCTGTAGAACTATAATTCTCAATGTGTGGTCCAGTCAACCTTGGGGCCACTGAAACCATTTCAGGAATCCATATGGTCAAAACATTTTTTTAATAATACTAAGATATTTTTGCCTTTTTCACTCAATCTCTCACAGGGTACTGGAGAGTTTTCTAGAAGTTACATGATTCTAGATAAGTTGATTGCTCTGGCAGCTAACAGAGTGCGAGCTTGTGTGTTATTTTTATGTGCGTGAATTCCTGTGTTTTAAAATTTTTTCAGCTTAACAAGTCCAAATTCCTTCTTCTTACAAAACACACACACACACACACACACACACACACACACACCTAAAAATTTGATATTGTTTCCTTCCTAGAATCCACTCATCTCCCACCCTAAGATTTCTTAGTTAAGACTCCGGATCAAATACTTGGGTTTTCTTTCTCCTGCGATGGTCTCTGCAAAAAATCTTTCCCCCAGTACACATTGCCCACAGGGAGTCTGGGCTACTTTAGGCCACAGAAGCTCTACCTGCCCCTTGTAAAGCATGTCCCTTGGGTCATGGCCTTTTCTTCTTGCAACGATTAAGATAGGGGACCAATGGTTCTTACCTTGTTGAAATGATAAAATGATACAACATGCATATATTAACTGAGTTCTGCCTGTAGTGACTAAAAGGAATGGCAGGTTCACTTTCTTATCAGAAATCACTGGACATCATGAATAGCTCAACACATTTTCCCTTCTTTTAAGGTCAAAGAATATCTTGGTTGGGTTTTCCAGAAGGTCTTTTTTTTTTTTCTCTCTCCCTTTTCCCCTCTTTTCCCAGCCCCCCTCCCAGCCCCAGTAACCTGTGGTCTTCCCCCCCATCCCCCGCTCAGTTCTCACCCCAGATTCACCCTCTCTTCTTAATGTCTTCAAGGTTCTGAAAATTGATCCTGTTGCCAACCTCCTGATACAACAGCAGGTCCATACAGCATGAGTAAGGAAGCAAGAAAGAAGTGAAGGAAACAGGATGGTCATGCAGCCCAAGGTAGTTGCTCAAGAGTGGTTAGCCTTCCTTACTGACTGCCCCATTTCCAGAGTCCTAACTCCATCAATTTTTATTCCAATCCATTGACCAACACCTTGGTTTTTATCCTCTCCATTGCAGCCCCCCTGTTATCACTCCCTTTCCCCTCTCTTCTTCCATTGAACACACCTGGCTAATTCCAACCTTGGTTAAACCCAACACCCAGCTTGGCCCTGAACAACTAATGTGACTGGATAAACCACCACCATGTTTACTAGTTGGTTAACTTATTAATACAAATATCCAGTGGGTCTTCAGTACCTTCCCACAATGCCACTCTATTTTCCTAGTCAATCCTACTCTTCTCTCTGACTCGACTTCTCATATTTTTATTAAATGTTTATTTTTGAGAGAGCAAGTGAGCAGGGGAGGCACAGAGAGAGAGGCAGACAAAGAATCCCAAGCAGGCTCCACTCTTTCAGCAGAGCCTGATGGGGGGGAGGGGAGGCTCCATCCTATCATGACCTGAGCTGAAATCAAGAGTTGGACACTTAACTGACTGAGCCACCCAGGTGCCCTGACTTCTTATAGTTTTAGATCTGTCCTCAAACATCAAATACTAGAAACACCATACATTTATTGTCTAAATATGGGTACCTTTGGGAGTGAAAGGGGATACTATTAATAGATTTGGGAGACAACAGACTAAACCAATGTTGTTCCAGGCAAATCACATTCCCCTATCTGATACTTTCCTTTCCCTTCACTTTCATCTGGTGATTTCATGGCTTATCTCATGGAGAATACAGAAATAAGAGAAATGGGTTCCAAACCTGCCAACAGCTTCATCTACATCCGTGTGCTTGGACTTCCTTGTTCTTTTGGTGGATGGTATATTAGTTTCCCGTGGCTACCAGAATAGCTTACTAGAAACTTGGTGGCTAAAAACAACAAAAATGTATTCTCTCACAGCTCTGGGGGTTAGAAGCCTGAAATCAAGGTCTTGGCAAGGCCACCTTGGTGGTTGTTTGCAATCCTTGGCATTCCTTGGCTATACACACATTGTTTCAATCTCTGTTCGCATCGTCGCATGGCATTCTCTTGATGTGTTTCAGTCTCTATTTTCTCGTCTTATAAGGACACTAGTTATTGGATTAGGGACAAGCTGAATGTTATATGATCTCATCTGAGCTAACTACATCTACAAGCAAGGTCACATTCTAGGTTTCCGGGTGGACATGCATTTTAGGGGACACTATTCAACCCACTACAGAGGGACTCCCGCTTCCAACCCCTCCACTTTGGCCTTCTGCATCTCTTCCCCATTGGCCTTTTCAAAGACTCTGTTCCAGCATTGCTCTCTTCTTCCTGTTGCATGACCATTTCCTCCTGTTTAGTGCGTCATTCCTATCATTGCTCAGACGTGCTGTCATATTGTCTATATTAAAAACCCTTCCCACATGTAGTGTTCCCCTCCATCTACTGACCCACTTCTCTGCTCTTTATAGCAAAGGGCCTTGAGTCACCTGTGCTCACCATCTGCACCTCCTTTCTGCCCAAATTCCCTCCAACTCGCTTTAATTTACACTTCAACTTCACTGCTCCACTAAACCTCGTCCCATCAGGGTCACCTGAGATTTCCATGTTGCCAAGTCGTATGGTCAGTGCTCTTTTCACCCAAACTCTCACTGACATTTAATGATCAGCCCTCTGTCTCTCACTTGGATTTGGGACACAGCACTCTCTTGCTTCCTTCCTGTTTCAGTCCCCTCATTCTCAAACTTCTTTGCTGGCTCCTCACCTTCTTCTTCCTGGTCTTTAATGCTAAATGGCTTTAGGCCCTCTTCTCTTTTGGGTCTTCGCCCAGTCCGTCAGTGACCATAATTTGTCCCTTTGCTTGCCATTGGTATGCTGACCACTCCTACCACATGTCCAGTCTGAGTTTCTGACTTACATGCTGAATATTCCTTCATCTTCATTTGCATACCTAATTCACATCTCAAAATTAACATGTCCTAGGAATAAACCGTTGATTTCCCCTCTCCCACGGTTTATACCACCTACAAAATGCACCCCCCCATTTACCCCATTTCAGTAAATGGAACCTCCATTCATCTAGCCTCTCAGACCAAAAATTGAGGATTCTTTTACTTCTATACATATATCCCCGTGTTCCCTCAATCCAACCACTCCACCCCCCCACCCCCATCTTGATGCCATACTTCTTAAGCCATGACACTAGGATCTTACATCTGGACTTCTGTAATGCTGTCCAGCATCCCTCTTGTCCCTCTCCATTCCATTGTTTACCCAGGAGCCAATCCTATCATGCCATTCTCTTGTCCACTCCCCTCACTGACCTCTCATTTCACTTAGAGTGGAATCCAAATTCTTTGCCTACAAGTCCCAACATATACCTGGACCTTGGTTAGCTCTCTGGCTTACTTCTTCCTGAGTTCCCTCCTCTTCACCTATATTGGCTTAATTGCGGGACCTCGAACATACCAAGCTTCTTCAGCCTCAGGGGTTTGTCTTTGCTATTTTCTCCCTCTGACATTCTCTGCCCTCTGATTTGATTTGTGTTCTCTCTCACTTTGTTCAGGTTTCAGCTCAAATGTCACCACTTTAGTGAGGTCTTGCCTAACTACCTTATCTAAACCAATTCCCCCTCCTGGTCCCTGTATGCACCCATCTCAGTTCCTCTCTGTCATCTTACTTAGCTTTATTTTTCTTCGTACGTCATATCAATACCTGAAATAATATTATATGTGCATTTTGCTTTCTTGTCTGTTTCCTCACTGTACTGTAAACATCGTGAGGGCAAGGCGTAATTTGTATTGTTCAGTGGGAATCATACCTAGCATGTTGTACTGGATAAGTATGACTTTACTTCAATTATTCTTAGTATTGAAGTAAAACATTTTTCAATTAATGCTAAAAATAAAGTTTAATTAGTAACAAGAGCTTCTGTATGGCTTGAGAAAAATATTCCTTTTGAAGGTTTTGATTTAATGACTTTCTATAGGAATCTTGAACATTCAAGGATATTAGTGATACATATCAAGTTTGAAACTGGCATTGGTAGGTTTTTTAAAAGGTAATTTATTATTCTTTAAAATGTTTATTTATTTTGAGAGGGAGAGGAGAGAGTGAGAATGTGTGTGTGCGCAAGCAGGTGTGAGCGGGGGGAAGGGCAGAGAGAGATGGAGAGAGAGAATCCCAAGCAGGGTGACCTGATCTGAAATCAAGAGTCGAATGCTTAACTGACTGAGCCATCCAGGCACCCCAGGTATTAGTAGTTTTAACAGTAATTATAACAAACACCATCATTCAGCCCGTATTTTAGTGGTATGAGCTTTGCATGGATTATCTTATCTAATTCTTAAAACAGCTCTATGGGGTATTTATCACTTCAATTTACAGGTGTGGTGGGGCGATTTAAAAATATGCCTACAAATTCTTTGATAGCCCTCCCTTTAAAAGGTGGGGGCCAGTTTGCCTCCTCTTGTGTTGGGGCTAGGCATAGTGGCTTAGTTCTAAAGAATAAAATAAAATATGCTGGAAGTGACAGTGCTTAGCTTCTAAGATTAGATGCCCAAAGCCATTGTGACTTCCTCCTTGTACTTTCTCTGGGATCACCCAATGTAGGTCTTAGTTTTCTCATCTTTAACACGAGTGGTGTGGACCCGACATCCGTAGTCGTACAGTCTGACGTGCTACAGATCGCCTCTGCATCAAACAAGGTTAGCATGGACCAACACGTCAGCTTAATTAGGGGCTCTGTTCTAGGTAGACCTGAAGCTTTGGCAGTTTTGCTCTATTTTGTTGGGTTTTGGGGACTAGATGAAAGGGTGTGAGGGTACTCAAGCAACGCTGTGACGAGATCTGCATGGTTAGGAGTTGAAGCTCCTTTGTGTGGGCACCATCTTGGAAGTAGAGCCTCCAGATTCAGTCGAGCCTTCAAATAACTGCAGTCCTAGCCAACATTTTGACTGGAACCCAGAAGAGACTATAAGTCAGAAATTGGTGATTTCTGAAGCTGTTCCTGAATCTCCAACACACAGACACTGTGAGATAAGAAAAACCTTTTGTTTTAAGCCACTAGGTTTTGGGGGTAGTTGATTGTGCAGCAAAAAATAACAAATACATTTGGAAATGGAAAGACAGAATGGTTAAGTCAAGAACCTCACAGCATCTAGCCAGTAGTGGTGATGCAAGAACTCAAACCCAGGCCTTCTGACTCTATGGTCTACATGTTAAACCACCATACTATACAGGCAGTCAAGATTCATGTCTCATGTCATTGTCACCCTGTAATCCGCTGTCAGGGCAGTGAAAACAATCCGTCCTTGGCTATTAAACTGGCTGGTCTTGCTCCATCGCAAGGTCGTGTTCTAGGCTGCCACTGACCTTGCTTCTACGTCCTCATTCTGCCCCAGGTTTGTTCCTCCAGATAGTGGATGTCTATCTTCCCACTATGCTTTCTCCTATTCCTTTGGGCTTCTGCTCATCCCCACTTCCAATCATGTAATTCCAGTAAAGCTGCCAATCATTGTACTCTGCTTGCCCCCTAGGTGGGTGTGTGAGTTAAGCTGGCCAATCACAGAGTACTTTCAGTGACTGACTACAGTAATTGGGCCAAAACAAGAGCATATGATCTACAATCAGCCAAGCAGAGCCTTTGCCTAGGAATTTTATGTGTTATGTTATGTTATGTTATGTTATGTTATGTTATGTTATATCCTGTGAGATCTTGAATCCAGCCAACCCCAAGAGCAATTTTATCCTTTTGTAATCTGTGTGAGTCAATAAATTCTTTGTTTTAAATCAGTTTGAGTTGAGTTTTATCACTTGTCCCTGAGTTATGAGTAGCACGAAGAGCTTATCCCAGTTTTTGGAATATTGTAGGTATCTTCCCTTCTCCATGAGCAACAGTGGGTCCATGTCATCTGAAGAACCTGGAGCAGAACTTTCCATTGGTTGGGTCAACCTTCCCACAGAAGATGAGGAACCTTCCCTTCATCCTTCAGGAAGCATCTGGCTTTTCTGGAGGCCAGCAATGGTCTGGAGGCAAGCTCAAAATAGAACAATGTTATGACGGATGGGTCGCTCAGTCACTCAGTTTAAAACCTTAGTCATCTCTGTATCCTTTCTTTCCTTAGTTGCTGACCCCTCCCCCAACTCCCAACACATACACACACGTACACACACATCCTGTTAGTCATCAAGTCCCGTTGATTTGGATCAAATGCTTTATGGAAGTAAGTGGAATAACCATAATGAAAGTTGGTGGCTGGTGAGGTTCTTCCTTGCAAGTCCAGTTTTCTTCATTTCTATTGCCACCACCGTGGACGACGGCAATCGGTCTCCCTGCCTCTAACCTCAACCTCTGCAGTCCATTTCTCATATTTCTTCCAGAATTTGTCTTCTAAAGCACCCTTTTGATTGCCACATGTTTTTGATGGATTTGCAAGTCTTCACCAGTTTTCCACTGCTGACTTGCTAAATTGCAAACCTCTTAGCTTGGCATCCAAGACTCTCCATGACTGACCTGCATTTGCTATCCAATGTCCTATGACCTCCACGGATCAATCTTCTAGTTTTCTAGCACCCCTCCCATTGTGGCACTGCCTACCACCTACTCGTACCTCTTTCCCAAATTAAAACACTGTCCTTCCTTTCCTATGAGTCTTCAAGATGCATTTCAATTCTACCTCTTTCATCAGCTATCCCCTGAGCATGCCAATCCACAGTGAATATCCTCTTCTGTGAACTCTGTAACAATTGCTGTCTAGACAAGGGTTTTTCAAAGTGTGCTCACATTCCCAGGGAGCATTTGGCCAGCACAAGTCAAGTTTTTGGTGTTTTTATAAAACTACTGATTATATATTCAAATTTGGCTGAGCAGATTATTTCCAAACCCAGTTTCTTTCTTGTCTTCTACTTCCAAATTACATCCTCATGCTATGGTGGCACGTTCATTCCCAAGTACAAATTAAGGATCATTAAAATTTGTTTTGTGACCTACAGATTGAGAGCTATTTATTATTGTTATTTAAAACCATAACCATTGGGAAAATAGTATGAAAAGGGGAGAGAATTGCTATAACTATTTCTACAGTTTTTAAACCAAATACACTTTGTTATTTCCACACACTCACCCTTCTCCCCCCCTCCCCCACTGTTTTAATATGGGATTTTAACTAGAAATTGGTATAAAATCTGTTGTATTGGCATAGCCTGACAAACATTCATTGTGTGCTCACTCTCTGCCAGGAATAGTGATAGATGCTTGTGATACAAAGATAAACAAGCCCCTGCAGGAAGAGGAAGAGTTTTCCAGATGGATTCCATGTGGAAGGACGTTCTAGGCAGAGGGAACAGCATATGCAAACTCACGTATCCTAGAATGAGCCAGACGTGAAAACTTTGTGGTTCAGATTCTAAGAAATTTTTTTTGAAATGAAAAATTTGATGTCCTTTAAAAGTCTGACAGCTTCTAGATTAAACCTTTTCTCTTTGTCACACATTCTCCTTCACCATCTTTCCACAAGGGCAGTTCAGGGTCCAGATTCAGACACGAATAACCTTTATTGAGTTCTGCTGCTATATGCCATTTCTTATACACATAGATCCCCTATTTAATTCTGACATCACTTTAGGTGTTTATCACCATTTCCCATTTAGAGATGAGTATAGCGACATGTCCAAAGTCTCATACAGAGGAAATGAAGGAGGAAGGATGTGAATTACGTCCATTTCTCATCTGGGGAAAGTAACCAACTGGGCATTTTGGGGGCTGGGATGTGGAAGACCTTTCTTCCGAGTTCAGAACCGCCTGTCTTCCCAGGTTCCGAGTTAACATATCTCTTATAGAGAGAAGTCTTTAAACAGAAGGGAGACCATTTATCCAGGATCTTGGTAGGAAGAGACGACTTGATTAAGGAGTTTGGACTTCCGGGAGCTTCTTCAATACCTCGAGCTGGAGCCTGGCACATAGTAGGAACTCCTCTGTGTGGCACGACTGAATCCTCCTCACGTCTGTGAGGCTAGTTTCTCCTTTTGGATTCAAAGTCCCTTGAGGGCAGGGTCCCGGTTGAGCCTGTCTACGGACACCCGTGTAGTTGGGTAGACTGGAAAATGTTTGTTGAGTAGTGGATGAGTGAATGAATGGGGGGAGGCGGCTGTTGAAGGGAGGCCACGCCTGGCTCTAAAGACTTTCCAGGGTTTATGGGGTGCTGTCTTGGCGCCTCTGCATGGGCCATGTCGTCCCTCCTCCCTGGGGCCTCCACGTCTTACAAACCAGAATGGAGGGAGGGGCTATGTAGCCGGGGAGGGGCTGCAGAGCCCCAGAGGGGCCAGGTCTCCCGGGGTGGCGCCCACTCCCTCCCTGGGTTGGGGGGTGGTAGGTGGGGGGGGGGGGGGGGGGGGGGGGGGGGGGGGGGGGGGGGGGGGGGGTGGGGTAAGAGGTGAGGCCCTCGGTCGGCTGAGCCCAGCTGGGGCCCCTTCCCTGCGACCGGCCACCGCTGCTCTCTACCTGCCTCCCCGGCCGCCCCTTCGCGGCCCCGGGGCCGGGTGCGCCCGGCGGGCACCTGGCCGATCACCCCCGGGGGGAGCCCCGCCGCCGCCTCCGGAGCCGGCCCGGGGCGGCGGGGCGGGCCCTGGCGCTCCCGGACTCCGGGACCGGTCCCCCGGGGCGCGGCCGGGCAGCCGCCCCCGCCCCCCCCTCCCCGGGGGCCG
>NW_026057589.1:18495620-18528754 GCF_023721935.1 Panthera uncia | reverse complement strand
CTTTCTCTTTCTCTCGCACACACACTCTCTTACTCCATCTACTTTGCGGCCTTGGAGGGGAAGGAGGAAGCCGGGCGGAGCCGGGGCGGGGGAGGTAGCGGTCCCGGGGAGGTGTTTCTCGCCCGACGAGCCGCCTCGAGTGCAGAAAGTACAGGTAAAAGTCGGCGCCGGACGTGCCGGGAATGCCGGGGGCCGCGCGGCGGCCGGCGAGGGTGCGGGGCGGGGGGTGCGCGGCCCGGGCTGGGCCGGGGGCGCGGGAGAGGAGGGGGGCGGGCGTGGGAGCGGAGCCCGGCCGCGGCCAGGCGGGGTCCGGGGGGCTGGGGGGAGACTGCGTGGGGGTGGGGGCGGCCGGGTGGGGGTACGGGGGACACCCGCCAAACCGCTCCCCGGGGCCACCAGGTCGTCTCCCCCCTCCCCCCACCTGCTGCCCCCGCCACGGGCTGGGAAGCCCTCCAGGCCGGGGCGTGGGGGCGGTCCTTGCGGGTGTCGTGCACGCCGGGGGCGAGAGGGGGCGCTGCAGAGGGCCCTGTGTGGAAGGGAAGAGAACATGGAAGTCAGAGGTGGGTGGTAACATGTTGCTGGAGGACGTGGGATGTGAGCCGTGCTCTCGACACTCTGCGTCACCCTCAGTGGATACCTGTCTCCGGGTCCACCCAGGTCCACACAGGTAGTGGCCATCCTGGGAGACTTTGAAAGCGTCTCAAAAGTGGTCAAGGAAGACGTTAGTCTGGCATCTGTGAAACAACGGAGGAATAGCCGTGGCCTCCGGGAGCTGGGTTGTAGCTGGCCCTGGACACAGCTGTTCCAGCTTTTGGGTTCCCGACGAGTGGACAGAAGGAGAAATGAGCCCCACACCCCGGGGAGAATGCGTTCAAAACGGTGTTGGCCCCAACCAAGATGGGTGTCAGAATAAGGAAGTTAAGAGGCCAGACGTCTTCAACCAGAAGGTCTAGTGATCCTCCAAGAAACCAGCGTCACCGCTCAGCCTGGACCTATGCTACCTGCACACGAATCTGTGAACCCTAGCCCTGCTTCTCAGGGCTCCTGACTAAATCGAGACGAGCACCCCAAAAGGGTGAAATTAACCTAGTGGGTAAGAAACTGCAGAAGTGATTCACCCATGAGAGACTGTAGGGGTGATTCACCTACCATGAGCTTTTCCCCCTGGGCCCTCTGGGCGGCTGAAGCTTTTCGGAGGGCAGATTTGCTGGCTGCGGTGGGAGAAGAACAGAGAACAGGCAAATTAGCTCTTGGCGTCCTGTGTGACCAGGGTCTTTGGAAGATTGTGGACTTGGTGAGGCCCAGTCATGGACCACCAGCCAGTGGGCTCCGATGGGACAGATGGGTGACCTTGGAAGTCTTTGAAAGAACCTCTGCAAATTGACCTCTTCTTAGCCCTATTGCCTTCCTCATCCTTTTGCTGATAAGGAGGGTGAAGTTGGGTAGAAACCTGGTGAAGAACTTTGGCAGATCAAGGCCAGTGCGTGGTGCAAGCACTTTGGTCTGTTTCAAGATGGCGGAGCAATTTCTGAAACCAAAAGTTGAAGCACAGCAGAATGGGAGGTCTGATTGGACTTTCCTGAGTATCAGCAGCACTGTTAGGATATTGGTCAAGAGTCGATACTGTTCAGGGGCAAAACTCGACTCCTTAGGAGCATGGATTTTTCTGTCCATTGATACTGAGTCAACCTAGAGATGCTCCCATTGCCTGAGTGCATCCTGAAGGTGTTAAGAGGATGTATGATGAGCTGTCAGTATTTCTCCATTTAAAGTTTGGAACTTATGAACCTTCTGGGGATAATTTCTTGTTTAATGTTCACTTGAAACTATCCTCCTTAACGCTGGTAATCATAGTCGGTTAAGGGGAGTTTTCACACTGGCCTTGGAACTGTGTTAGCACCTCAAGAGTTCTTACTGGAGAACAGGACAATAATAATCATTACCTCGGTGACAGTAGGTAATTGTACTAGATGTAAAATAGTTTTCCCATAGCTGATTATTGGCATCATCGTTACTAAAAGGGCTAAATTGCATTACAAGGGTATAACCAGTGTCAACATTTTCGTAGTCTGTGTCTGTGTTATATAACCTATACTGAAGAATTTAATTTGTTGTCCAAATTTAGCTTGAAAAACAATTAAGTGCTGGGAGCTGTACATTTCTAGCGTATATATTTCTAACTGTACATTGTTGTGTGTGTGAAAAATAGGATGTTGATTTGAGGACAGATCTTGGAATACGTAGTACGTTGATTGACCTTGAGAGAAAAAAAAGAAGAAAACTGATCTTATTCTCATTTATGGTATTACATTAATTGACTATTATATTCAAGTATATATAAAATGGCTTCTTGTAACCTCTAAGAAACCGCATCTTGAGTGGGCTGAGAACTATTATATTTGTAATTGATGCACTGTACCTGTGTGTCTACTGACATTATCCTTGACCTTTTGTAGTGAAGATGTGATTTGGATTGTAGAGATTCTTCATATTCTCTTTGGTGCTTCAGATAATTTAAAGAGTAAACCCTCCTCAGATAGAATTTTTTTTTTTTTTACGGAATAGGTACAGAAAATGAAAAAATGTATGTAAGGCACTCTTCATAATGAGGAAATACAGAGTCAAGCTCACTTTCCAAAATTTTGGACCTTGACAGATGGTTCCACTTTGTTTCCCCTGTAGAAGACTTCTCATCTCACCAGAAGGTGTATTGTAGCCATCGCCTATAGAAAGGTGATCTTAAACGTTGGTTGATCTTCTTAGAGTCAGGTATCTGGCTACAAAATGAAATGCTAATCCTGATGCTTAGGTCTACATTCTGCTAAATATGACGGTCATAAAGTGGCAGTCTGTTAACAGGTTTGGGCTATCTATTTTTTTTGTTTTGTTTTTTTGTGGGTTTTTTTTTTTTTTTTTTTTGCCTCCACAGTAGATAAGAAAAATGGATTTGAGTACCTTTAGATGGTACATGTGATCTCTAGTTTATCATTGGCCCAATGCTCCCTGGTACCGCGTACCCATTCTGCTTCACTCGTATATTACTTACCTGGCTCCAGCAGGCATTAGAGTTTGCAACCCCAGAAATTTAGTTAATCTATTCGCTAAATGTTTGGGTATCAGGAAGACATAGGGAATTAGGAACCTGGTTCTCTTGTCTTGTCCCTCTCTGTGTCGCTAGCTCCTTGCACATTCAAATACTTGTTGACAGAGTCAGTGAACAGAAGACCGAATTAAGCGTGGATAAAGTACCTTGGCTGACCTTTCTTATCCTCATATTGAGTGTTACCTTCTGTTCTCTTTTCTTCCCCAGCTTGTGATCTCTCAGTGGTGGCAACACCATGTGTATGGGTAGCTCTTAGTTCTCCCTGGAAGGAAGTGTGGCTGAGTCTCTTTCCCGAGAGCCAGTCTGTTATTCATTAGAAGGATTGATCGCATCTAAGCTTCGACCATGTGGCTTTCCATGTGGCTGTTGGGTGGTGTTTTACACCCCCTCCCTTGTGATTAGCTGACAGTTGTGGAGGCGGTCTCTCTCTACTTCTTGGGCAAAATTGTTCAAAGAGAATGCTGTCTATCTGTAGACAAAGTCAGTTGTGGCCAAGATGAACTTGACAGTGATAGTTCCTTTTGGGTTTGTCAACATTCAGTTTATGTATGCATCCCAAGGTTCTATCCTAAAAGCAGGAAATGTGCCCTATGTCTTGTTTTTGGGTGGGGGTGTTGATAGGCATGCATGCACCCATCCATATCCAATACATACGTGTGTGTGATTATGTGTATGTTTGTGTGCATGTAAATACTGCATTTCATTCCAAATAAGATAAATAATAATAATAATAATAGGTTAATTTTAGTTTTGTTGAAAGAAATTTACTTCTGTTAAAAATCAACTCTGCAAGAGTGATGACCATGGGCATTTCTGCCCTCGTGTTCTGCAAAATCACACACTAAAAATATGGGAAGATACGGGCTTATTGGGAAAACAGGATTGAGGCAGACTGCTGAAAACTTATGGAACTTTGTAACCGGAAACAAAACCAGAAGTGGCTCTAATAAAAATACAGCTTGGTTAAATCTCCACCTGGCTGGTGTTTGCCCTCAACAGGTCAGTCTATCCTTCACAGCATTCAGACTGGGTTTGTACCTCCCTTCTCTCTGTAGGTCGCCGAGGGCATTTGCTTCTAAAAGACACCATTTTCATCAAAATTAAATCCTCCCCAGAGCATAGCCCTCGTCATTCATCTCTATCGGGAGAAATGTTTTCATAGCTTCTTCATCTGTAACTTCTAGCTTTGCCTGGCAGGTTAACATAGTGGAAATCATAGTGGTTCTTAAAGCCACAGTCTGCTACCACTCATATTAAAGGAAGGCACTGGAATGCATTTCCAGCTTTGTTCTATGATCTTCATACATCATTCAGTCTTTCTTTTTCTCTGTGACAGGGCTTTCCTATGATTGCTTCAGAATATTAACAAGCTAGGAAAAAGAACACAAGAGTCAACCCAACTTACTTGTTATACTGACATCGTTTCCCTATTTACCAATCATACCTGAGGCCATTCCTGTCAAATGTGTAATAGCAGAATAGATGATCAGTGATACAACTTCTCAAATCTCTGTACCAGTGTTAGAAGGGACAGATCTCTGCAAAGAAAATTTATCGGTTCAGTTGAATCGATTCACCTGGTGAATATTGAATGGAAGTATGATTCTCCCATCTTTTGAAAGTTATTTCAAATTGTCGTCTTTGGGCAGATACCAGCTTATTTTCAGGTAGACTTCTATGTCAAGTCATTCTTCATTGCATAAGATCATTTCTTCAGGGGATTAAACTGTCCTTGAAAGGAGTTTAGATAGCTCCTTGCTAAGGAATGGTTCAGGCATGGTAGTTTTCAAAGATCTGACGTATTAGAGACACACATTTAGAGTCCAAAGTTATAGGTCTTTCCTCATCTCTTGGATGGTGAAGACAGGAATAGATGTGGCTGAATTCGTAGCACAGTCTTTCATTTGTTCTTTTTACATTCGTAGAACACCAAATATATGGCACGCACTAGGGAAATGGTGAGATTGTGTTCTCCAGAAGTCTGTGGTCTCGTGGAGATATAGTTAAGAAAATGGGCAGTTTACAGGGCAATGGGGAAAGCGTTAATACGGGGGAAGATGGGGTTCTGTGGGAGCACAGAAGGCTTCTTAAAAGATGTGGTGGCTACGGAGGAGTAGAAGTTAGGAAATGAATGGTACCCACCCCTCATCCCTTCAAATTGAGGGAAAGGCAGGAGTTGAGGGATAACTCTTTGGTTTTCATTTTGGTCTCTTAGGTGGATAGTGGAACCAGTCACGGAGATAGAGAGCCTGGGAAGAAGCATTAACTGAAAGTAGTGAATCTGTGGAAAGGACAGTGAGTTCAGAGTGTTTGTGGAACATCCATGTATAGATGTCCACTGCCATGGTCATGTGAGCCTAAAGCTCAGAATGGGCACCTGTTCTGGGAGTTTGGGAATCATTAGTGTATAGATCATAATTAGAGCCAAAAGACAACGTGTAAACCTGAGGAGGGCCCCGTGATGGAATATTGGAGAAAATGGACATTTAAAGGATAGAAGAAGAGAGAGAAGTGACACCAAATTTACAAGGACTAGCAAGAGAGGTGGGAGGCTTTGCTGTTACGGAAGGCATCGGGAAATTGCATTTCAAGATAAAAGGCCTACAGTGGCCTTTGGAGTTAACGACCAGGAAGTCATTGGTTCCTTAGGGTGCATCTATTCCATAGAGTGTGTTGGTGGTGGGTGAGGGAGGACCTGATTGCAGTATGATGGTGAGCAAGGGGATGTGGGAATGTGGATGCAGGGACGTCTTCTGCGGGCAACACTTTGAAGAATCTTGGGCATGATAATGTAGACAGAATGAATGTGATATCTGGGGGTGATGTTAGAGACTGGGTCAGCCATCTCCATTCCCCTGGTTCTGCACAAGGCTCTGCTACTTTGGATGATTTGGATGACAGTTGTCATGTAGATAGTGGGTATTGGACTTACATTTGTAAAAGAAGGGATTTTCCATAAACCCTACAAAGCCCTCTCCTGCTGACCTACGACAGTTGGGTCTGACATCTTCAGTAATTTAGCTGGAGAAAAGAGTAGAACACCTATAATGTAGTCATACAGAACCTTTCTAAAGGGGTTGGTCAACAAAAAGATCTCGCTAAGTTGAGTACAAGGAGGTAAGTGAAGTTCTTCATTAAGGATTTTTCATACCAGCATTTTTCCGAGAGGAGAGGTATGGTGGACAGATCGCTATGGTGTTATTGGTAAATGGACATGGTGGAGTTTTATGTGTTAACTTAGCTGGCTCCAGTCCCTAGTCATTCTGTCAAACGCTAATGTAGGTCTTGGTGGGAGGCTATTTTGTAGATGTGATTAAAGTCCACAATCAGTTGCATTTAAGGGAGATTATTCTGGATCATCTGGGTGGGCCTGATTCAGTCAACTGAAAGGCCTTTAGAACCGGGGCTTACTCCAAGAAGAAATTCCACCTGTGGATAACCGCTTCAGCTGGGAGGAGTTTCAGCTTGCCCTTCCTAATGACCTGCCCTATGGACTTTGGACTTGCGTAGCCAGCCCCCTACCCCCACCCCCACCCCCCCACCAACCACATAAGCCAGTTCCTTGCAATAAATCTTTTAAGGTGTATATCCTAGTGGTTCTGCTTCCTTGACTGAATGCTGATTGGTACAGTCAGGTTTCTGGTCCACAGGCTACCTTTTGATAACAGTGTGCTGTTAGCGGTGTCCCCTAGGCCTTGGTGGCCTCTACCGTACGATGGCATCTCTTCTGTGTTTGAAGTCTCTCCGTCTGATTGAGTCTGCCACCTCTTCGAATAAACCTCACTTATTAGGGGGTGTCGTCATCTCGTTTCGTCTGCATGTGTGAAGGGCTTCAGGAGCCCGGCCAGGCCTTGGCATTCTGGCACACGGGGCTCATTCTTGAGCGTGGTGGGCACACACGGCCGTGCCAGGAATTCCCCAACCAAGGGGCCACCACCCTATTCTCATTTTCTTCGTCAGGGAATTTTCCTCTCTGGTTTTCATTTCCTTGTCTTCTAGTCCAGTGTTTTAAAAATGGCATCGTCGTGGGCCTTACTGACAAGCCATGGAGCTTCTACAAGCTCTGGATTTGAATTTTATTTAAAAACAGTCATTTTCTAAATAGTCCATCGATCAAACATTTATTATATGTCTACTGTGTGCCTAGAACAATGCCAGGTGCTGGAACTGCAGCCACAAATGTCTTTTAAACTGTTGTTCAGAATGTGATAGCTAAAGGCCTAACACCCACATATGGTTATACACCACGCTTTTAACACATTGGGCTGTTCAGTACATTAAAAGGAACAGCCAGGTCAACTCTTTTCTTTGGTGAGTAGACCTCAGAATATAGCTTTTCCTGCCATCTCTGGGCATATGTTTGAACTTCTGGTAAATGCACTGCTTTAGCAACATTTTAGGTGTGCAGCATTCTTAAAAATTCAGGCCTGTTTATATCTCCTCACATAAAATTATACAGGCAAATATGCTTTTACAACACAATGCACCCACTCAATGAAATACCGCTCGAGGTTCAAATGGCGGTGGTTGGTGAATATTCTGGACATGGTGTCAGAATCAGTGTGTGATAATAACTATCTCTTTGTATTGTACCAAAGGTGATACTGGGGTTTATTGAGAGTACCAGGCCATTCTGCCCTGACTTTTTAATTTGAGAGAAGGAATGCGGGTTGTTGTTACATGTTAGAGGGTCAACCACAAAACAGACATTTCCTCTGTTTCTTCTTTCAGACTTTAGGGTCACTTAGAATGCAGAATACCCTCAGCTTGTGAGACAAGATCATAAAAACAAAGCAAACCTAACCTGACACTACTCACAACCATTTTTTATAGCAAATCAAAGATTGCTTTCTTATTTACAAGCAGACCAAATGCAGAAATAAATTGTTGAGGCTGTAATAGGAAGACAGCTAATGTTCTTGGGCCTCATTGAAAAAATTTGTTATTAATCAAAATAGGCTGGCTTTATTGCTCTCATGAGTTATAAGAAAGTAGCATCACTTAAACTTACAAAAGGCTTCTACACTAAAAAATTATTGCACGTATCTGATTTTATGTTGTTGGGTTTCCTGGAACCATTTTGATTGGGAAAAGGGGTCCATAGCTCAGCTCCAGGGTTTTCTGCGAGGCTCTAAGCTCTCCGAGGGCAGGACCATGTCTGTATTAGTTGTGATGGCATTCCCAGCTCTTGGCACTTTACTGGGTTCGTGGAAGCTTTTCGATAAATATTTGTTGAATGAATGATTGAAAATGTTTGAAGCCGATGGGCTTACGCCACCTGGGCCTTCTCTTGAGTGAGCTTCCTTTATCGCCTCCCGTATGGTTTTACTCTCTCCCTTTACTAAGATGATGCCTTCAGATTGTCCTTGACGTTCAAGATTCCATTTTGCCTTCCACCAGATCTTGTATAGATTAGGTCACAAAAGTCCCTTAAAGCCAGTTGGAACATTCAAGGCATTGTCCCTCTTGATAACTGAATGGAGAGTGGCCATCCTCTGAATCCGGCCTGTGACAGAGCCCCTCTCACACGGGCACACACAGAACTGTGGTTTGTAGCTGCCCCTATTGTTTGCATCTCTCTGCCTGTTGGCTCTGCTCTAGCCTCAGTGGCTTGGCCCCTAGTTTGATATACACCATGCATTTTAGGGGGGCCTCCTGGAACCAGACTCAGAAGTGGAGAATTACAGGTAGAGGGTTTACTGAAGAAGGCTCTCGTGAGATACACTCGTAAGGAAGTGAGGAAGGCAAGATGGGACAGGTGGAGAAGCTGACTTCCAGTCACATTACAGTTGAGATCTCACCTGGTCCCACCGAAGGCTCTGCACCTGTGATAGCCCTTCAGCAATGACCTAAACTGAGGGCAGGGAACGGGGCTCTTGTATCCCTGTACCATGTAGACACTGCTGGTAGGCTGTCCCACGGTGAGTGGGGAGGGGTGGGGGTGTATTCTTGGGCAGAGGGCAGTTCCCTTGGAGGGACACAGCTGTGAACCTTCTGCAGCAGAGATCTTGCTACACGCGGAGGGGATGGGCATGTAGACCCTGAAAAGAAGACCTGGGCGTAATATCACATGATCTACTACCCCATCAGTTCTTGCCATTCATTGATTGGTGAGTCTGTCACCAATCTGTCTGTCCAATATGCATCTGCCACCCTGCTTCTATTTTATGTTTTTGGTGCCTCCCTTGAAGACATGATTTGTCATTTGCCTGCTTCTTGGGCAGCCCAGGTCTTGAGTACTGACAGACCAGCCATGTGTTAAGATCACGCCTGTGGTTTGCTTCCCCACACAGCATGTAGCACAGGGTTGCGAGCAGGGAAGTATTTCAGATGCCGTCATTTCTGTTGGGTCTCCATCCCTTATTCTTGAACTGTTTTCCTTGACTGATTCTCCCACTCCCGAGGTGCCTCTGTGTCCCCATCTTCTGCTGTCTGTTTCTTCAAGTTTGGAGATTCTTACAGTTTTGAACTTGAGTTCTTCTGCTGATTATGATGCAGTGGCTGTGTGGATGATTTCCAAGTCTCTGATACTTGCCTGGATATTTTTCCCCCCTCGACTCCAGGGCTATCCATCTAACTCCACTTGGACTCTTTTCACTCAAAATATCCGAAGTTGAACTTATGATCTTCCTGTGTAAATCTTGCTTCTCTTTCTGGGTTCCTAGCCTCAGTAGTACCTCTGTCCATTGGTCTCTTAGCTAGAAATATGGCCTCCTTTATTTTGCCCAGGCACCGTGTATATTCTCTTGGATCAGCATCCTGCCTATTTCCTGAATCTGTCCTTTTCCCCTGCATATTCTC
The DNA here is from genome assembly GCF_023721935.1 of Panthera uncia. Classification (NCBI taxonomy): domain Eukaryota; kingdom Metazoa; phylum Chordata; class Mammalia; order Carnivora; family Felidae; genus Panthera; species Panthera uncia. The sequence continues at coordinate 18,518,850 of NW_026057589.1, read as the reverse complement.
TCTCCCCACTTGAATTCAGAAGACAACTCCCACGACTTAGATCACTCCAGAACCTCTTAGCTGATATCTCTGCATCTAGTCCAGTGTTTCTCCAAATGCTTATAAGGATCTTTCTCTGAAATACCAATGTTATCATGTCTCCTGGTGAAATACTATTAAGTGATGTATTAGCTCTTTGTGATGTGACCCCTTCTCACTTCCTGCTGGTTCTCTGCTTACAGCTGTAGTCTGTTCAGAGGTCTGCTCTTGGTTTCTGAAACACTCCACATGCTCTCTTTACTCATACCTTTCTGAATGGCTGGGGCGCTGTTACCAACCCTGCCACCTTTTTGCTTGCTTAAATCCTGTTTGTCCTTTATGTCTCAATTTGGATGTTGCTCTTGGCAGACCTTCCCTGGCTCATCAGGGGTTTTCTTTGGGCTCCTGTAGCACCCCATTCTTATCTCAGTAGAGCATTCACTTCAATATGTTGTAATTTATTATCTTATTTTCTGAGTCTCCTACCAGGTTTTAAGTGTTTTGGGGGCAAGGATTCTCTCTGTCTTGTTCATTCTTTAGCACCCAGCCCATGCAGGATGCAGAAGGCAATCTGGGTAATGAAAGAATGAATGTATACAGGTCTTTCGTTTACATGAACGTTGAAACTGATCTTGACAACCTGTTTTGTATGGAGTTTGAAGGACTGTCTTTCAGTTTTCCTCAGGGCATCTAACATTCAAATCTGTTTTCTATTATCTTTTATTGATCAGTTGATCAGTGGACATTGGTTTCTTACAGGCAGAACTCGTGGACAGTGTTTGGCTTTGTAATATCAGTAAAGCTAATGCAGTCTTATAGTCAAAGGACTGCCGAGTCTTGGGTTTGGGTCGCAGTTTTTAAGTCATTTGCTTAGTCTTTCACCAACATCTCCAAGAAAGGATCGAAAGCGAGGGCCTCTTTTACTCTACTGAAGGAGACAAAAAGCTTGAAATGCTAGAACTGGCTATTTTCTTCACTAAATTCTGAGTGAGTGCATCATACGTGAGCTAGACGATATCTTGCCGGACTCTTCCCGAGAGTTGCTTGAAAATCGTGACGTCGCTATTGCTTTCTCATGCAAGACTTACTAAAGGAGGACAGTGAGGCTCAGCACAGCCTCGAGTCGTGTTTAATCCTCTTGGTGATGAAGAATGGGATCAGGCCCCGCCTCACCGACTCATACCACAGGCCTTGACATTATGGGAAACATTTGATGTCTAAACTTTTCCTGGAAATCCAAACTCATTTGTGAACTACTGGAAGTCCGACTGAGTAAGGAAATCCAAACCTCCTGTCAGGACAAAAGGTGAATGGGTAAGATTTTAGTGTCTTACTGTTTACGTTGCTGCATTGGCTGGTCTGCGTTGCTCCCTGAAACCACATTCACTTTGAAGGGTGTGGTACGCATGGCGCCTGGTGAAACCGACTTTGGTGAGGGTCTTGTAGTTAATAGAAGGATAAAGGGAACCACAGGCTGGGATGCAGACACATATGGACCTTCTTCAAGTGAGAGACCTAATTTTCTCTCTGAATTGGTGTGTATTTCGGTACTAGGCAGAAAGTCATAGCTTGTTTTCTTACCTTGATCATCACACGTGGAAGAGATTGCAAAGTCTTTGATATCTTGAGGCATTTCTGTTTTACTACCCTGACCCTCCCACTCTTGTGTGGCCATGTCTATGGTGTTATGATATTTCAGGGAAGCTGGTGCAAATCCCGTTTGCTTTTGACGTAATGAAACGGTATGGTCTTTTGAAGAAATCTAATCTCTGGTCCTGGCTGATGCATGAAGAGGTTAGTGAAGTGCAATTTCCTATGATTCTCTTTCAAGATAATATTTTGTTTTAATTTTAAAGTTAAAAAAAAATGTTTATTCATTTATGTTGAGAGACAGCGAGAGACAGAGAGTAGGGGAGGGACAGAGAGAGAGGAGAGAGAGAATTCCAAGCAGGTTCACTCTGTCAGTGCAGAGCCTGATGTGGGGTTCAAACTCACGAACTGCAAGATCATGACCTGAGCTGAAATCAAGAGCCGGGCACTCAACCAACAGAGCCACCCAGACGCCCCTAAGATGATCTTAATGGTAAAAACAGTAACAATAGCGTTCAGTGAGTGTTTACTATACATCAGACACTGTCTAAATTCTTCACATTATCTCATTTAGTACTTCTTCTGGGATGGGCACTGATTTTTTTTTTTTTAATCCCCGTTAGTGATTCAGAAACAGACTCACAGCTACCAGATGGTAGAACCAAGATTTAAACTAGGTCATCTGAAGGGTGCCTGGGTGGCTCAGTTGGTTAAGCGTCCAATTTCAGCTCAGGTCATGAAGTTGCAGTTCAGGGGTTTGAGCCCTGCATGGGGCTCTGTGCTGATGTCTCAGAGCCTGGAGCCTACTTCGGATCCTGTTGTCTCCCTCTCTCTCTGCTCCTCCCTGCTCACACTCTGTCTCTCTCTCTCAAAAATAAATAAACATTAAGAAATTATAAAAAGATAAAATAAACTGTTCATCTGAGGTACCACCACTTAGCTCTTGTGAAATTATAAAATGCCCACGGTTTCCCTTCCAACTTCCCTCCTTTTCTTACTAGGTGGTCCTGTGGCTGTAGCACTGTCCGTACCTGTGCTTTGTGCAGGATCATAGGCACGGGTAGGTGAGTGTTGCACTGAGAACAAGAATATTCTTGCTTGTGTAGTTCCACGCTGGTGTTGATACATCCTGCCATACTTAAATATAGACCTATCAACTGACCTTTAAAAAACCCCTTTTAGGATTTTTGCCAAGAATTCACAGAAAGCTCTCTAGTTAGCAGTTTGTAGAACAGGAAAATCAGGGTATGTGTTTCTGTTCTACGTGCAATTCTTATTTTCCAGGATTAAAAAATACTGCCGGTCATCCTTCTACAACTTTCTTTATAAGATTTTCAGGTCTTTGGGGCAGCTGGGTGGCTCAGTTGGTTAAGTGTCCAACTTCAGCTCAGGTCACGATCTCACTGTTCGTGAGTTCGAGCCGCACGTCGGGCTCTGTGCTGACAGCTCAGAGCCTGGAGCCTGCTTGGGATTCTGTGTCTCCCTCTCTCTCTGCCCCTCTCCCACTCATGCTCTCTTTCTCTCAAAAATAAATAAACGTTAAAAAATATTAAAAAAAAATTTTCAGGTCCTCAGACTAATAGTTTTGGGGCTAGAGGTTTGAAATCCGCTACAGTAATAGGTGCTCCTGTGTCTTCTCAGCTATCTTAGTTTCTTCTCTCCATTATTTGTTCCCTAATATATTAAAAAAACCAGATTATAAAGCACATACATACTCACAGAAAATTTTTAAAAAAGAAAAAGCAGAAAAAAATAGCTCATGATTCTTTAATTTAGCAGTCCACTTTTAACATAGATGTATATCCTAATCTTTGTCTACTTACATAAAGAATATCCAAGTATATGTATGATAAAACTAAATATGAAATTATGGCCATACTATACAAAACATTGTACAACTCTTTTCTCTTATTTTATTTTATTTTTAAGTTTATTTATTTATTTTGAGAGAGAGAGCATGAGGGGGGGATGGCAGAGAGAGAGAGAGGGAGAGAGAGAATCCCAAGCAGGCTCCCCATGGGCAGTGCAGAGCCCGACATGGGGGCTTGAACTCTCAAACTGCGAGATCATGACCTGAGCCAAAATCAAGAATTGGATGTTTAACCGACTGAGCCACCCAGGCACCCCTGTGCAACTCTTTTAAACAATATAAGTATTTCCTTTATTTAATCGTATCCTATAACATCATTTCAACATGCTGTCCTGTATAATTCATCACCTTGTACTCTATTAGATTCCATATTTAGCTTGTTTTTAAATTTTCACTATTTTAAGTCATATATAACTAAGCTCTCTTTAGAAATCTTTGTATATGTTGCTGGTACTTCCTTATGATAAATTTGTTTATGGGGAAGTTCAGTGAGTACACCCTTGATAAAAACTTTTGCTAATACTGCCGATTGCTCTCCAGAAGGGATCTGCTTGCCACGCAGTGAGGGTATTACCAGCCTTGACTGGCATGTTTATTTTACTTGGCTCTTAGCATTACTGGTATTGTTCTTAAAAACTGTAATTTATGAGGTGTTTTTCATTTCTTATTGATATATAAAGATTTAAAACAACTATTAATTTCATCATTGTCTATAGCATTCATTAACAAAAAAGATATTTTTTTCTTTTTGGTTAGTTGTTAATTTCTTTCTGGTTAGTTGTGATTTTTTTTTAATAAGGAGCGTGACTTAAACATTTATACTAGATTAGATATATGTCTATTTAAGATTCTTTCTTTTTCACTTTCTAAATTTCCTCCTTCCTCCTTTGCTTCCTTCTTTCCTTCCTTGAGGTAGAGAGAAAGTTCTCCTTGTGCGAAAGCCTATACCGTTGATCTTAAGCCTCTTCTGTTTCTTTTATGGAATAATTTTTGTACACTTAATATAACCGTAATTTATTTTGCTGGATGGTGTGAAGTAGGGATATGCTTAGTGCTGTGGTTAATCTGTTGTTTCAACACCACTACTTATTAAACGACGCATTGTTCTCCCTCTGATTTGAAATGCTAGGTTTATCTTTGATGAAATTATTGCATATAGTAAGTAATATGAATGTGTTTTTGAGTATTCTCTGTCATATGGTTTTAATTGTTGGGGTTTTAGGAAACATTTTATTGTTTGGTAATTTGAGTCTACTTTCATAATTCTTATCTCAAAATATTGTGATTATTTCGGTTGATAAAGTTCCCAAATAAAATCCAGATGAGATTCTTCCTTTAATTGCACTAGATTTACAGATCACTTTGGGGAAAGTTGACATCTTTGAGATCTTGAGTATTCCCATTCAGGAATCTATTTCTCCTCGTTCATTTAAACTCTTTTCTATGTGTGTTAGCAAATCTTTCTAGTCTTCTTGATAGAGATCCTCGGTTTATTATTAGGTGGTTTAAATTGTTGTTGCTTTTGTGAATAGAGTTTATTATTGTTTATATATTAGAAGAGTGATTTTTTGTATTTGTTTTTAATTATTCACTTTCTGAATTCTTATCAGTCTAATGTGTTTCAGTCAGGTCTTTCTGGCATTCTGGTCACATAATCCTCAAATAATCTTACTGTTCTTTCTATTAGTTATACATTTCCTGTATTTTTCTACTCTTAGTTTTATTAGCCAGAATTTTCAGAAAGCGCTATCGAATAGTGTGATAGCCAGCATTTGTATCTTATTTCTTTCTTCTGATTTAATAAAGCTACCCTTTGTTTCACCATTAATTAAGACAGTGGCTGTTGATAAAAGGTAGATAGGATGTTTCCCATTAATTAAAGTTTCTGTACCTCATTTACTGTTTTCTTTTTAACAAGGAATGGGTATTATACTTTATTAGGTATTTTTTTCATACTTACTAAGGTTATCATGGAATCGTTCTCCTTATCATAAACTTGCTATAATTTAGTAACTGTAATTTCCCAAGGCGAAGTTTCCACATTTTGAACGAAACAGAGTTGGTGCCAGTGCATTTTTAAATTTTAATATTTTGCAAAGTTCGGCCAGCTGCTATGTGTGTTTAGGATTGCAGTATTGATATTCAGAAATGTGGTTGGTCTTTGGTTTCTTTGTGTGTGTGTACCAATTTACTCAGATTTTAATGTCAGGATGATGCTGGTTTCATGAAAGTAATTGATTAACCTTTTATTTTTTCCTCTGTTTTTGGAAATAGTTTATACAACATGTCAATTAAGCTTTCTCTTGAATATTTTTTTGAAAGAAATAAGTTGATTATGATATTTTCTGTGTCTGGAATATTTTTTGGAGACAAAGTTTTTTAAAAATGTTTATTTATTTTTGAGAGAAAGAGAGAGAGAAAGAGAGACAACGTGCATGCATTTGTGGGGTAGGGGCAGAGAGAGAGAGAGAGAGAATCCTAAGCAGGCCCTGCACTGTCAGCACAGAGCCTGATGCAGGACTCGACCCCACGAATGGTGAGATCATGACCTGAGCCCAAATCAAGAGCCAGACGCTTAACTGACCAAGCCACCCAAGCGCTCCTGGAGACAATTTTTGATAGCATTTTCCATTGTTGATTTTTTTTTTTTCAGGTGTCCTCTTCTTGAGTAAATTTTTGGTAATTTATATTTAGTAAGAATACCATTCATATGTCTCTATTTTAACATTTATTTGAAGAGGTGTAAATAGTTTTATATTTTCAAAATCTCTTTCATATATAGTATTTGGTAATTCTTTTCTCTTCCTAAGGCTGTAACTTCATGATTTTCTTCTTTTTTCCTGTTTTTTGGATGGTCATCAGTTTGATTCTTATGTTTATTTTTTTCCTATAAAATCAACCTTTAATTAAGCTTTATTTTCCCATTTCACTGTTTCCGCTTTACATGAATCATTGCGATTATTATTATTCATTCCTTCATCTGTTTACCTGTTCTGCTTTTATTTCTGAACTATACTACACAAACAAAACTGTATATAATGTATGTGTAAAATTTAATAATAGTAATAATTACGAGTGTACTAAGCACATGCTTTAAAAAATAGGATATATTTTCACCCCTTTTTGTGCCCCTTTCTCCATGTATATATCCATCCCTCTCTCTGAGAGGCAACTATTCTTCTGAATTTCTGGTTATTTCCTTTACTTTCCCTACAGTTTTGCAACATAATTTTGGATCCCTGAAATTTGCATTGCTTCATTTTTCCTGGGTCTGGACCTTATAGAATTGGATTCAAATTGTGCGAATTCTTGTGCATCTTGGTTTTGGCTCAGTATTATGCTTTTGAGATTTATCCTTGTTCATGCGGTTCATTTTTTTATTGGAGTATAATGTTTCTCTGTAAGAATTTGAATATATGTATTTACATATACACAAAAATCTAGCAAGATACAGTATATGGTATTATATAATATACAGATATAAGGTATGCAAATGTATGGAATTCCTTGACCTGTTTTATTATGGTTGGACGTTTGGCCTTATTTCAGCTTCTTGTTTTATTTTCATGCTTTGCTATTACAAACAGTATTGCTATGAATAATTTTTGTCGCTTTCTCTTGGGACATCCACCGCAGAGATTATCCGTGGTAAATACTTTGATGCTGGATTCCTGGGTTCTAAGTGTACTCAACTATTCAACTTTTCTAGATTATACCAAATTCATCAAATCATTTCCAAGATATTTATGTGTTCTGTAGGCCTCATTTATTCCTAATTTTCTAGCTACTTGAGTTCAATACTTAACTTACTTCTTTTCACATTTGATATTTGAAAATAAGAAACAAAAATATTTATAGCTTTGAATTTTTTCCAGAGTGTGGTTTTGACTACAGAAGTTTTATCATGTAGTCTTCTCTAATTGATATTTTTTCTAAATACAATACATTTTCAGTTGCTATTTGCTCTTTTACGCAAGAGTTACTTAGAAGAGTGTTTTAAATTTTCCGTATAATAAAATTAATATTATTTTTTTTTATTCTCCTTTTGTTGTTCTTAACTTCAACTTTTTATGCATTAATTGGAGATTAAGACAGACATTTCGCTCCTTTTTGCAGTGTTACTAAATTTTTTGTGACTTAATATGTGATCAATATTTTATTCATATTTGAAAAATGTATAGTTTTGGGAGCACAACATTTAATATCTATATTATAAAAATTAACATGTATTGATAATTAAGATATGTACCTAGTAAATGAAGCTATTTAATTATAGCAAGTAAATTGTTTAGATCCTTATTGACTTTGTCAGGAGACACAGCTTGAAGTCTCAAGGTCTCCTTGTAGATGTATTTATTGGGTAGGTTTCCATGACAGTGCATATGGGTAACATTTATTGTGAATACTAATATGTTTGAAAGTATTTATGGTATCATATTTTATATTTTCTGTTTATCATGCTTCTTTGTCTTCCTTTTCTTGGGATTATTTTATGACATTTCTTTTTCTTTTAGTATTCTGGTAGTTATGTATATTACTTCTTTAAATTCTTTTTTTTTAATGTTTATTTATTTTTGGGAGAGACAGAGTGTGAGTCGGGGAGGGGCAAAGGGAGAGGGAGACACAGAATCCTAAGCAGGCTCCAGGCTTCCAGCTGTCAGCGCAGAGCCCGACATGGGGGTCGACTCCACAAACCGTGAGATCATGACCTGAGCCGAAGTCAAGACACTTAACTAACGGAGCCACCCAGCCGCCCTGCTTATCTTTAAATTCTTAACAAACTTAAAACAAAATGTTTATTTATTTTTGAGAGAGAGTGAGCAGGGGAGGGGCAGAGAGAGAGGGGGACCGAGGATCTACAGTGGGCTTTGCACTGACAACAGTGAGCCTGATGCGGGGCTCAAACTCACCAACCATGAGATCATGACCTGAGCCGAAGTTGGACACTTAACTGACTAAGCCACCCAGGTGCCCCTATAGTCTTAAAAAACATATTTGGAACTAGTTTTTCTAGTAGCGTCTAGAGGCAAACAAGTGTTACACTCTCGCTCTTGAGCAAGATAAGCGACTCAGTCACTCTTTGTTTTCTCTCTGTCCAACCTCTCTCCTGTCTTCTAAATATTTTAATTTTATATTCAGATTTTTGTTATTATTGTGTTTTTATACTATACTTACTTAGGCATTGCATCCTTAACATTTCCTTAAGTATACTCGTTAAATTATCAACAACGACTCAGATTTGAATAGAAATTTACTTATCTCCTTACTTCTTACATTCTTTTATATTCCATGATTTTCTTTTTTCTTGGACTTGTGTTTCATGATATTGGAGTATTTTCTCAGATTGCTCTTTCAGATGGGAAAAATGCATGGAAAAAATCTTCTGATCCCTTGAACATGTTATAATTTTCGAACTTAGAGAATTCTTTCTTTCTATTTTACTAAATCTTCCTCTTTTGATCACTTGATATAATTTACAACAAATTACTGACCGTCTATATTTTAGAATAAGTTCTACTTGGTGGTGGTGTTTGTTTGTTTAATATGCGATCAGTTCCTCCAGCTGCTGTGCTTTTTATTCTTCCTGTCGTGGCCTCTGTGTATATCTTACTAACCTTACCTTTCTTTTTGTACTTTGTCCCTTCTGACCTTCCTATTGACCTTTATTGTATCATGTTCCATCCTATGAACTATTCAAAATACTCTCCCGTCTTTACCTCGAGTGCTCTCCTTTTGCTACACGTGTTAATTTATATTCATTTTTTTTTTTGACTGTTATTTCAGATGTCTCTTTCTGTAGGAATTCTTCCTTAGTATCTGAGACCAGAATAGGTTTCCCTGTTTTGTTCCAGTATCATCCCTTTATTTTTTTTTCCATAGGGCTTATTATGATTTGGAATTTATTTGCATGACTTTTGGTTCATGTCTGTCTCCTCTGAAGTTCGTGAGGGAAAGAGCTTTGTCTCACTATTCCATAATCCTGGCCCCTAGTCCAGTGAGTGATACATAGGAACGTGCAGCGAGTGTCTGTTGAATTAATTCTGCTTTGGCTTGGTCTCTTTGGATTTCTTTTTGTTTTAATGTTTTTGTTCTATTTTATCCATTTATTTTAGCGTGTGTTTATTAATTGCCAAAATTATAAATATGCACCGTAACGTATTATAAAGTGAATGCCTGTCTCCTTCTCATCGGGTCTTCACATTGTAGAAATGCTGTCAGTCCCTGAAGCCCCCTGTGCTTGACGTGTGCTTTGGCCATTCCTTTACCTCTTTAAGCTGGATAGTGATTTTCCCTTTTTCCGAAAAAAAAGGGAATGTAAGGCGGCTTACATTTATGCCTTTTCTCCTTTTTTTCCCCTGAATATTGTTGTCACTGGTTCAATTTTTTTTTTTTTTTAACATTTTGGGTGACTCTTAGCTTTGTGGATTTTTCTGTTGTATGTTTTCTATTCCATTTATTTCCCTTTTTATCTTTATTATTTTCTCCTTTCTCCTTTTTCTGTTTTCTTTTTTGTTACAAAAATTCTTTGCTTTAATTAATTAATTTATTTCAGTCTTTTAAAGTTTATTTATTTATTTTGAAAGAGAGAGCGAGCGGGGGGTGGGGGGCAGAGAGAGATGGAGAGAGAGAATCTCAAGCAGGCTCCATGCTGTCAGCACAGAGCCCAATGCAGGGCTTGAACTCACAAACCGTGAGACCATGACCTGAGTAGAAACCAAGAGTCAAATGCTTAACCAACTGAGCCACCTAGGTGCCCCTGTTAAAAAGTTCTTAATGTGGTTGTTAGTTCATTAAATTTCAACCTGCCTTTCCCCCTAAGTATATCCATTAAAATTATACCTTTGTATTTAAGCAGTACTTTAGCCATATCTTGAGTTCAAAACATTTTATAGTTTTCCTTTCGATTTAGAAGTATATTTCTTAATTTCCAAACATGATGGTTTTCTAGTCATTTTATTGAGCTTTAGATTAACTGTGTTGTTAGAGAAAATACTCTGATAGTGACACTTTATTTTTATTTTTTTCTTCTTAAGCTTTTAGTTTTAATTCCAGTGTAAGTAATATACAATGTTATATTAGTTTCATGCTAGTACTTCCATACGTTACCTGTACTCGTCACGACAAGTGCATTCCTTAACCCCATCTCCTGTTTCACCCATTCCCTCACCCCCCTCCCCTCTGGTAACCATCAGTTTGTTCTCTATAGTTAAGAGTCTGTTTCTTGGTTTGCCTCTCTCTCTCTTTTTTTCCTTTGGTCATTTGTTTTGTTTCTGAAATTCCACATATGAGTGAAATCGTATAGTATTTGTTTTTCTCTTATTCCACTTAGCAATATACTTTCTAGCTCCATCCATGTCATTGAAAATGGCAAGGTTTCATTGTTTTTTTTATGGATGAATACTGTTCTGTTGTATGTATATACCACATCTTGTTTATCCATTCATCTGTTGATGGGTGCTTGTGCTGCTTCTCTATCATGGCTGTTGTAAACAATGCTCCAATAAAAATAGGGGTGCATATGTTCTTTTCAATTAGTATTTTCATATTCTTTGGGTAAATACCCAATAGTAGATTGCTGGATTGTGGGGTAGTTCTATTTTTAACTTCTTGAGGAAACTTAATACTATTTTCCAGAGTGGCTGTCCCAGTTTGCATTCCCATCAACAGTCCATGAGAGTTCTTTTTTCTCCACATCCTCGTCAACACCTGTCTCTTGTGTTTTTTATTTTAGCAGTTCTAACAGGTATACATGATATCTCATTGTAGTTTTGATTTGCATTTCCCTGATGATGAGTGATGCTGAGCATGTTTTCATGTGTCTGTTGGTCATCTGTATATCTTCTTTGGAGAAATGCCTGTTCATGTCTTCTGCCCATTTTTAAATTGGATTATTTGCGGTTTGGGGTGTTGAGTTGTATGAGTTCTTTATATATTTTGGATACTAACCCATTATCGGATATGTCATTTGCAAATATCTTCTCCCATTCAGTAGCTTGTCTTTTTGTTGATTGTTTCTAATCTGAATGATATTGACATGTTTAAACATGTTGACACTTGCCTTTTTAACCTAATATGTGGCTACTCTTTCTGTTTTGTGTGTATTAAAGCAGTTGTATTCTGAATTTTTTTGTGTAGCATTATGGGTATGTCCTTTGTGTCAAGATTATTAATTGTGTATTCAAATATTTAGCTTTGCTGAATTTTTGATCTGCTTGTTCTATCAGTTATTGAGAGGAGTGTATGAAAATTTATGTTCTGATTATGGATATATCTGTTTCTCCTTGTAATTTTGTTACATTTATATTTTATATTTTGATATAGATCTGTCCATTTTTACATTATATATTTTGAGTTTTTGATGTTAGGAACACACATATTTATAATTTTTATATATTTCTGGGAAATTGATCCTTTTACCATTATAAAAGAATCCCCCTTAACTCTAGCCAAGCTTTCTGTTTTAAAGAATACCTTGCCTGAATAAAAAAAAAAGAATACCTTATCTGATATTAGTAGAAACACAGCATATTCTTTCAATAATGTTGGCATGGCATTTCTTTTTTCATCATTTTACTTTTAGCTTTTCTGTATTCAAATGTTTTAGATGTGTTTTTATGTGGCATGTTAGGATTTAAAAAAAAACAATAAACTTTATGTTTTAATGAGAATATTTAGACCATTTATATTTAATATAATTATGCATATATCTGGGTTTAAAACTAAGAGTAAGAAATTTTTTTATCCCATTTTACCTCTATTATTTTCCTTTTCTTTTAGTAGTTACTCTAGAGATTACAACATACACATTTGACTTAAATTTTAATGTTAATTAGCATGTTACACTCTTCTTGGACAATGCAGAAGTCTTAGAAATCTTAATGTTCCAATATGTCCTTTTTTGCCTTAGATGCTATTGTGTTCCTAACCTGACTTATTTAGGGAGCGCTATAACCAATGCAAAGAAAGCTTGTGGACCTTAAGAGAGGTTAGTTTAGTTTAGTTTAGTTTTGTTTTTGGGAACAAATGGGAAAAAAGGAGCTCCTTGTACAACTGTATGGCAATTCAAAATCATCTTCATCACAGCTGATGCCCTTCTTCCATCTCCATTGTAGAGAAAATAAAATCATTCCAGGCCTCAGTTTAGTTCTACAAATTTTTTTTTCCAAATACAATTCCAAGAACACAGTTATAGGTAAACAGGCACAAGAGGAGAGAAGACAACATTAGTCTTGAGAACTGGCAGAAATACCAGACTGTACAAGCAGATATACAGGGGTTCGAGATGTTGAAATGTCAGACAAAGATTTTAAAGTAACTATGCTTCATATGTTCAAGGAGCTGCAAGACCACACTAAAAATTTCAACAAATATATGGAAACTGAGAAAGAACAGCTTTCTAGAACCAAAATATACAATACCCCAAATTAAGGTCTCGGGGGAAGAATTTAAGACATACTGGATACAAATGACTAAATAGTGAACTGGAAGGTGATTTGGAATATAACCAAAATGAAAGAGAAAAAATGATTAACAAAGAAGACACCGTGAAAAGGTTTAATGTGCATTCAGATGGAATGCCAGAAGGAAGAGGAAAAGCAGGGAAGGAGAAGGGCTAGGCATTCCCCTAAATCAATGAAAAATGTCAACTCCATAAATTCAAGTATCCCCATAAACACCATGCTAGCCAGAAGACAATGGAATGGCATCTTTAATACACTGAAGAAAAATCATTGCAACCTGAGAATTTGCTACTCAATAGAAAAATCCTGGAAGAATGAATGTAAAACAAAGATTTTTTAGTTGAATAAAAATGAGGATAATTTGTTATTACCAGCTTCTCACTAAAGGAAATAATAAAGAGTGTTCTTCAGGAAATAATTTCAGATGAAATGTTGGAGATGCCTAGATTCTTAGACTTCCTTCTAAATATTTTTAATGCATTCATTTACTTAATTACTTAAAAAATTGTATTCATTTTTGTTTAGGTAAAATATCCCCATGGTACAAAACTCAAAAGGAGCAAAGTTACAAATAGGGAAAGTAGTTTTAAATTCTTTTGTTCTGCTGTTTTGTCAAGAATGAAATAGAATTTTTAGTGGTTATCTGCTTTTTAAGCAGTTTTGTTGGAATAATCAACAGTCGGTGGTGTTATATATACATATATGTATTATATACATTATATATATATGTATATAATATATACACATATATACACACACACACACATATATAGGAGGAGCATGTGTATGGGTAATGTAGTTTTATGCGTTCTTGCAGATGTGTAGATGGAAAGTATGTTTTTTTTTGTCCTTCCGCGTGAACAATATTTAGTTTCACTGGTTGTGAAGACTTTGTTGCATGTTTGTTTCTTTGAAAACCATGATGTGGAGGAGAAGTCTGATGCTAACATGATTAAAAAATTAATAACCTTTCTTTCTGGTTCGTCTAAGATTTGTTCTTTTATCTTTTAAATTAAGAAATTTTAGAAGTATATATCTAAAATGGAGCTTTCATTAATATGGGTTATTACCTGGTCTTTTCATCTGTGAAGTCCTTCAGAATTTTGTCATTGGGTATTACTTTCTTCCTTAAATTGTTTTACATTGATTCATATATTGTAGTTTTCCTGGATATACCCTCAGTATGTTTTTTGTTTGTTTTTTTTTTTTTATAATTTTGCTTATCATGTTTTTTCCTCTTTAATTCTCGGAGAAATTTTTAGCCCGTCTTCTAATTCACTAGTATGATTTTTTGCAGTGACTATTGCTGACTGGCCCCATTTGTTTTGTAAAATAGTTCCCTTGTTTGCATAAAACCTGGTTCTTTATAGCATAAACAACACAGAAGCCTATATTTCATTTAATACTGTTGTACTTAATTTATTCTTAAACCCTTCTTTGCCTGTCATAGGTATCATATTTTCAATATCGTCGAGAATACACAAATACACAATATATAATGTGTAGAGGCTTGCGAACGTTTCTCATTACTGTTGTACTGGGAAATGAGCAATCCCATTTGTCAGTTTAGTCTTCCTACTTTCATCTATGCAAATATGTGTGTATTTTTTTTTTGCAGTGCCCTTATATATGTTTATTTGTCCAGTGTTAGGAGTTTAGCTGAGATTCTGCCAGCAAAAGTCATGGTCTGTGTTCAGATTTTTCACGCTGACATGAAGGGAGCCAGGAGGAGTTTATATGTCTTGCAGTTTTGCTTTGCCATATTAGCAGAAAGAACTGTAGCCAGAGTGTTTACATACCAGAAGTTTCTAATCTGTGCTGAAGGATTCCCTCTCTGTGTTCATGGTGACAACCTCATATCAGCAGGCACAGGGTCCCTTCTCTAACTAACGAGGCTTTCCTCATTAGGGGCCAGCCACACAGTGACTGTTATTTACCTAGCATGCCAATACCAAGGGATAATAATGGCATCTACCTTTTAGAGTAAAAGAATTAGTTGAGGCAATGCTTGTTAAGTTTCAGTATAGTTACTTGCACCTAATAAGTGCTGAATAAATGTTGGCCTCCACCCTTACCTCCATCAGCTTATGCTTGGGCTAATGTTTTTCTAGTTCTGTGGCTTTTCCATCCATCATCTCGATCACACAACGACTTAATAAATCACAGCCGATTAGAATGTGACCGTATACCTGACTACACGTGACCTTTAGTACTTGAAACCCTTCCATTTCTTCCATTTACTCATGAAATGTGGAGCCATGGGCTCTAGGCATGGCTGAAGCACATGGTTGGAGTTGTGGGGGGTGACAGTGTAATGAATGTTTGGTGCCTGCTGGATGTAGGCTGTCAAATTTCACATTAGGAAGTTTGGTCTTGATTCATAGGTAACAGGGAGCCCTTGAAGGTCTTAAGGTAGGGGGATGGTGGTTAGAACAATGCTTTTGAGGGTATAGGCTTTATGAGTAATAGAATCGTGTTAGTAACAACGGCTAGCGTGTATGAATACTCTTATGCCAGTTGCTCATCTAAAGTGCTTTATCTGCATCATGTCTTTTAATCCTCGGGCCCCTTTTTTACAGACGTGAAAGCTGAGTCACTAAGAGGCTGTAGAAGTAAGTTACAGAGCTAGTCGATGGGGGAGTCAGGGTTTGAACTCAGGCTCTGGTGCTTCAAGTAAGAGTCCTGGAAGAATGGACACCAGGTAGTGCAGCTGAGAGCTTCTTGAGGCGTTGCCTTTGGGGTTAGTAGCAAGAGCAGCGAGGAGAGGGACGACCAGTGACCACAGAGAACGTGGTGCCATTTGGTGACAACTTTAACTCTAGCTCCTTTCCCACCTTTTAAGAGAGCTCCAGATCCTCCAGTGCCTGGCACATAGTAGGTGCTCGGTAAATATTGGCGGGATGAATTCTTTGGTGCCGGCCAGCGTCTCGTTCTCTAGCATCCTATGACTACGTAGACAGAGCAGAGCTTCTACTGAGTGCGTAAGAGTGGCCTTGGCCACCTCTGCTGCTCACGCCTCATCTACCGTGTTCGTGATTTGAAGTCTTTGCGGATGCCTTGGGCAAGAAAGAAATGATTGGAAACAAAATCATCTGCCATCACGTGTTCAGGTGTTATGACCACCTGATGGTTTTTCATTTAGATGGCCCATTTTCTGTAAATGCCATTGAATAGTGGAATCCGAATGCGATGAAAACCCTGTGCCAGCATCAAGGGCTGCGGGTATTTTCCCCGTTGCATGAAACCCCTGTTGAAAGTCACAAATGAAGCTTTCCTTCCCTGAGAAATGCAGCGTGGTATATTTAGTCTCCTCAAAGGAAAATCCGCTCAGAGAGTTCTTTGAAAAGTGCTCTGCAGAAACACAGTTGAGGTATTCCTTGATATAGTTTGGCATTTGGGGAACGAAAGGAAGGATCCGTCTATGGATTTGTTACATAGTTGAGTCAAAGTTCTATCCTGCTGGCGGCTGATTGTCTTCTATTTCTCTGCCTTTTGGGAGACTGTAAAAAAGGCAGTATAGTGTGTGGGGGGGAGTGTACAGGTTCTGGGGCCACGTGCTTAGATTCAGAACCCAGCCCTGCCACTAAGTAGCGACCAGTCTGTGCCTTAGTTCACTCACCTGCAAGATGGAAGTCGTAATAGGGGGTAGTAACCGGCTTCTTAGGGTAGTTGTGGGGCGTTAAGTGGGTTAGTATATAAATCTCTGTATATAAACAGTGCCTGATGTATATTAAGCACTTCGTGAATGTTTTATTGTGATATACGCCTGCAAAGATTGTGTGACTGGTACTTCTTCCATTTTTCCCCATTGATCTCTGTTTTGTGGTGTTGCTTTTATACTTTTGTCTGGAGAGGCAGTTTTGCCTCATGTTCTGGAGCTCAGAATCTGCAGTCAGATGTGTGATATACATGGAGTCAGCTCCATGAGTTACTAGTTGTGTTACTTTGGACAATTTCTAGACCTGTTAAAACCCTAATTTTCCCATTTGTAAAAGAGGTCAAATGAGAGTAATCTCTACCTTGCTGGGTTGTGTTATTTTTTAAAAGCTTTGATACTGATTACTATCCTTTTTTTTTCTTCTAGAAAGCTCATAGCGGTTTATGCCTTCATTACCAATTGGAGAATGCTGTTTTTAATTAAACACTGACTGACACTATTACTATTAAAAAGCCATCAGTTAATTTATAGTTGAAAAATGGATTTTCACTTTATTTAGGATTTTCACTTTAATTTTTATTTTATTTATTTATTTTTTATTTTATTTTTTTTTAATTTTAACGTTTATTTATTTTTGAGACAGAGAGAGAGCATGAACAGGGGAGGGGCAGAGAGAGAGGGAGACACAGAATCTGAAACAGGATCCAGGCTCCGAGCGGTCAGCACAGAGCGGTCACAGACTGTGAGATCATGACCTGAGCCGAAGTCGGATGCCCAACCGACCAAGCCACCCAGGCGCCCCTCACTTTAATTTTTAAAATAGGTTTATTTATTTATTTTGAAGGAGGGAAAGAGAGAGAGAGAGAGCGAGAGCGAGTGAGCACAAGTGCAAGTGAGGAGAAGGGGCAGAGGGAGAGGGAGAGAGAGAACCCCAGGCAGGCTCTGTGCTGTCAGTGTGGTGCTGGACATGGGGCTCGATCCCATGAGCCATAATACCATGACCTGAGCCGAAATCTAAAAGTTGGACGCTTAATCGACTGAGCCACCCAGGTGCTCCTGGATTTTCACTTTAAATTTATTCTTTGATAGTAGAGGTTAAACTTTCCCCTCTGTGTCTCATTGGCCATTTGCAGGTCGTCCCTTGCGAATTTCCTTTCCTTGTCTTTTGCAGGAACAGTTGTATTACCATACGACTCACATAACGTACAATTGACTCCTTAAAGTATGCAATTCAATGGATTTTAGCATATTTACAGAGCTGTGCAACCATCGCCCCTCCATAAAAACCCATACCTATGAGTTGTTACTCTGTATACTGCCCCCTGCCCCAGCCTCCAGCTGTAGGCAACCCCTATGGATTTGCCTGTTCTGGACATTTCCTATAAATGGAATCACATACTGTGTGGTCCTTCTGTCTGGCTTTTCTCACTTAGCGGTGTTTTCAAGGTTTATCCATCTTGTAGAGTGTATCAATCCTTTATTCCTTTTTGTTGCTGATTAATATTCCACTGTATGTAGATGCCACATGGAACGGTGGGTTTATACGTTCACCCGTTGGTGGACACCCGTTGGGTGGATGGTTTCACTCTTTGCCTATCATCCAGGTACAAGTTTTTATGTGGAGGTGGGTTTTCATTTCTCTTGGATGTTAGTGGGTCACGTGATATGTCTGTGTTTAACTTTTTGAGGAATTGCCGGACTGTTTTCCACAGCATCCCTATTATTACTTTTAAGTTTTTATTTGAATTCCAGTTAACGTACAGTGTAATATTAGTTTCAGGTGTGCAGTACAGTGATTCAACCCTTGCATACATCACCTGGTGCTCATCAGGACAAGCGCCCTTCTTAATCCCCATCTCCTGTTTCCCCTAACCCCCTCACCCACCTCCCCTCTGGGAACCATCAGTTTGTTCTCTGTAGTTAAGAGTCCGTTTCTTGGTTTGCCTCCTCTCTTTTTTTTCCCCTTTGCTCATTTGTTTTGTTTCTTAAATTCCACGTGAGTGAAATCATATAGTATTTGTCTTTCTCAGACTTATTTCACTTAGCATCCCACTCTCCGGCTGCATCCATGTTGTTGCAAATGGCAAGATCGAATTCTTTTTTATGGCTGAGTAATACGCCTTTGTGTATGTATACCGTATCTTTTTTATCCATTCATCTATTGATGAATACTTGGGCTGTTTCCATAACTTGGCTATTGTAAATAAGGCTGCAATAAACCTAAGAGTGCGTATGTCCTTTTGGATTAGTATTTTCGTATTCTTTGGGGAAACACCCAGTAGTGTGATTCCTGGATTGTAGGGTAGTTCTACTTTTGACTTTGTGAGGAGCCCTTCATATTGTTTTCCAGAGTGGCTGCCCCAGTTTGCATTCCCACCAGCAGGGCACGAGGGTTCCTTTCTCTTTGCATCCTTGCCAATACCTGTTGTTTCTTGTGTTGTGGATTGTAGCCATTCTGACGGGTGTGAGGTCGTATCTCATGTAGTTTTGATTAGCATTTCCCTGACCTGTTATTTTTTAATTGGGGTAGAAAGTGCTTTTCTTAGAGGCTGCTTCTTTCTTGCTTGCTCTTTAAGTTAGGGATTTAAGATCTTTGTCAGATTTGTTGAAAACATTTAGCCTGTTTGCTTTTTAATATATGTTATACATATGTATGTATGTATGTACAATTTTGTGTAGTTAAATCTATTATTTGTGTCTTTTGTCATTTCCTCCATCACTTTTAAACTCAGAAACCTTCTGCCAGCAGGGATTAGATGAATGTTAGGTGAATGTGGCGCAGGATGTGGGCCAGCCTGGCCAGCCTTCGCCTCTTCCACACCTTGCAGTGAGCTTTTGCGCTGAGGACCCATGACACCAGAGGCCTATTTATTGGGCTCTGCAGAAAGAGGCACAAGGCAGAGTGGCACCCCCTGTCCATTCCCCGCCCTCCCTCCCTTCCAGTGTCTCCCAGGCCACACGCTCTCACGGTGGAAGTGGCTGGGGGAGGGCCTTTCCCGTGGGTGCCCTTTCCAGTTGCTTGTTTTGTTTTCATGGGAGAAGTCATCAGAGGCAAGTTGGTCCCCAGAGCATCCCTGAAATAACGAGGTGGGTGCTAAGTCCACTTCGGCTCCTGGCAGGGCCTCTGTTTCCTTAAGAGTCCCTCCCCCCAACCTGCTGTCCCCACCTGCAGGTGTCTTTCCACCAGAAAGCAGCTGGCATCTGCCCCAGCCTTTTCTTTCTGAATCCGGGCTGCCTCCTCATGGCCTCACTTCTCAAAACCTCATTAAGACAGTCAAGGTCTGTATGTGATGTTGGTCCCACCACTTTATATTACTCAAGGGGATCAACATAGTCTCCTGACCATGACAAAATTAACTCTGTTTTATTGCACATTTAAATGAAAATGTCCTATCGGACACTAAAAGTAGACAGCATGCTTTTTTTTTTTTTTATTATTTTAATTCTCGTATGTCCAAAGGGAAACCATAATAGCAATAGCTTGGGCACTGTTCTCGGTTGCCAGACCGACACTGCCCTTTTGCTCATCCTCTCCAGCGAGATGAAAACCAGGGGGACCTGTAAGAACTCATTTATGCAATATTAATTTAGCTTTTGCTTGGCGTATAATCAGTATGGAATTAATTCAGGCATATTCTGTGAGGAGCAGAATTCATCCTATTCCGGGTTCCTAACCAGTTGACACAGCTCCATTCATTTGCCACGTTTCTTTCTCCACTGATGGAGATGACTCCCATGGTAGGTACCCGAGACCACGGATGCTGGTGTCTCACTGCTCGTAAATGTGCATCAGCGAGTTTTTACTCTCTCTTCTTTTCTGTAGATCTGTTTTTGTCCTGGCAACATACCCTTTCATTCATTATAAATATTTTAGTATTGACACTGCTTGTCTCTTTTAATTACTCACAGTAAAAGATTTTACTTCCTGTTCTCCCGCCGGGGTAGGGATTGGAATTGGATCCGTCTTAAAGTTTAATTTGGGGAGATTTCGATACGTTACTCTCTTCGGTCTTCCTCTCTGGAATAAGACACCCAGCTCCATTGTTCCAAATCTCTTTTTAGATCTCTCAGAACAGTTTTGCAGTTGTCTTTATATAGGTCATGTATATTTCTTAGGGCCGTTCTTAGGTTTGATACAGTGTCTGAGGCTGCTACCTAAAGAAGGTTTAAAATCATGTTTTATAATAGCTGTTGCTGGAATATAGGACAGTATGTGATTTTTATTTATTCATTTTGTACCTACCTACTTTTATTAGATGCTTATTTTTATTAAGTGCCTATATTTCACATTATTCTTTTTCAAAACATATTAAATCAGACCATATTTAAAGACTTTTTTTTTTTTTTTTTAGTCTCATCGTTTTCAGTGTTTGTAACTGTCCTATCTTTTATGTACATCCCTTACTTCTCCACTGATTTTCCCGGGTACCCTATTTCCATTTCAATACCCCCTCTCACACCTTGTATCCCCTTCCCTACTTTGTCTTTTTTCCCTAGTTCTGAACACTCTTTGATGTACTATATATTTCCGTTATAAAAAAAAAAAAAAACCTTCTGTATGGTCTCTAGGAAAATGTAAGCTCTTTGAGGATGGGGTTTTTTGTTTGTTTGTTTGTTTGTTTTTGGTTATCTTCACATCTCTATCCCTGAGACACAGCACAGCTTTATGCCCCAGCAAATCTCTGTTGAGTGAATGAATCTGCATTATTTTGGAACTGCAGATTATAATCTGAGCTCGGAGTTCTGAAACTGTGAAGTGGACTGGTGTTCCCTTCTCTCTGACTCTTTGTTTTACCCTTTCCGATCAGAACGACCCTGGTCTCTATTGGACGTGGTTTTGAGCAGCTCCAGTCGGTTCTCACTGTCATTCATTCTCAGTGCCTGCTAATCCCAGCAGTTGTGTTCTTTATATAAAGTCGCCCTTAACATGGAACCAGCCAATAGTGAACTATTCCCCCAGGGGAAATAATAGGGTTTTGTTCTTTCCAGCCTCTGGTCACACTTTTGCCAACCTATCAATGTATTTCCTCGTTTCATGTGTGTGTTTGAAGACGCTTTGTTTAATACATATTGTTGATTCATCATGAGCCTTGAACTCACGGCCAGCCGCTCTATAGCTCCCGCCTGAAGGAAGCTCATCTACCACACCTGGCGTCCCCACAGGGCCCATCACAGCCTTCCTGTGCTTACGGACACCAAACGGCACTTGAGCATTGTTCTTGGGGCTAAACAGCAAAATCACCAAAAAGCACACAAATGCAAAATGTGACACGAACAGACCCCCACCCAGGACACCTGCCTGCCGTATGAGCTGGAACAAAAAGGCAGAGCCTCACCTCTTCCCACCTCAGCTGGGAGCGTGCCAGCAGGATGATTCCCATTTTCCCCATTCTGTGCATGTCCTGGAATGAGCACTGAATCCCCTGGGTACCGATTTTGGGGGTTGGACACAAATTTTAGTAAGTAGGCAAATTCGTGTATAGGGAATTTGCGAATAATGAGGCTTGAATGTCCTTTCATTTGCTACGATTGTAACATCTTTTCCCCATGGTAGAGCCACCTCCCTTGAATGGCCTTTCCGTCTGAAGTGACTTGATTCTGACAAGTCACTGAGTCTTGATTCTGACAGCTCGGCAGCCGTGAGCTCCCTTTGGGTCTCCGCGTCGCCCACCGTATTTGGCCAAAGTTCTCTTCTGTCCCTTCCCCCATTGGTTCGTGTCCCTCTGGAGCCAAGCTCACCTCTTTGCCCGGTTGTATTCTCTCAGGCACTTGCTTTTTTCTCTTTCCTGAGATTGTCCCCACCTGCATGGTCAGAATTTCCTTTAGGGGCTCCCTTGAAGTTCACTTGAACCGTTTTTTTCTTAGCATCCCTGAATAATAGACATAGCTTTTGAACCTCAAAATGTTTTCAGTTGGCTTTCCTGAGTTCGGGTTCTCAAATGGAGGCACACATCTAAATCACCTGCGTGGTTTTATGAAATACCATTGTTCTGGCCTCACCCATACATCCCGAGTCAACAGTGGCAAAGGGTGTGGTCTATGTATGGATATGGTAAGAAAGTATCATGGGTGATTCTAGAGTGAAACGTGAGAGGCAGTTGTATTGTGATAAAGATGTGATAAAGATGACTATAATTAAAACACATCAAAACCATGACTGACAACATTTATGATACCTTTAGTAGGTATCAGTCTCCTTATTAATACGGAGCTCCTTGTGTGTTTCAGTCCTATAACCCTTTGACACAGATACCTGAACCCAGATTTACAATGAGAATATAGATATTCACTTAGCTTCTAGGCAAATGACTGGAACCCAGATGGCTGCTCAACCTTAGTGGTTCAACCCGAGCTTCTGCCAGAATCCCCTGTAGGGCTTGTTAAAGCAGATTACTGGCCCTATGCCCTGAGTGTCTGATTCAGAAGGTCTGGAGGTGGGGCCTGAGAATTTGCATTTCTAACAAGCTCCCTGGCTGAAGTTCTTTACCTTCTTTCCTTTGTTACAGTGGATTTGTAGCTTTTCCTTCATTAATAGCTATCTCTATTCTAAAATCAACATGGTGTGGTCCACTGGGTCTAAAATCAGCAGGGTGTGGTCTAGATGGTCTAAAATCCACAGGGTGTGGTCCACAT